>NW_025423737.1:0-300000 GCF_020740605.2 Lemur catta
CGGCCTGCTTTCCTCTGTGAAAACTTCCCTATGCTTAAGGATGCAGAGACAGACCTTCAGACAGTTACGGGGAAAAGTGCTACGGAAAAATACCAAATAGTTCTCCACCTAGCGGTTCTTTCCAAAGTTGCGCCACACACCTCTCGGAAAGATCGAGTGACTGCGGCCTAGCCTTCCATTGGTCTGGAGAAGGAATCGCCGTTCCTAGCTGATGAATCAAATGATTCTGAAAGGAACGGTGAAAAGTGCGGATCCTGTTTCAGTCTTTAGACTGAAACAGGATCCGCACTATTCACCTCTCCCACAAAGGCGCACTTCTCGTGTCTGGCGCGAGTCCCACAAACCCAGGACGGACAGAGGCCCTGCACTTGCCACCCCAGAAAAATATCTCATCTCCAAGGAAGGGTCCTTACGCTAACGGTTGAAAAGGGCTCCCGTTCTTGAAACGGTGGTGAAAGGACGGTGAAAGAATACTGAAAACAATCCTATCTTCCAAGGCTCCGGTGCCAGGTATGGGAAATACCAAGTTACCTGGGCCTCAGCAGAGGTTTCTCTGCGAAAAGCATCCTAGGCTTCAGGATGCAGAGACCGACCTCATGACTGTTACGGTGCAAAACGCTATGGAAATGGCCAATAATTACCAACATACTGGTGATCTCAAAAGGGTCAGGATGAAATCTGAAGCACGATCCACACTTTTCCCATCTCACGCAAATATGCACTTACCAACTCTGCAGGTAAGCAAACCAAAGGCAGGGCTGACAGAAGCCCTGCACTTACACCCCACCCAGAAATCTCAACTACCAGGCAGGATTCTGACGCTAATGCCAGAAATCTGCTCGGGTTCTGAACATCATGGCGAAACTACAGTGGAATAATACCGAAAAGAACACTTTCTTTGCAGTCTCTAGCACCAACTATTGGAAATACCAAGTTTACTGGGCCTCGGCCTGCTTTCCTCTGTGAAAACTCCCCTATGCTTAAGGATGCAGAGACTGACCTTAGGACAGTTACGGGGAAAAGTGCTACGGAAAAATACCAAATAGTTCTCCACCTAGCGGTTCTTTCCAAAGTTGCGCCACACACCTCTCGGAAAGATCGAGTGACTGCGGCCTAGCCTTCCATTGGTCTGGAGAAAGAATCGCCGTTCCTAGCTGATGAATCAAATGATTCTGAAGGGAACGGTGAAAAGTGCGGATCCTGTTTCAGTCTTTAGACTGAAACAGGATCCGCACTATTCACCTCTCCCACAGAGGCGCACTTCTCGTGTCTGGCGCGAGTCCCACAAACCCAGGACGGACAGAGGCCCTGCACTTGCCACCCCAGAAAAATATCTCATCTCCAAGGAAGGGTCCTTACGCTAACGGTTGAAAAGGGCTCCCGTTCTTGAAACGGTGGTGAAAGGACGGTGAAAGAATACTGAAAACAATCCTATCTTCCAAGGCTCCGGTGCCAGGTATGGGAAATACCAAGTTACCTGGGCCTCAGCAGAGGTTTCTCTGCGAAAAGCATCCTAGGCTTCAGGATGCAGAGACCGACCTCATGACTGTTACGGTGCAAAACGCTATGGAAATGGCCAATAATTACCAACATACTGGTGATCTCAAAAGGGTCAGGATGAAATCTGAAGCACGATCCACACTTTTCCCATCTCACGCAAATATGCACTTACCAACTCTGCAGGTAAGCAAACCAAAGGCAGGGCTGACAGAAGCCCCGCACTTACACCCCACCCAGAAATCTCAACTACCAGGCAGGATTCTGACGCTAATGCCAGAAACCTGCTCGGGTTCTGAACATCAAGGCGAAACCACAGTGGAATAATACCGAAAAGAACACTTTCTTTGCAGTCTCTAGCACCAACTATTGGAAATACCAAGTTTACTGGGCCTCGGCCTGCTTTCCTCTGTGAAAACTCCCCTATGCTTAAGGATGCAGAGACCGACCTTAGGACAGTTACGGGGAAAAGTGCTACGGAAAAATACCAAATAGTTCTCCACCTAGCGGTTCTTTCCAAAGTTGCGCCACACACCTCTCGGAAAGATCGAGTGACTGCGGCCTAGCCTTCCATTGGTCTGGAGAAGGAATCGCCGTTCCTAGCTGATGAATCAAATGATTCTGAAAGGAACGGTGAATAGTGCGGATCCTGTTTCAGTCTTTAGACTGAAACAGGATCCGCACTATTCACCTCTCCCACAGAGGCGCACTTCTCGTGTCTGGCGCGAGTCCCACAAACCCAGGACGGACAGAGGCCCTGCACTTGCCACCCCAGAAAAATATCTCATCTCCAAGGAAGGGTCCTTACGCTAACGGTTGAAAAGGGTTCCCGTTCTTGAAACGGTGGTGAAAGGACGGTGAAAGAATACTGAAAACAATCCTATCTTCCAAGGCTCCGGTGCCAGGTATGGGAAATACCAAGTTACCTGGGCCTCAGCAGAGGTTTCTCTGCGAAAAGCATCCTAGGCTTCAGGATGCAGAGACCGACCTCATGACTGTTACGGTGCAAAACTCTATGGAAATGGCCTATAATTACCAACATACTGGTGATCTCAAAAGGGTCAGGATGAAATCTGAAGCACGATCCACACTTTTCCCATCTCACGCAAATATGCACTTACCAACTCTGCAGGTAAGCAAACCAAAGGCAGGGCTGACAGAAGCCCCGCACTTACACCCCACCCAGAAATCTCAACTACCAGGCAGGATTGTGACGCTAATGCCAGAAACCTGCTCGGGTTCTGAACATCAAGGCGAAACCACAGTGGAATAATAGCGAAAAGAACACTTTCTTTGCAGTCTCTAGCACCAACTATTGGAAATGCCCAGTTTACTGGGCCTCGGCCTGCTTTCCTCTGTGAAAACTCCCCTATGCTTAAGGATGCAGAGACAGACCTTCAGACAGTTACGGGGAAAAGTGCTACGGAAAAATACCAAATAGTTCTCCACCTAGCGGTTCTTTCCAAAGTTGCGCCACACACCTCTCGGAAAGATCGAGTGACTGCGGCCTAGCCTTCCATTGGTCTGGAGAAGGAATCGCCGTTCCTAGCTGATGAATCAAATGATTCTGAAAGGAACGGTGAAAAGTGCGGATCCTGTTTCAGTCTAAAGACTGAAACAGGATCCGCACTATTCACCTCTCCCACAGAGGCGCACTTCTCGTGTCTGGCGCGAGTCCCACAAACCCAGGACGGACAGAGGCCCTGCACTTGCCACCCCAGAAAAATATCTCATCTCCAAGGAAGGGTCCTTACGCTAACGGTTGAAAAGGGCTCCCGTTCTTGAAACGGTGGTGAAAGGACGGTGAAAGAATACTGAAAACAATCCTATCTTCCAGGCTCCGGTGCCAGGTATGGGAAATACCAAGTTACCTGGGCCTCAGCAGAGGTTTCTCTGCGAAAAGCATCCTAGGCTTCAGGATGCAGAGACCGACCTCATGACTGTTGCGGTGCAAAACGCCATGGAAATGGCCAATAATTACCAACATACTGGTGATCTCAAAAGGGTCAGGATGAAATCTGAAGCACGATCCACACTTTTCCCATCTCACGCAAATATGCACTTACCAACTCTGCAGATAAGCAAACCAAAGGCAGGGCTGACAGAAGCCCCGCACTTACACCCCACCCAGAAATCTCAACTACCAGGCAGGATTCTGACGCTAATGCCAGAAACCTGCTCGGGTTCTGAACATCAAGGCGAAACCACAGTGGAATAATAGCGAAAAGAACACTTTCTTTGCAGTCTCTAGCACCAACTATTGGAAATGCCAAGTTTACTGGGCCTCGGCCTGCTTTCCTCTGTGAAAACTCCCCTATGCTTAAGGATGCAGAGACTGACCTTAGGACAGTTACGGGGAAAAGTGCTACGGAAAAATACCAAATAGTTCTCCACCTAGCGGTTCTTTCCAAAGTTGCGCCACACACCTCTCGGAAAGATCGAGTGACTGCGGCCTAGCCTTCCATTGGTCTGGAGAAGGAATCGCCGTTCCTAGCTGATGAATCAAATGATTCTGAAAGGAACGGTGAAAAGTGCGGATCCTGTTTCAGTCTTTAGACTGAAACAGGATCCGCACTATTCACCTCTCCCACAAAGGCGCAATTCTCGTGTCTGGCGCGAGTCCCACAAACCCAGGACGGACAGAGGCCCTGCACTTGCCACCCCAGAAAAATATCTCATCTCCAAGAAGGGTCCTTACGCTAACGGTTGAAAAGGGCTCCCGTTCTTGAAACGGTGGTGAAAGGACGGTGAAAGAATACTGAAAACAATCCTATCTTCCAAGGCTCCGGTGCCAGGTCTGGGAAATACCAAGTTACCTGGGCCTCAGCAGAGGTTTCTCTGCGAAAAGCATCCTAGGCTTCAG
Organism: Lemur catta; assembly: GCF_020740605.2. Taxonomy (NCBI): domain Eukaryota; kingdom Metazoa; phylum Chordata; class Mammalia; order Primates; family Lemuridae; genus Lemur; species Lemur catta. Next base: position 4,361 of record NW_025423737.1, read on the forward strand.
GATGCAGAGACCGACCTCATGACTGTTACGGTGCAAAACGCTATGGAAATGGCCAATAATTACCAACATACTGGTGATCTCAAAAGGGTCAGGATGAAATCTGAAGCACGATCCACACTTTTCCCATCTCACGCAAATATGCACTTACCAACTCTGCAGGTAAGCAAACCAAAGGCAGGGCTGACAGAAGCCCCGCACTTACACCCCACCCAGAAATCTCAACTACCAGGCAGGATTCTGACGCTAATGCAAGAAACCTGCTCGGGTTCTGAACATCAAGGCGAAACCACAGTGGAATAATACCGAAAAGAACACTTTCTTTGCAGTCTCTAGCACCAACTATTGGAAATGCCCAGTTTACTGGGCCTCGGCCTGCTTTCCTCTGTGAAAACTCCCCTATGCTTAAGGATGCAGAGACCGACCTTAGGACAGTTACGGGGAAAAGTGCTATGGAAAAATACCAAATAGTTCTCCACCTAGCGGTTCTTTCCAAAGTTGCGCCACACACCTCTCGGAAAGATCGAGTGACTGCGGCCTAGCCTTCCATTGGTCTGGAGAAGGAATCGCCGTTCCTAGCTGATGAATCAAATGATTCTGAAAGGAACGGTGAAAAGTGCGGATCCTGTTTCAGTCTTTAGACTGAAACAGGATCCGCACTATTCACCTCTCCCACAAAGGCGCACTTCTCGTGTCTGGCGCGAGTCCCACAAACCCAGGACGAACAGAGGCCCTGCACTTGCCACCCCAGAAAAATATCTCATCTCCAAGGAAGGGTCCTTACGCTAACGGTTGAAAAGGGCTCCCGTTCTTGAAACGGTGGTGAAAGGACGGTGAAAGAATACTGAAAACAATCCTATCTACCAAGGCTCCGGTGCCAGGTATGGGAAATACCAAGTTACCTGGGCCTCAGCAGAGGTTTCTCTGCGAAAAGCATCCTAGGCTTCAGGATGCAGAGACCGACCTCATGACTGTTACGGTGCAAAACGCTATGGAAATGGCCAATAATTACCAACATACTGGTGATCTCAAAAGGGTCAGGATGAAATCTGAAGCACGATCCACACTTTTCCCATCTCACGCAAATATGCACTTACCAACTCTGCAGGTAAGCAAACCAAAGGCAGGGCTGACAGAAGCCCCGCACTTACACCCCACCCAGAAATCTCAACTACCAGGCAGGATTCTGACGCTAATGCCAGAAACCTGCTCGGGTTCTGAATATCAAGGCGAAACCACAGTGGAATAATACCGAAAGGAACACTTTCTTTGCAGTCTCTAGCACCAACTATTGGAAATGCCCAGTTTACTGGGCCTCGGCCTGCTTTCCTCTGTGAAAACTCCCCTATGCTTAAGGATGCAGAGACAGACCTTCAGACAGTTACGGGGAAAAGTGCTACGGAAAAATACCAAATAGTTCTCCACCTAGCGGTTCTTTCCAAAGTTGCGCCACACACCTCTCGGAAAGATCGAGTGACTGCGGCCTAGGCTTCCATTGGTCTGGAGAAGGAATCGCCGTTCCTAGCTGATGAATCAAATGATTCTGAAAGGAACGGTGAAAAGTGCGGATCCTGTTTCAGTCTTTAGACTGAAACAGGATCCGCACTATTCACCTCTCCCACAGAGGCGCACTTCTCGTGTCTGGCGCGAGTCCCACAAACCCAGGACGGACAGAGGCCCTGCACTTGCCACCCCAGAAAAATATCTCATCTCCAAGGAAGGGTCCTTACGCTAACGGTTGAAAAGGGCTCCCGTTCTTGAAACGGTGGTGAAAGGATGGTGAAAGAATACTGAAAACAATCCTATCTTCCAAGGCTCCGGTGCCAGGTATGGGAAATACCAAGTTACCTGTGCCTCAGCAGAGGTTTCTCTGCGAAAAGCATCCTAGGCTTCAGGATGCAGAGACCGACCTCATGACTGTTACGGTGCAAAACGCTATGGAAATGGCCAATAATTACCAACATACTGGTGATCTCAAAAGGGTCAGGATGAAATCTGAAGCACGATCCACACTTTTCCCATCTCACGCAAATATGCACTTACCAACTCTGCAGGTAAGCAAACCAAAGGCAGGGCTGACAGAAGCCCCGCACTTACACCCCACCCAGAAATCTCAACTACCAGGCAGGATTCTGACGCTAATGCCAGAAACCTGCTCGGGTTCTGAACATCAAGGCGAAACCACAGTGGAATAATACCGAAAAGAACACTTTCTTTGCAGTCTCTAGCACCAACTATTGGAAATGCCCAGTTTACTGGGCCTCGGCCTGCTTTCCTCTGTGAAAACTCCCCTATGCTTAAGGATGCAGAGACAGACCTTCAGACAGTTACGGGGAAAAGTGCTACGGAAAAATACCAAATAGTTCTCCACCTAGCGGTTCTTTCCAAAGTTGCGCCACACACCTCTCGGAAAGATCGAGTGACTGCGGCCTAGCCTTCCATTGGTCTGGAGAAGGAATCGCCGTTCCTAGCTGATGAATCAAATGATTCTGAAAGGAACGGTGAAAAGTGCGGATCCTGTTTCAGTCTTTAGACTGAAACAGGATCCGCACTATTCACCTCTCCCACAGAGGCGCACTTCTCGTGTCTGGCGCGAGTCCCACAAACCCAGGACGGACAGAGGCCCTGCACTTGCCACCCCAGAAAAATATCTCATCTCCAAGGAAGGGTCCTTACGCTAACGGTTGAAAAGGGCTCCCGTTCTTGAAACGGTGGTGAAAGGACGGTGAAAGAATACTGAAAACAATCCTATCTTCCAAGGCTCCGGTGCCAGGTATGGGAAATACCAAGTTACCTGGGCCTCAGCAGAGGTTTCTCTGCGAAAAGCATCCTAGGCTTCAGGATGCAGAGACCGACCTCATGACTGTTACGGTGCAAAACGCTATGGAAATGGCCAATAATTACCAACATACTGGTGATCTCAAAAGGGTCAGGATGAAATCTGAAGCACGATCCACACTTTTCCCATCTCACGCAAATATGCACTTACCAACTCTGCAGATAAGCAAACCAAAGGCAGGGCTGACAGAAGCCCCGCACTTACACCCCACCCAGAAATCTCAACTACCAGGCAGGATTCTGACGCTAATGCCTGAAATCTGCTCGGGTTCTGAACATCATGGCGAAACTACAGTGGAATAATACCGAAAAGAACACTTTCTTTGCAGTCTCTAGCACCAACTATTGGAAATACCAAGTTTACTGGGCCTCGGCCTGCTTTCCTCTGTGAAAACTCCCCTATGCTTAAGGATGCAGAGACCGACCTTAGGACAGTTACGGGGAAAAGTGCTACGGAAAAATACCAAATAGTTCTCCACCTAGCGGTTCTTTCCAAAGTTGCGCCACACACCTCTCGGAAAGATCGAGTGACTGCGGCCTAGCCTTCCATTGGTCTGGAGAAGGAATCGCCGTTCCTAGCTGATGAATCAAATGATTCTGAAAGGAACCTTGAAAAGTGCGGATCCTGTTTCAGTCTTTAGACTGAAACAGGATCCGCACTATTCACCTCTCCCACAGAGGCGCACTTCTCGTGTCTGGCGCGAGTCCCACAAACCCAGGACGGACAGAGGCCCTGCACTTGCCACCCCAGAAAAATATCTCATCTCCAAGGAAGGGTCCTTACGCTAACGGTTGAAAAGGATTCCCGTTCTTGAAACGGTGGTGAAAGGACGGTGAAAGAATACTGAAAACAATCCTATCTTCCAAGGCTCCGATGCCAGGTATGGGAAATACCAAGTTACCTGGGCCTCAGCAGAGGTTTCTCTGCGAAAAGCATCCTAGGCTTCAGGATGCAGAGACCGACCTCATGACTGTTACGGTGCAAAACTCTATGGAAATGGCCAATAATTACCAACATACTGGTGATCTCAAAAGGGTCAGGATGAAATCTGAAGCACGATCCACACTTTTCCCATCTCACGCAAATATGCACTTACCAACTCTGCAGGTAAGCAAACCAAAGGCAGGGCTGACAGAAGCCCCGCACTTACACCCCACCCAGAAATCTCAACTACCAGGCAGGATTCTGACGCTAATGCCAGAAACCTGCTCGGGTTCTGAACATCAAGGCGAAACCACAGTGGAATAATACCGAAAAGAACACTTTCTTTGCAGTCTCTAGCACCAACTATTGGAAATGCCCACTTTACTGGGCCTCGGCCTGCTTTCCTCTGTGAAAACTCCCCTATGCTTAAGGATGCAGAGACAGACCTTCAGACAGTTACGGGGAAAAGTGCTACGGAAAAATACCAAATAGTTCTCCACCTAGCGGTTCTTTCCAAAGTTGCGCCACACACCTCTCGGAAAGATCGAGTGACTGCGGCCTAGCCTTCCATTGGTCTGGAGAAGGAATCGCCGTTCCTAGCTGATGAATCAAATGATTCTGAAAGGAACGGTGAAAAGTGCGGATCCTGTTTCAGTCTTTAGACTGAAACAGGATCCGCACTATTCACCTCTCCCACAGAGGCGCACTTCTCGTGTCTGGCGCGAGTCCCACAAACCCAGGACGGACAGAGGCCCTGCACTTGCCACCCCAGAAAAATATCTCATCTCCAAGGAAGGGTCCTTACGCTAACGGTTGAAAAGGGCTCCCGTTCTTGAAACGGTGGTGAAAGGACGGTGAAAGAATACTGAAAACAATCCTATCTTCCAAGGCTCCGGTGCCAGGTATGGGAAATACCAAGTTACCTGGGCCTCAGCAGAGGTTTCTCTGCGAAAAGCATCCTAGGCTTCAGGATGCAGAGACCGACCTCATGACTGTTGCGGTGCAAAACGCCATGGAAATGGCCAATAATTACCAACATACTGGTGATCTCAAAAGGGTCAGGATGAAATCTGAAGCACGATCCACACTTTTCCCATCTCACGCAAATATGCACTTACCAACTCTGCAGATAAGCAAACCAAAGGCAGGGCTGACAGAAGAACCGCACTTACACCCCACCCAGAAATCTCAACTACCAGGCAGGATTCTGACGCTAATGCCAGAAACCTGCTCGGGTTCTGAACATCAAGGCGAAACCACAGTGGAATAATAGCGAAAAGAACACTTTCTTTGCAGTCTCTAGCACCAACTATTGGAAATGCCAAGTTTACTGGGCCTCGGCCTGCTTTCCTCTGTGAAAACTCCCCTATGCTTAAGGATGCAGAGACAGACCTTCAGACAGTTATGGGGAAAAGTGCTACGGAAAAATACCAAATAGTTCTCCACCTAGCGGTTCTTTCCAAAGTTGCGCCACACACCTCTCGGAAAGATCGAGTGACTGCGGCCTAGCCTTCCATTGGTCTGGAGAAGGAATCGCCGTTCCTAGCTGATGAATCAAATGATTCTGAAAGGAACGGTGAAAAGTGCGGATCCTGTTTCAGTCTTTAGACTGAAACAGGATCCGCACTATTCACCTCTCCCACAGAGGCGCACTTCTCGTGTCTGGCGCGAGTCCCACAAACCCAGGACGGACAGAGGCCCTGCACTTGCCACCCCAGAAAAATATCTCATCTCCAAGGAAGGGTCCTTACGCTAACGGTTGAAAAGGGCTCCCGTTCTTGAAACGGTGGTGAAAGGACGGTGAAAGAATACTGAAAACAATCCTATCTTCCAAGGCTCCGGTGCCAGGTATGGGAAATACCAAGTTACCTGGGCCTCAGCAGAGGTTTCTCTGCGAAAAGCATCCTAGGCTTCAGGATGCAGAGACCGACCTCATGACTGTTACGGTGCAAATCGCTATGGAAATGGCCAATAATTACCAACATACTGGTGATCTCAAAAGGGTCAGGATGAAATCTGAAGCACGATCCACACTTTTCCCATCTCTCGCAAATATGCACTTACCAACTCTGCAGGTAAGCAAACCAAAGGCAGGGCTGACAGAAGCCCCGCACTTACACCCCACCCAGAAATCTCAACTACCAGGCAGGATTCTGACGCTAATGCCAGAAACCTGCTCGGGTTCTGAACATCAAGGCGAAACCACAGTGGAATAATACCGAAAAGAACACTTTCTTTGCAGTCTCTAGCACCAACTATTGGAAATGCCCAGTTTACTGGGCCTCGGCCTGCTTTCCTCTGTGAAAACTCCCCTATGCTTAAGGATGCAGAGACAGACCTTCAGACAGTTACGGGGAAAAGTGCTACGGAAAAATACCAAATAGTTCTCCACCTAGCGGTTCTTTCCAAAGTTGCGCCACACACCTCTCGGAAAGATCGAGTGACTGCGGCCTAGCCTTCCATTGGTCTGGAGAAGGAATCGCCGTTCCTAGCTGATGAATCAAATGATTCTGAAAGGAACGGTGAAAAGTGCGGATCCTGTTTCAGTCTTTAGACTGAAACAGGATCCGCACTATTCACCTCTCCCACAGAGGCGCACTTCTCGTGTCTGGCGCGAGTCCCACAAACCCAGGACGGACAGAGGCCCTGCACTTGCCACCCCAGAAAAATATCTCATCTCCAAGGAAGGGTCCTTACGCTAACGGTTGAAAAGGGCTCCCGTTCTTGAAACGGTGGTGAAAGGACGGTGAAAGAATACTGAAAACAATCCTATCTTCCAAGGCTCCGGTGCCAGGTATGGGAAATACCAAGTTACCTGGGCCTCAGCAGAGGTTTCTCTGCGAAAAGCATCCTAGGCTTCAGGATGCAGAGACCGACCTCATGACTGTTACGGTGCAAAACGCTATGGAAATGGCCAATAATTACCAACATACTGGTGATCTCAAAAGGGTCAGGATGAAATCTGAAGCACGATCCACACTTTTCCCATCTCACGCAAATATGCACTTACCAACTCTGCAGGTAAGCAAACCAAAGGCAGGGCTGACAGAAGCCCCGCACTTACACCCCACCCAGAAATCTCAACTACCAGGCAGGATTCTGACGCTAATGCCAGAAACCTGCTCGGGTTCTGAACATCAAGGCGAAACCACAGTGGAATAATACCGAAAAGAACAATTTCTTTGCAGTCTCTAGCACCAACTATTGGAAATGCCCAGTTTACTGGGCCTCGGCCTGCTTTCCTCTGTGAAAACTCCCCTATGCTTAAGGATGCAGAGACAGACCTTCAGACAGTTACGGGGAAAAGTGCTACGGAAAAATACCAAATAGTTCTCCACCTAGAGGTTCTTTCCAAAGTTGCGCCACACACCTCTCGGAAAGATCGAGTGACTGCGGCCTAGCCTTCCATTGGTCTGGAGAAGGAATCGCCGTTCCTAGCTGATGAATCAAATGATTCTGAAAGGAACGGTGAAAAGTGCGGATCCTGTTTCAGTCTTTAGACTGAAACAGGATCCGCACTATTCACCTCTCCCACAGAGGCGCACTTCTCGTGTCTGGCGCGAGTCCCACAAACCCAGGACGGACAGAGGCCCTGCACTTGCCACCCCAGAAAAATATCTCATCTCCAAGGAAGGGTCCTTACGCTAACGGTTGAAAAGGGCTCCCGTTCTTGAAACGGTGGTGAAAGGACGGTGAAAGAATACTGAAAACAATCCTATCTTCCAAGGCTCCGGTGCCAGGTATGGGAAATACCAAGTTACCTGTGCCTCAGCAGAGGTTTCTCTGCGAAAAGCATCCTAGGCTTCAGGATGCAGAGACCGACCTCATGCCTGTTACGGTGCAAAACGCCATGGAAATGGCCAATAATTACCAACATACTGGTGATCTCAAAAGGGTCAGGATGAAATCTGAAGCACGATCCACACTTTTCCCATCTCACGCAAATATGCACTTACCAACTCTGCAGGTAAGCAAACCAAAGGCAGGGCTGACAGAAGCCCCGCACTTACACCCCACCCAGAAATCTCAACTACCAGGCAGGATTCTGACGCTAATGCCAGAAACCTGCTCTGGTTCTGAACATCAAGGCGAAACCACAGTGGAATAATACCGAAAAGAACACTTTCTTTGCAGTCTCTAGCACCAACTATTGGAAATGCCCAGTTTACTGGGCCTCGGCCTGCTTTCCTCTGTGAAAACTCCCCTATGCTTAAGGATGCAGAGACAGACCTTCAGACAGTTACGGGGAAAAGTGCTACGGAAAAATACCAAATAGTTCTCCACCTAGCGGTTATTTCCAAAGTTGCGCCACACACCTCTCGGAAAGATCGAGTGACTGCGGCCTAGACTTCCATTGGTCTGGAGAAGGAATCGCCGTTCCTAGCTGATGAATCAAATGATTCTGAAAGGAACGGTGAAAAGTGCGGATCCTGTTTCAGTCTTTAGACTGAAACAGGATCCGCACTATTCACCTCTCCCACAGAGGCGCACTTCTCGTGTCTGGCGTGAGTCCCACAAACCCAGGACGGACAGAGGCCCTGCACTTGCCACCCCAGAAAAATATCTCATCTCCAAGGAAGGGTCCTTACGCTAACGGTTGAAAAGGGCTCCCGTTCTTGAAACGGTGGTGAAAGGACGGTGAAAGAATACTGAAAACAATCCTATCTTCCAAGGCTCCGGTGCCAGGTATGGGAAATACCAAGTTACCTGGGCGTCAGCAGAGGTTTCTCTGCGAAAAGCATCCTAGGCTTCAGGATGCAGAGACCGACCTCTTGCCTGTTACGGTGCAAAACGCCATGGAAATGGCCAATAATTACCAACATACTGGTGATCTCAAAAGGGTCAGGATGAAATCTGAAGCACGATCCACACTTTTCCCATCTCACGCAAATATGCACTTACCAACTCTGCAGATAAGCAAACCAAAGGCAGGGCTGACAGAAGCCCCGCACTTACACCCCACCCAGAAATCTCAACTACCAGGCAGGATTCTGACGCTAATGCCAGAAATCTGCTCGGGTTCTGAACATCATGGCGAAACTACAGTGGAATAATACCGAAAAGAACACTTTCTTTGCAGTCTCTAGCACCAACTATTGGAAATACCAAGTTTACTGGGCCTCGGCCTGCTTTCCTCTGTGAAAACTCCCCTATGCTTAAGGATGCAGAGACTGACCTTAGGACAGTTACGGGGAAAAGTGCTACGGAAAAATAACAAATAGTTCTCCACCTAGCGGTTCTTTCCAAAGTTGCGCCACACACCTCTCGGAAAGATCGAGTGACTGCGGCCTAGCCTTCCATTGGTCTGGAGAAGGAATCGCCGTTCCTAGCTGATGAATCAAATGATTCTGAAAGGAACGGTGAAAAGTGCGGATCCTGTTTCAGTCTTTAGACTGAAACAGGATCCGCACTATTCACCTCTCCCACAAAGGCGCACTTCTCGTGTCTGGCGCGAGTCCCACAAACCCAGGACGGACAGAGGCCCTGCACTTGCCACCCCAGAAAAATATCTCATCTCCAAGGAAGGGTCCTTACGCTAACGGTTGAAAAGGGCTCCCGTTCTTGAAACGGTGGTGAAAGGACGGTGAAAGAATACTGAAAACAATCCTATCTTCCAAGGCTCCGGTGCCAGGTATGGGAAATACCAAGTTACCTGGGCCTCAGCAGAGGTTTCTCTGCGAAAAGCATCCTAGGCTTCAGGATGCAGAGACCGACCTCATGACTGTTACGGTGCAAAACGCTATGGAAATGGCCAATAATTACCAACATACTGGTGATCTCAAAAGGGTCAGGATGAAATCTGAAGCACGATCCACACTTTTCCCATCTCACGCAAATATGCACTTACCAACTCTGCCGGTAAGCAAACCAAAGGCAGGGCTGACAGAAGCCCCGCACTTACACCCCACCCAGAAATCTCAACTACCAGGCAGGATTCTGACGCTAATGCCAGAAACCTGCTCGGGTTCTGAACATCAAGGCGAAACCACAGTGGAATAATACCGAAAATAACACTTTCTTTGCAGTCTCTAGCACCAACTATTGGAAATGCCCAGTTTACTGGGCCTCGGCCTGCTTTCCTCTGTGAAAACTCCCCTATGCTTAAGGATGCAGAGACAGACCTTAGGACAGTTACGGGGAAAAGTGCTACGGAAAAATACCAAAGAGTTCTCCACCTAGCGGTTCTTTCCAAAGTTGCGCTACACACCTCTCGGAAAGATCGAGTGACTGCGGCCTAGCCTTCCATTGGTCTGGAGAAGGAATCGCCGTTCCTAGCTGATGAATCAAATGATTCTGAAAGGAACGGTGAAAAGTGCGGATCCTGTTTCAGTCTTTAGACTGAAACAGGATCCGCACTATTCACCTCTCCCACAAAGGCGCACTTCTCGTGTCTGGCGCGAGTCCCACAAACCCAGGACGGACAGAGGCCCTGCACTTGCCACCCCAGAAAAATATCTCATCTCCAAGGAAGGGTCCTTACGCTAACGGTTGAAAAGGGCTCCCGTTCTTGAAACGGTGGTGAAAGGACGGTGAAAGAATACTGAAAACAATCCTATCTTCCAAGGCTCCGGTGCCAGGTATGGGAAATACCAAGTTACCTGGGCCTCAGCAGAGGTTTCTCTGCGAAAAGCATCCTAGGCTTCAGGATGCAGAGACCGACCTCATGACTGTTACGGTGCAAAACGCTATGGAAATGGCCAATAATTACCAACATACTGGTGATCTCAAAAGGGTCAGGATGAAATCTGAAGCACGATCCACACTTTTCCCATCTCACGCAAATATGCACTTACCAACTCTGCCGGTAAGCAAACCAAAGGCAGGGCTGACAGAAGCCCCGCACTTACACCCCACCCAGAAATCTCAACTACCAGGCAGGATTCTGACGCTAATGCCAGAAACCTGCTCGGGTTCTGAACATCAAGGCGAAACCACAGTGGAATAATACCGAAAAGAACACTTTCTTTGCAGTCTCTAGCACCAACTATTGGAAATGCCCAGTTTACTGGGCCTCGGCCTGCTTTCCTCTGTGAAAACTCCCCTATGCTTAAGGATGCAGAGACAGACCTTCAGACAGTTACGGGGAAAAGTGCTACGGAAAAATACCAAATAGTTCTCCACCTAGCGGTTCTTTCCAAAGTTGCGCCACACACCTCTCGGAAAGATCGAGTGACTGCGGCCTAGCCTTCCATTGGTCTGGAGAAGGAATCGCCGTTCCTAGCTGATGAATCAAATGATTCTGAAAGGAACGGTGAAAAGTGCGGATCCTGTTTCAGTCTTTAGACTGAAACAGGATCCGCACTATTCAAGTCTCCCACAAAGGCGCACTTCTCGTGTCTGGCGCGAGTCCCACAAACCCAGGACGGACAGAGGCCCTGCACTTGCCACCCCAGAAAAATATCTCATCTCCAAGGAAGGGTCCTTACGCTAACGGTTGAAAAGGGCTCCCGTTCTTGAAACGGTGGTGAAAGCACGGTGAAAGAATACTGAAAACAATCCTATCTTCCAAGGCTCCGGTGCCAGGTATGGGAAATACCAAGTTACCTGTGCCTCAGCAGAGGTTTCTCTGCGAAAAGCATCCTAGGCTTCAGGATGCAGAGACCGACCTCATGCCTGTTACGGTGCAAAACGCCATGGAAATGGCCAATAATTACCAACATACTGGTGATCTCAAAAGGGTCAGGATGAAATCTGAAGCACGATCCACACTTTTCCCATCTCACGCAAATATGCACTTACCAACTCTGCAGATAAGCAAACCAAAGGCAGGGCTGACAGAAGCCCTGCACTTACACCCCACCCAGAAATCTCAACTACCAGGCAGGATTCTGACGCTAATGCCAGAAATCTGCTCGGGTTCTGAACATCATGGCGAAACTACAGTGGAATAATACCGAAAAGAACACTTTCTTTGCAGTCTCTAGCACCAACTACTGGAAATACCAAGTTTACTGGGCCTCGGCCTGATTTCCTCTGTGAAAACTCCCCTATGCTTAAGGATGCAGAGACCGACCTTAGGACAGTTACGGGGAAAAGTGCTACGGAAAAATACCAAATAGTTCTCCACCTAGCGGTTCTTTCCAAAGTTGCGCCACACACCTCTCGGAAAGATCGAGTGACTGCGGCCTAGCCTTCCATTGGTCTGGAGAAGGAATCGCCGTTCCTAGCTGATGAATCAAATGATTCTGAAAGGAACGGTGAAAAGTGCGGATCCTGTTTCAGTCTTTAGACTGAAACAGGATCCGCACTATTCACCTCTCCCACAGAGGCGCACTTCTCGTGTCTGGCGCGAGTCCCACAAACCCAGGACGGACAGAGGCCCTGCACTTGCCACCCCAGAAAAATATCTCATCTCCAAGGAAGGGTCCTTACGCTAACGGTTGAAAAGGGCTCCCGTTCTTGAAACGGTGGTGAAAGGACGGTGAAAGAATACTGAAAACAATCCTATCTTCCAAGGCTCCGGTGCCAGGTATGGGAAATACCAAGTTACCTGGGCCTCAGCAGAGGTTTCTCTGCGAAAAGCATCCTAGGCTTCAGGATGCAGAGACCGACCTCATGACTGTTACGGTGCAAAACGCTATGGAAATGGCCAATAATTACCAACATACTGGTGATCTCAAAAGGGTCAGGATGAAATCTGAAGCACGATCCACACTTTTCCCATCTCACGCAAATATGCACTTACCAACTCTGCAGGTAAGCAAACCAAAGGCAGGGCTGACAGAAGCCCCGCACTTACACCCCACCCAGAAATCTCAACTACCAGGCAGGATTCTGACGCTAATGCCAGAAACCTGCTCTGGTTCTGAACATCAAGGCGAAACCACAGTGGAATAATACCGAAAAGAACACTTTCTTTGCAGTCTCTAGCACCAACTATTGGAAATGCCCAGTTTACTGGGCCTCGGCCTGCTTTCCTCTGTGAAAACTCCACTATGCTTAAGGATGCAGAGACAGACCTTCAGACAGTTACGGGGAAAAGTGCTACGGAAAAATACCAAATAGTTCTCCACCTAGCGGTTATTTCCAAAGTTGCGCCACACACCTCTCGGAAAGATCGAGTGACTGCGGCCTAGACTTCCATTGGTCTGGAGAAGGAATCGCCGTTCCTAGCTGATGAATCAAATGATTCTGAAAGGAACGGTGAAAAGTGCGGATCCTGTTTCAGTCTTTAGACTGAAACAGGATCCGCACTATTCACGTCTCCCACAAAGGCGCACTTCTCGTGTCTGGCGCGAGTCCCACAAACCCAGGACGGACAGAGGCCCTGCACTTGCCACCCCAGAAAAATATCTCATCTCCAAGGAAGGGTCCTTACGCTAACGGTTGAAAAGGGCTCCCGTTCTTGAAACGGTGGTGAAAGGACGGTGAAAGAATACTGAAAACAATCCTATCTTCCAAGGCTCCGGTGCCAGGTATGGGAAATACCAAGTTACCTGGGCCTCAGCAGAGGTTTCTCTGCGAAAAGCATCCTAGGCTTCAGGATGCAGAGACCGACCTCTTGCCTGTTACGGTGCAAAACGCCATGGAAATGGCCAATAATTACCAACATACTGGTGATCTCAAAAGGGTCAGGATGAAATCTGAAGCACGATCCACACTTTTCCCATCTCACGCAAATATGCACTTACCAACTCTGCAGATAAGCAAACCAAAGGCAGGGCTGACAGAAGCCCCGCACTTACACCCCACCCAGAAATCTCAACTACCAGGCAGGATTCTGACGCTAATGCCAGAAATCTGCTCGGGTTCTGAACATCATGGCGAAACTACAGTGGAATAATACCGAAAAGAACACTTTCTTTGCAGTCTCTAGCACCAACTATTGGAAATACCAAGTTTACTGGGCCTCGGCCTGCTTTCCTCTGTGAAAACTCCCCTATGCTTAAGGATGCAGAGACTGACCTTAGGACCGTTACGGGGAAAAGTGCTACGGAAAAATAACAAATAGTTCTCCACCTAGCGGTTCTTTCCAAAGTTGCGCCACACACCTCTCGGAAAGATCGAGTGACTGCGGCCTAGCCTTCCATTGGTCTGGAGAAGGAATCGCCGTTCCTAGCTGATGAATCAAATGATTCTGAAAGGAACGGTGAAAAGTGCGGATCCTGTTTCAGTCTTTAGACTGAAACAGGATCCGCACTATTCACCTCTCCCACAAAGGCGCACTTCTCGTGTCTGGCGCGAGTCCCACAAACCCAGGACGGACAGAGGCCCTGCACTTGCCACCCCAGAAAAATATCTCATCTCCAAGGAAGGGTCCTTACGCTAACGGTTGAAAAGGGCTCCCGTTCTTGAAACGGTGGTGAAAGGACGGTGAAAGAATACTGAAAACAATCCTATCTTCCAAGGCTCCGGTGCCAGGTATGGGAAATACCAAGTTACCTGGGCCTCAGCAGAGGTTTCTCTGCGAAAAGCATCCTAGGCTTCAGGATGCAGAGACCGACCTCATGACTGTTACGGTGCAAAACGCTATGGAAATGGCCAATAATTACCAACATACTGGTGATCTCAAAAGGGTCAGGATGAAATCTGAAGCACGATCCACACTTTTCCCATCTCACGCAAATATGCACTTACCAACTCTGCCGGTAAGCAAACCAAAGGCAGGGCTGACAGAAGCCCCGCACTTACACCCCACCCAGAAATCTCAACTACCAGGCAGGATTCTGACGCTAATGCCAGAAACCTGCTCGGGTTCTGAACATCAAGGCGAAACCACAGTGGAATAATACCGAAAAGAACACTTTCTTTGCAGTCTCTAGCACCAACTATTGGAAATGCCCAGTTTACTGGGCCTCGGCCTGCTTTCCTCTGTGAAAACTCCCCTATGCTTAAGGATGCAGAGACAGACCTTCAGACAGTTACGGGGAAAAGTGCTACGGAAAAATACCAAATAGTTCTCCACCTAGCGGTTCTTTCCAAAGTTGCGCCACACACCTCTCGGAAAGATCGAGTGACTGCGGCCTAGCCTTCCATTGGTCTGGAGAAGGAATCGCCGTTCCTAGCTGATGAATCAAATGATTCTGAAAGGAACGGTGAAAAGTGCGGATCCTGTTTCAGTCTTTAGACTGAAACAGGATCCGCACTATTCACGTCTCCCACAAAGGCGCACTTCTCGTGTCTGGCGCGAGTCCCACAAACCCAGGACGGACAGAGGCCCTGCACTTGCCACCCCAGAAAAATATCTCATCTCCAAGGAAGGGTCCTTACGCTAACGGTTGAAAAGGGCTCCCGTTCTTGAAACGGTGGTGAAAGGACGGTGAAAGAATACTGAAAACAATCCTATCTTCCAAGGCTCCGGTGCCAGGTATGGGAAATACCAAGTTACCTGGGCCTCAGCAGAGGTTTCTCTGCGAAAAGCATCCTAGGCTTCAGGATGCAGAGACCGACCACATGACTGTTACGGTGCAAAACGCTATGGAAATGGCCAATAATTACCAACATACTGGTGATCTCAAAAGGGTCAGGATGAAATCTGAAGCACGATCCACACTTTTCCCATCTCACGCAAATATGCACTTACCAACTCTGCAGGTAAGCAAACCAAAGGCAGGGCTGACAGAAGCCCCGCACTTACACCCCACCCAGAAATCTCAACTACCAGGCAGGATTCTGACGCTAATGCCAGAAACCTGCTCGGGTTCTGAACATCAAGGCGAAACCACAGTGGAATAATACCGAAAAGAACACTTTCTTTGCAGTCTCTAGCACCAACTATTGGAAATGCCCAGTTTACTGGGCCTCGGCCTGCTTTCCTCTGTGAAAACTCCCCTATGCTTAAGGATGCAGAGACAGACCTTCAGACAGTTACGGGGAAAAGTGCTACGGAAAAATACCAAATAGTTCTCCACCTAGCGGTTCTTTCCAAAGTTGCGCCACACACCTCTCGGAAAGATCGAGTGACTGCGGCCTAGCCTTCCATTGGTCTGGAGAAGGAATCGCCGTTCCTAGCTGATGAATCAAATGATTCTGAAAGGAACGGTGAAAAGTGCGGATCCTGTTTCAGTCTTTAGACTGAAACAGGATCCGCACTATTCACGTCTCCCACAGAGGCGCACTTCTCGTGTCTGGCGCGAGTCCCACAAACCCAGGACGGACAGAGGCCCTGCACTTGCCACCCCAGAAAATTATCTCATCTCCAAGGAAGGGTCCTTACGCTAACGGTTGAAAAGGGCTCCCGTTCTTGAAACGGTGGTGAAAGGACGGTGAAAGAATACTGAAAACAATCCTATCTTCCAAGGCTCCGGTGCCAGGTATGGGAAATACCAAGTTACCTGGGCCTCAGCAGAGGTTTCTCTGCGAAAAGCATCCTAGGCTTCAGGATGCAGAGACCGACCACATGACTGTTACGGTGCAAAACGCTATGGAAATGGCCAATAATTACCAACATACTGGTGATCTCAAAAGGGTCAGGATGAAATCTGAAGCACGATCCACACTTTTCCCATCTCACGCAAATATGCACTTACCAACTCTGCAGGTAAGCAAACCAAAGGCAGGGCTGACAGAAGCCCCGCACTTACACCCCACCCAGAAATCTCAACTACCAGGCAGGATTCTGACGCTAATGCCAGAAACCTGCTCGGGTTCTGAACATCAAGGCGAAACCACAGTGGAATAATACCGAAAAGAACACTTTCTTTGCAGTCTCTAGCACCAACTATTGGAAATGCCCACTTTACTGGGCCTCGGCCTGCTTTCCTCTTTGAAAACTCCCCTATGCTTAAGGATGCAGAGACAGACCTTCAGACAGTTACGGGGAAAAGTGCTACGGAAAAATACCAAATAGTTCTCCACCTAGCGGTTCTTTCCAAAGTTGCGCCACACACCTCTCGGAAAGATCGAGTGACTGCGGCCTAGCCTTCCATTGGTCTGGAGAAGGAATCGCCGTTCCTAGCTGATGAATCAAATGATTCTGAAAGGAACGGTGAAAAGTGCGGATCCTGTTTCAGTCTTTAGTCTGAAACAGGATCCGCACTATTCACCTCTCCCACAGAGGCGCACTTCTCGTGTCTGGCGCGAGTCCCACAAACCCAGGACGGACAGAGGCCCTGCACTTGCCACCCCAGAAAAATATCTCATCTCCAAGGAAGGGTCCTTACGCTAACGGTTGAAAAGGGCTGCCGTTGTTGAAACGGTGGTGAAAGGACGGTGAAAGAATACTGATAACAATCCTATCTTCCAAGGCTCCGGTGCCAGGTATGGGAAATACCATGTTACCTGGGCCTCAGCAGAGGTTTCTCTGCGAAAAGCATCCTAGGCTTCAGGATGCAGAGACCGACCTCATGCCTGTTACGGTGCAAAACGCTATGGAAATGGCCAATAATTACCAACATACTGGTGATCTCAAAAGGGTCAGGATGAAATCTGAAGCACGATCCACACTTTTCCTATCTCACGCAAATATGCACTTACCAACTCTGCAGGTAAGCAAACCAAAGGCAGGGCTGACAGAAGCCCGGCACTTACACCCCACCCAGCAATCTCAACTACCAGGCAGGATTCTGACGCTAATGCGAGAAACCTGCTCGGGTTCTGAACATCATGGCGAAACCACAGTGGAATAATACCGAAAAGAACACTTTCTTTGCAGTCTCTAGCACCAACTATTGGAAATGCCCAGTTTACTGTGCCTCGGCCTGCTTTCCTCTGTGAAAACTCCCCTATGCTTAAGCATGCAGAGACCGACCTTAGGACAGTTACGGGGAAAAGTGCTACGGAAAAATAACAAATAGTTCTCCACCTAGCGGTTCTTTCCAAAGTTGCGCCACACACCTCTCGGAAAGATCGAGTGACTGCGGCCTAGCCTTCCATTGGTCTGGAGAAGGAATCGCCGTTCCTTGCTGATGAATCAAATGATTCTGAAAGGAACGGTGAAAAGTGCGGATCCTGTTTCAGTCTTTAGACTGAAACAGGATCCGCACTATTCACCTCTCCCAAAAAGGCGCACTTCTCGTGTCTGGCGCGAGTCCCACAAACCCAGGACCGACAGAGGCCCTGCACTTGCCACCCCTAAAAATATCTCATCTACAAGGAAGGGTCCTTACGCTAACGGTTGAAAAAGGCTCCCGTTCTTGAAACGGTGGTGAAAGGACGGTGAAAGAATACTGAAAACAATCCTATCTTCCAAGGCTCCGGTGCCAGGTATGGGAAATACCAAGTTACCTGGGCCTCAGCAGAGGTTTCTCTGCGAAAAGCATCCTAGGCTTCAGGATGCAGAGACCGACCTCATGACTGTTACGGTGCAAAACGCTATGGAAATGGCCAATAATTACCAACATACTGGTGATCTCAAAAGGGTCAGGATGAAATCTGAAGCACGATCCACACTTTTCCCATCTCACGCAAATATGCACTTACCAACTCTGCCGGTAAGCAAACCAAAGGCAGGGCTGACAGAAGCCCCGCACTTACACCCCACCCAGAAATCTCAACTACCAGGCAGGATTCTGACGCTAATGCCAGAAACCTGCTCGGGTTCTGAACATCAAGGCGAAACCACAGTGGAATAATACCGAAAAGAACACTTTCTTTGCAGTCTCTAGCACCAACTATTGGAAATGCCCAGTTTACTGGGCCTCGGCCTGCTTTCCTCTGTGAAAACTCCCCTATGCTTAAGGATGCAGAGACAGACCTTCAGACAGTTACGGGGAAAAGTGCTACGGAAAAATACCAAATAGTTCTCCACCTAGCGGTTCTTTCCAAAGTTGCGCCACACACCTCTCGGAAAGATCGAGTGACTGCGGCCTAGCCTTCCATTGGTCTGGAGAAGGAATCGCCGTTCCTAGCTGATGAATCAAATGATTCTGAAAGGAACGGTGAAAAGTGCGGATCCTGTTTCAGTCTTTAGACTGAAACAGGATCCGCACTATTCACGTCTCCCACAAAGGCGCACTTCTCGTGTCTGGCGCGAGTCCCACAAACCCAGGACGGACAGAGGCCCTGCACTTGCCACCCCAGAAAAATATCTCATCTCCAAGGAAGGGTCCTTACGCTAACGGTTGAAAAGGGCTCCCGTTCTTGAAACGGTGGTGAAAGGACGGTGAAAGAATACTGAAAACAATCCTATCTTCCAAGGCTCCGGTGCCAGGTATGGGAAATACCAAGTTACCTGGGCCTCAGCAGAGGTTTCTCTGCGAAAAGCATCCTAGGCTTCAGGATGCAGAGACCGACCTCATGACTGTTACGGTGCAAAACGCTATGGAAATGGCCAATAATTACCAACATACTGGTGATCTCAAAAGGGTCAGGATGAAATCTGAAGCACGATCCACACTTTTCCCATCTCACGCAAATATGCACTTACCAACTCTGCAGGTAAGCAAACCAAAGGCAGGGCTGACAGAAGCCCCGCACTTACACCCCACCCAGAAATCTCAACTACCAGGCAGGATTCTGACGCTAATGCCAGAAACCTGCTCGGGTTCTGAACATCAAGGCAAAACCACAGTGGAATAATACCGAAAAGAACACTTTCTTTGCAGTCTCTAGCACCAACTATTGGAAATGCCCAGTTTACTGGGCCTCGGCCTGCTTTCCTCTGTGAAAACTCCCCTATGCTTAAGGATGCAGAGACAGACCTTCAGACAGTTACGGGGAAAAGTGCTACGGAAAAATACCAAATAGTTCTCCACCTAGCGGTTCTTTCCAAAGTTGCGCCACACACCTCTCGGAAAGATCGAGTGACTGCGGCCTAGCCTTCCATTGGTCTGGAGAAGGAATCGCCGTTCCTAGCTGATGAATCAAATGATTCTGAAAGGAACGGTGAAAAGTGCGGATCCTGTTTCAGTCTTTAGACTGAAACAGGATCCGCACTATTCACCTCTCCCACAGAGGCGCACTTCTCGTGTCTGGCGCGAGTCCCACAAACCCAGGACGGACAGAGGCCCTGCACTTGCCACCCCAGAAAATTATCTCATCTCCAAGGAAGGGTCCTTACGCTAACGGTTGAAAAGGGCTCCCGTTCTTGAAACGGTGGTGAAAGGACGGTGAAAGAATACTGAAAACAATCCTATCTTCCAAGGCTCCGGTGCCAGGTATGGGAAATACCAAGTTACCTGGGCCTCAGCAGAGGTTTCTCTGCGAAAAGCATCCTAGGCTTCAGGATGCAGAGACCGACCACATGACTGTTACGGTGCAAAACGCTATGGAAATGGCCAATAATTACCAACATACTGGTGATCTCAAAAGGGTCAGGATGAAATCTGAAGCACGATCCACACTTTTCCCATCTCACGCAAATATGCACTTACCAACTCTGCAGGTAAGCAAACCAAAGGCAGGGCTGACAGAAGCCCCGCACTTACACCCCACCCAGAAATCTCAACTACCAGGCAGGATTCTGACGCTAATGCCAGAAACCTGCTCGGGTTCTGAACATCAAGGCGAAACCACAGTGGAATAATACCGAAAAGAACACTTTCTTTGCAGTCTCTAGCACCAACTATTGGAAATGCCCACTTTACTGGGCCTCGGCCTGCTTTCTTCTTTGAAAACTCCCCTATGCTTAAGGATGCAGAGACAGACCTTCAGACAGTTACGGGGAAAAGTGCTACGGAAAAATACCAAATAGTTCTCCACCTAGCGGTTCTTTCCAAAGTTGCGCCACACACCTCTCGGAAAGATCGAGTGACTGCGGCCTAGCCTTCCATTGGTCTGGAGAAGGAATCGCCGTTCCTAGCTGATGAATCAAATGATTCTGAAAGGAACGGTGAAAAGTGCGGATCCTGTTTCAGTCTTTAGACTGAAACATGATCCGCACTATTCACCTCTCCCACAGAGGCGCACTTCTCGTGTCTGGCGCGAGTCCCACAAACCCAGGACGGACAGAGGCCCTGCACTTGCCACCCCAGAAAAATATCTCATCTCCAAGGAAGGGTCCTTACGCTAACGGTTGAAAAGGGCTACCGTTGTTGAAACGGTGGTGAAAGGACGGTGAAAGAATACTGATAACAATCCTATCTTCCAAGGCTCCGGTGCCAGGTATGGGAAATACCATGTTACCTGGGCCTCAGCAGAGGTTTCTCTGCGAAAAGCATCCTAGGCTTCAGGATGCAGAGACCGACCTCATGACTGTTACGGTGCAAAACGCTATGGAAATGGCCAATAATTACCAACATACTGGTGATCTCAAAAGGGTCAGGATGAAATCTGAAGCACGATCCACACTTTTCCCATCTCACGCAAATATGCACTTACCAACTCTGCAGGTAAGCAAACCAAAGGCAGGGCTGACAGAAGCCCGGCACTTACACCCCACCCAGCAATCTCAACTACCAGGCAGGATTCTGACGCTAATGCGAGAAACCTGCTCGGGTTCTGAACATCATGGCGAAACCACAGTGGAATAATACCGAAAAGAACACTTTCTTTGCAGTCTCTAGCACCAACTATTGGAAATGCCCAGTTTACTGTGCCTCGGCCTGCTTTCCTCTGTGAAAACTCCCCTATGCTTAAGCATGCAGAGACCGACCTTAGGACAGTTACGGGGAAAAGTGCTACGGAAAAATACCAAATACTTCTCCATCTAGCGGTTCTTTCCAAAGTTGAGGCACACAACTCTCGGAAAGATCGAGTGACTGCGGCCTAGCCTTCCATTGGTCTGGAGAAGGAATCGCCGTTCCTAGCTGATGAATCAAATGATTCTGAAAGGAACGGTGAAAAGTGCGGATCCTGTTTCAGTCTTTAGACTGAAACAGGATCCGCACTATTCACCTCTCCCACAAAGGCGCACTTCTCGTGTCTGGCGTGAGTCCCACAAACCCAGGACGGACAGAGGCCCTGCACTTGCCACCCCAGAAAAATATCTCATCTCCAAGGAAGGGTCCTTACGCTAACGGTTGAAAAGGGCTCCCGTTCTTGAAACGGTGGTGAAAGCACGGTGAAAGAATACTGAAAACAATCCTATCTTCCAAGGCTCCGGTGCCAGGTATGGGAAATACCAAGTTACCTGGGCCTCAGCAGAGGTTTCTCTGCGAAAAGCATCCTAGGCTTCAGGATGCAGAGACCGACCTCATGAATGTTATGGTGCAAAACGCTATGGAAATGGCCAATAATTACCAACATACTGGTGATCTCAAAAGGGTCAGGATGAAATCTGAAGCACGATCCACACTTTTCCCATCTCACGCAAATATGCACTTACCAACTCTGCAGGTAAGCAAACCAAAGGCAGGGCTGACAGAAGCCCCGCACTTACACCCCACCCAGAAATCTCAACTACCAGGCAGGATTCTGACGCTATTGCCAGAAACCTGCTCGGGTTCTCAACATCAAGGCGAAACCACAGTGGAATAATACCGAAAAGAACACTTTCTTTGCAGTCTCTAGCACCAACTATTGGAAATGCCCAGTTTACTGGGCCTCGGCCTGCTTTCCTCTGTGAAAACGCCCCTATGCTTAAGGATGCAGAGACCGACCTTAGGACAGTTACGGGGAAAAGTGCTATGGAAAAATACCAAATAGTTCTCCACCTAGCGGTTCTTTCCAAAGTTGTGCCACACACCTCTCGGAAAGATCGAGTGACTGCGGCCTAGCCTTCCATTGGTCTGGAGAAGGAATCGCCGTTCCTAGCTGATGAATCAAATGATTCTGAAAGGAACGGTGAAAAGTGCGGATCCTGTTTCAGTCTTTAGACTGAAACAGGATCCGCACTATTCACCTCTCACACAAAGGCTCACTTCTCGTGTCTGGCGCGAGTCCCACAAACCCAGGACGGACAGAGGCCCTGCACTTGCCACCCCAGAAAAATATCTCATCTCCAAGGAAGGGTCCTTACGCTAACGGTTGAAAAGGGCTCCCGTTCTTGAAACGGTGGTGAAAGGACGGTGAAACAATACTGAAAACAATCCTATCTTCCAAGGCTCCGGTGCCAGGTATGGGAAATACCAAGTTACCTGGGCCTCAGCAGAGGTTTCTCTGCGAAAAGCATCCTAGGCTTCAGGATGCAGAGACCGACCTCATGACTGTTACGGTGCAAAACGCTATGGAAATGGCCAATAATTACCAACATACTGGTGATCTCAAAAGGGTCAGGATGAAATCTGAAGCACGATCCACACTTTTCTCATCTCACGCAAATATGCACTTACCAACTCTGCAGGTAAGCAAACCAAAGGCAGGGCTGACAGAAGCCCCGCACTTACACCCCACCCAGAAATCTCAACTACCAGGCAGGATTCTGACGCTAATGGGAGTAACCTGCTCGGGTTCTGAACATCATGGCGAAACCACAGTGGAATAATACCGAAAAGAACACTTTCTTTGCAGTCTCTAGCACCAACTATTGGAAATGCCAAGTTTACTGGGCCTCGGCCTGCTTTCCTCTGTGAAAACTCCCGTATGGTTAAGGATGCAGAGACCGACCTTAGGACAGTTACGGGGAAAAGTGCTACGGAAAAATACCAAATAGTTCTCCACCTAGCGGTTCTTTCCAAAGTTGCGCCACACACCTCTCGGAAAGATGGAGTGACTGCGGCCTAGCCTTCCATTGGTCTGGAGAAGGAATCGCCGTTCCTAGCTGATGAATCAAATGATTCTGAAAGGAATGGTGAAAAGTGGGGATCTTGTTTCAGTCTTTAGACTGAAACAGGATCCGCACTATTCACCTCTCCCACAAAGGCGCACTTCTCATGTCTGGCACGAGTCCCACAAACCCAGGACGGACAGAGGCCCTGCACTTGCCACCCCAGAAAAATATCTCATCTCCAAGGAAGGGTCCTTACGCTAACGGTTGAAAAGGGCTCCCGTTCTTGAAACGGTGGTGAAAGGACGGTGAAAGAATACTGAAAACAATCCTATCTTCCAAGGCTCCGGTGCCAACTATGGGAAATACCAAGTTACCTGGGCCTCAGCAGAGGTTTCTCTGCGAAAAGCATCCTAGGCTTCAGGATGCAGAGACCGACCTCATGCCTGTTACGGTGCAAAACGCCATGGAAATGGCCAATAATTACCAACATACTGGTGATCTCAAAAGGGTCAGGATGAAATCTGAAGCACGATCCACACTTTTCCCATCTCACGCAAATATGCACTTACCAACTCTGCAGATAAGCAAACCAAAGGCAGGGCTGACAGAAGCCCCGCACTTACACCCCACCCAGAAATCTCAACTACCAGGCAGGATTCTGACGCTAATGCCAGAAACCTGCTCGGGTTCTGAACATCAAGGCGAAACCACAGTGGAATAATACCGAAAAGAACACTTTCTTTGCAGTCTCTAGCACCAACTATTGGAAATGCCCAGTTTACTGGGCCTCGGCCTGCTTTCCTCTGTGAAAACTCCCCTATGATTAAGGATGCAGAGACCGACCTTAGGACAGTTACGGGGAAAAGTGCTACGGAAAAATACCAAATAGTTCTCCACCTAGCGGTTCTTTCCAAAGTTGCGCCACACACCTCTCGGAAAGATCGAGTGACTGCGGCCTAGCCTTCCATTGGTCTGGAGAAGGAATCGCCGTTCCTAGCTGATGAATCAAATGATTCTGAAAGGAACGGTGAAAAGTGGGGATCTTGTTTCAGTCTTTAGACTGAAACAGGATCCGCACTATTAACCTCTCCCACAAAGGCGCACTTCTCGTGTCTGGCGCGAGTCCCACAAACCCAGGACGGACAGAGGCCCTGCACTTGCCACCCCAGAAAAATATCTCATCTCCAAGGAAGGGTCCTTAGGCTAACGGTTGAAAGGGCTCCCGTTCTTGAAACGGTGCTGAAAGGACGGTGAAAGAATACTGAAAACAATCCTGTCTTCCAAGGTTCCGGTGCCAGGTATGGGAAATACCAAGTTACCTGGGCCTCAGCAGAGGTTTCTCTGCGAAAAGCATCCTAGGCTTCAGGATGCAGAGACCGACCTCATGATTGTTACGGTGCAAAACGCTATGGAAATGGCCAATAATTACCAACATACTGGTGATCTCAAAAGGGTCAGGATGAAATCTGAAGCACGATCCACACTTTTCCCATCTCACGCAAATATGCACTTACCAACTCTGCAGGTAAGCAAACCAAAGGCAGGGCTGACAGAAGCCCCGCACTTACACCCCACCCAGAAATCTCAACTACCAGGCAGGATTCTGACGCTAATGCGAGAAACCTGCTCGGGTTCTGAACATCATGGCGAAACCACAGTGGAATAATACCGAAAAGAACACTTTCTTTGCAGTCTCTAGCACCAACTATTGGAAATGCCAAGTTTACTGGGCCTCGGCCTGCTTTCCTCTGTGAAAACTCCCCTATGCTTAAGGATGCAGAGACCGACCTTCAGACAGTTACGGGGAAAAGTGCTACGGAAAAATACCAAATAGTTCTCCACCTAGCGGTTCTTTCCAAAGTTGCGCCACACACCTCTCGGAAAGATCGAGTGACTGCGGCCTAGCCTTCCATTGGTCTGGAGAAGGAATCGCCGTTCCTAGCTGATGAATCAAATGATTCTGAAAGGAACGGTGAAAAGTGCGGATCCTGTTTCAGTCTTTAGACTGAAACAGGATCCGCACTATTCACCTCTCCCACAGAGGCGCACTTCTCGTGTCTGGCGCGAGTCCCACAAACCCAGGACGGACAGAGGCCCTGCACTTGCCACCCCAGAAAAATATCTCATCTCCAAGGAAGGGTCCTTACGCTAACGGTTGAAAAGGGCTCCCGTTCTTGAAACGGTGGTGAAAGGACGGTGAAAGAATACTGAAAACAATCCTATCTTCCAAGGCTCCGGTGCCAGGTATGGGAAATACCAAGTTACCTGGGCCTCAGCAGAGGTTTCTCTGCGAAAAGGATCCTAGGCTTCAGGATGCAGAGACCGACCTCATGACTGTTACGGTGCAAAACGCTATGGAAATGGCCAATAATTACCAACATACTGGTGATCTCAAAAGGGTCAGGATGAAATCTGAAGCACGATCCACACTTTTCCCATCTCACGCAAATATGCACTTACCAACTCTGCAGGTAAGCAAACCAAAGGCAGGGCTGACAGAAGCCCCGCACTTACACCCCACCCAGAAATCTCAACTACCAGGCAGGATTCTGACGCTAATGCGAGAAACCTGCTCGGGTTCTGAACATCATGGCGAAACCACAGTGGAATAATACCGAAAAGAACACTTTCTTTGCAGTCTCTAGCACCAACTATTGGAAATGCCAAGTTTACTGGGCCTCGGCCTGCTTTCCTCTGTGAAAACTCCCCTGTGCTTAAGGATGCAGAGACCGACCTTAGGACAGTTACGGGGAAAAGTGCTATGGAAAAATACCAAATAGTTCTCCACCTAGCGGTTCTTTCCAAAGTTGCGCCACACACCTCTCGGAAAGATCGAGTGACTGCAGCCTAGCCTTCCATTGGTCTGGAGAAGGAATCGCCGTTCCTAGCTGATGAATCAAATGATTCTGAAAGGAACGGTGAAAAGTGCGGATCCTGTTTCAGTCTTTAGACTGAAACAGGATCCGCACTTTTCACCTCTCCCACAAAGGCGCACTTCTCGTGTCTGGCGCGAGTCCCACAAACCCAGGACGGACAGAGGCCCTGCACTTGCCACCCCAGAAAAATATCTCATCTCCAAGGAAGGGTCCTTACGCTAACGGTTGAAAAGGGCTCCCGTTCTTGAAACAGTGGTGAAAGGACGGTGAAAGAATACTGAAAACAATCCTATCTTCCAAGGCTCCGGTGCCAGGTATGGGAAATACCAAGTTACCTGGGCCTCAGCAGAGGTTTCTCTGCGAAAAGCATCCTAGGCTTCAGGATGCAGAGACCGACCTCATGACTGTTACGGTGCAAAACGCTATGGAAATGGCCAATAATTACCAACATACTGGTGATCTCAAAAGGGTCAGGATGAAATCTGAAGCACGATCCACACTTTTCCCATCTCACGCAAATATGCACTTACCAACTCTGCAGGTAAGCAAACCAAAGGCAGGGCTGACAGAAGCCCCGCACTTACACCCCACCCAGAAATCTCAACTACCAGGCAGGATTCTGACGCTAATGCCAGAAACCTGCTCGGGTTCTGAACATCAAGGCGAAACCACAGTGGAATAATACCGAAAAGAACACTTTCTTTGCAGTCTCTAGCACCAACTATTGGAAATGCCCACTTTACTGGGCCTCGGCCTGCTTTCCTCTGTGAAAACTCCCGTATGCTTAAGGATGCAGAGACAGACCTTCAGACAGTTACGGGGAAAAGTGCTACGGAAAAATACCAAATAGTTCTCCACCTAGCGGTTCTTTCCAAAGTTGCGCCACACACCTCTCGGAAAGATCGAGTGACTGCGGCCTAGCCTTCCATTGGTCTGGAGAAGGAATCGCCGTTCCTAGGTGATGAATCAAATGATTCTGAAAGGAACGGTGAAAAGTGCGTATCCTGTTTCAGTCTTTAGACTGAAACAGGATCCGCACTATTAACCTCTCCCACAAAGGCGCACTTCTCGTGTCTGGCGCGAGTCCCACAAACCCAGGACGGACAGAGGCCCTGCACTTGCCACCCCAGAAAAATATCTCATCTCCAAGGAAGGGTCCTTACGCTAACGGTTGAAAGGGCTCCCGTTCTTGAAACGGTGCTGAAAGGACGGTGAAAGAATACTGAAAACAATCCTGTCTTCCAAGGTTCCGGTGCCAGGTATGGGAAATACCAAGTTACCTGGGCCTCAGCAGAGGTTTCTCTGCGAAAAGCATCCTAGGCTTCAGGATGCAGAGACCGACCTCATGATTGTTACGGTGCAAAACGCTATGGAAATGGCCAATAATTACCAACATACTGGTGATCTCAAAAGGGTCAGGATGAAATCTGAAGCACGATCCACACTTTTCCCATCTCACGCAAATATGCACTTACCAACTCTGCAGGTAAGCAAACCAAAGGCAGGGCTGACAGAAGCCCCGCACTTACACCCCACCCAGAAATCTCAACTACCAGGCAGGATTCTGACGCTAATGCGAGAAACCTGCTCGGGTTCTGAACATCATGGCGAAACCACAGTGGAATAATACCGAAAAGAACACTTTCTTTGCAGTCTCTAGCACCAACTATTGGAAATGCCAAGTTTACTGGGCCTCGGCCTGCTTTCCTCTGTGAAAACTCCCCTATGCTTAAGGATGCAGAGACCGACCTTAGGACAGTTACGGGGAAAAGTGCTATGGAAAAATACCAAATAGTTCTCCACCTAGCGGTTCTTTCCAAAGTTGCGCCTCACACCTCTCGGAAAGATCGAGTGACTGCGGCCTAGCCTTCCATTGGTCTGGAGAAGGAATCGCCGTTCCTAGCTGATGAATCAAATGATTCTGAAAGGAACGGTGAAAAGTGCGGATCCTGTTTCAGTCTTTAGACTGAAACAGGATCCGCACTATTCACCTCTCCCACAGAGGCGCATTTCCCGTGTCTGGCGCGAGTCCCACAAACCCAGGATGGACAGAGGCCCTGCACTTGCCACCCCAGAAAAATATCTCATCTCCAAGGAAGGGTCCTTTCGCTAACGGTTGAAAAGGGCTCCCGTTCTTGAAACGGTGCTGAAAGGACGGTGAAAGAATACTGAAAACAATCCTATCTTCCAAGGCTCCGGTGCCCGGTATGGGAAATACCAAGTTACCTGGGCCTCAGCAGAGGTTTCTCTGCGAAAAGCATCCTAGGCTTCAGGATGCAGAGACCGACCTCATGCCTGTTAAGGTGCAAAACGCCATGGAAA
Organism: Lemur catta; assembly: GCF_020740605.2. Lineage (NCBI taxonomy): Eukaryota > Metazoa > Chordata > Mammalia > Primates > Lemuridae > Lemur > Lemur catta. The sequence goes on from NW_025423737.1 coordinate 32,787, forward strand.
TGGCAAATAATTACCAACATACTGGTGATCTCAAAAGGGTCAGGATGAAATCTGAAGCACGATCCACACTTTTCCCTTCTCACGCAAATATGCACTTACCAACTCTGCAGGTAAGCAAACCAAAGGCAGGGCTGACAGAAGCCCCGCACTTACACCCCACCCAGAAATCTCAACTACCAGGCAGGATTCTGACGCTAATGCGAGAAACCTGCTCGGGTTCTGAACATCATGGCGAAACCACAGTGGAATAATACCGAAAAGAACACTTTCTTTGCAGTCTCTAGCACCAACTATTTGAAATGCCAAGTTTACTGGGCCTCGGCCTGCTTTCCTCTGTGAAAACTCCCCTGTGCTTAAGGATGCAGAGACCGACCTTAGGACAGTTACGGGGAAAAGTGCTATGGAAAAATACCAAATAGTTCTCCACCTAGAGGTTCTTTCCAAAGTTGCGCCACACACCTCTCGGAAAGATCGAGTGACTGCGGCCTAGCCTTCCATTGGTCTGGAGAAGGAATCGCCGTTTCTAGCTGATGAATCAAATGATTCTGAAAGGAACGGTGAAAAGTGCGGATCCTGTTTCAGTCTTTAGTCTGAAACAGGATCCGCACTATTCACCTCTCCCACAGAGGCGCACTTCTCGTGTCTGGCGCGAGTCCCACAAACCCAGGACGGACAGAGGCCCTGCACTTGCCACCCCAGAAAAATATCTCATCTCCAAGGAAGGGTCCTTACGCTAACGGTTGAAAAGGGCTGCCGTTCTTGAAACGGTGGTGAAAGGACGGTGAAAGAATACTGAAAACAATCCTGTCTTCCAAGGTTCTGGTGCCAGGTATGGGAAATACCAAGTTACCTGGGCTTCAGCAGAGGTTTCTCTGCGAAAAGCATCCTAGGCTTCAGGATGCAAAGACCGACCTTATGACTGTTACGGTGCAAAACGCTATGGAAATGGCCAATAATTACCAACATACTGGTGATCTCAAAAGGGTCAGGATGAAATCTGAAGCACGATCCACACTTTTCCCATCTCACGCAAATATGCACTTACCAACTCTGCAGGTAAGCAAACCAAAGGCAGGGCTGACAGAAGCCCCGCACATACACCCCACCCAGAAATCTCAACTACCAGGCAGGATTCTGACGCTAATGCGAGAAACCTGCTCGGGTTCTGAACATCATGGCGAAACCACAGTGGAATAATACCGAAAAGAACACTTTCTTTGCAGTCTCTAGCACCAACTATTGCAAATGCCAAGTTTACTGGGCCTCGGCCTGCTTTCCTCTATGAAAATTCCCGTATGGTTAAGGATGCAGAGTCCGACCTTAGGACAGTTACGGGGAAAAGTGCTACGGAAATATACCAAATAGTTGTCCACCTAGCGGTTCTTTCCAAAGTTGCGCCACACACCTCTCGGAAAGATCCAGTGACTGCGGCCTAGGCTTCCATTGGTCTGGAGAAGGAATCGCTGTTCCTAGTTGATGAATCAAATGATTCTGAAAGGAACGGTGAAAAGTGCGGTTCCTGTTTCAGTCTTTAGTCTGAAACAGGATCCGCACTATTCACCTCTCCCACAGAGGCGCACTTCTCGTGTCTGGCGCGAGTCCCACAAACCCAGTACGGACAGAGGCCCTGCACTTGCCACCCCAGAAGAATATCTCATCTCCAAGGAAGGGTCCTTACGCTAACGGTTGAAAAGGGCTCCCGTTCTTGAAACGGTGGTGAAAGGACCGTGAAAGAATACTGAAAACAATCCTATCTTCCAAGGCTCCGGTGCCAGGTATGAGAAATACCAAGTTACCTGGGCCACAGCAGAGGTTTCTCTGTGAAAAGCATCCTAGGCTTCAGGACGCAGAGACCGACCTCATGCCTGTTACGGTGCAAAACGCTATGGAAATGGCCAATAATTACCAACATACTGGTGATCTCAAAAGGGTCAGGATGAAATCTAAAGCACGATCCACACTTTTCCCATCTCACGCAAAGATGCACTTACCAACTCTGCAGGTAAGCAAACCAAAGGCAGGGCTGACAGAAGCCCCGCACTTACACCCCACCCAGAAATCTCAACTACCAGGCAGGATTCTGACGCTAATGCGAGAAACCTGCTCGGGTTCTGAACATCATGGCGAAACCACAGTGGAATAATACCGAAAAGAACACTTTCTTTGCAGTCTCAAGCACCAACTATTGGAAATGCCAAGTATACTGGGCCTCGGCCTGCTTTGCTCTGTGAAAACTCCCCTATGCTTAAGGATGCAGAGACCAACCTTAGGACACTTACGGGGAAAAGTGCTACGGAAAAATACCAAAGAGTTCTCCACCTAGCGGTTCTTTCCAAAGTTGCGCCACACACCTCTCGGAAAGATCCAGTGACTGCGGCCTAGCCTTCCATTGGTCTGGAGAAGGAATCTCTGTCCCTAGCTGATGAATCAAATGATTCTGAAAGGAACGGTGAAAAGTGTGGATCCTGTTTCAGTCTTTCGACTGAAACAGGATCCGCACTATTGACCTCTCCCACAAAGGCGCACTTTTCGTGTCTGTCGCGAGTCCCACAAACCCAGGACAAACAGAGGCCCTGCACTTGCCACCCCAGAAAAATATCTCATCTCCAAGGAAGGGTCCTTACGCTAACGGTTTAAAAGGGCTCCCGTTCTTGAAACGGAGGTGAAAGGACGGTGAAAGAATACTGAAAACAATCCTATCTTCCAAGGCTCCGGTGCCAGGTATGGGAAATACCAAGTTACCTGGGCCTCAGCAGAGGTTTCTCTGCGAAAAGCATCCTAGGCTTCAGGACGCAGAGACCGACCTCATGACTGTTACGGTGCAAAACGCTATGGAAATGGCCAATAATTACCAACATACTGGTGATCTCAAAAGGGTCAGGATGAAATCTGAAGCACGATCCACACTTTTCCCACCTCAGGCAAATATGCACTTACCAACTCTGCAGGTAAGCAAACCAAAGGCAGGGCTGACAGAAGCCCCGCACTTACTCCCCACCCAGAAATCTCAACTACCAGGCAGGATTCTGACGCTAATGCGAGAAACCTGCTCGGGTTCTGAACATCAAGGCGAAACCACAGTGGAATAATACCGAAAAGAACACTTTCTTTGCAGTCTCTAGCACCAACTATTGGAAATGCCCAGTTTACTGGGCCTCGGCCTGCTTTCCTCTGTGAAAACTCCCCTGTGCTTAAGGATGCAGAGACCAACCTTAGGAGAGTTACGGCGAAAAGTGCTACGGAAAAATACCAAATAGTTCTCCACCTAGCGGTTCTTTCCAAAGTTGCGCCACACACCTCTCGGAAAGATCGAGTGACTGCGGCCTAGCCTTCCATTGGTCTGGAGAAGGAATCGTCGTTTCTAGCTGATGAATCAAATGATTCTGAAAGGAACGGTGAAAAGTGCGGATCCTGTTTCAGTCTTTAGACTGAAACAGGATCCGCACTATTCACCTCTCCCACAAAGGCGCACTCCTCGTGTCTGGCGCGAGTCCCACAAACCCAGGACGGACAGAGGCCCTGCACTTGCCACCCCAGAAAAATATCTCATCTCCAAGGAAGGGTCCTTACGCTAACGGTTGAAAAGGGCTCCTGTTCTTGAAACGGTGGTGAAAGGACGGTGAAAGAATACTGAAAACAATCCTATCTTCCATGGCTCCGGTGCCAGGTATGGGAAATACCAAGTTACCTGGGCCTCAGCAGAGGTTTCTCTGCGAAAAGCATCCTAGGCTTCAGGATGCAGAGACCGACCTCATGCCTGTTACGGTGCAAAACGCTATGGAAATGGCCAATAATTACCAACATACTGGTGATCTCAAAAGGGTCAGGATGAAATCTGAAGCACGATCCACACTTTTCCCATCTCACGCAAATATGCACTTACCAACTCTGCAGGTAAGCAAACCAAAGGCAGGGCTGACAGAAGCCACGCACTTACACCCGACCCAGAAATCTCAACTACCAGGCAGGATTGTGACGCTAATGCGAGAAACCTGCTCAGGTTCTGAACATCATGGCGAAACCGCAGTGGAATAATACCGAAAAGAACACTTTCCTTGCAGTCTCTAGCACCAACTATTTGAAATGCCAAGTTTACTGGGCCTCGGCCTGCTTTCCTCTGTGAAAACTCCCCTATGCTTAAGGATGCAGAGACGAACCTTAGGACAGTTACGGGGAAAAGTGCTACGGAAAAATACCAAATAGTTCTCCACCTAGCGGTTCTTTCCAAAGTTGCGCCACACACCTCTCGGAAAGATGGAGTGACTGCGGCCTAGCCTTCCATTGGTCTGGATAAGGAATCGTCGTTCCTAGCTGATGAATCAAATGATTCTGAAAGGAACGGTGAAAAGTGCGGATCCTGTTTCAGTCTTTAGACTGAAACAGGATCCGCACTATTCACCTCTCCCACAAAGGCGCACTTCTCGTGTCTGGCGCGAGTCCCACAAACCCAGGACGGACAGAGGCCCTGCACTTGCCAGCCCAGAAAAATATCTCATCTCCAAGGAAGGGTCCTTACTCTAACGGTTGAAAAGGGCTCCCGTTCTTGAAACGGTGGTGAAAGGACCGTGAAAGAATGCTGAAAACAATCCTATCTTCCAAGGCTCCAGTGCCAGGTATGGGAAATACGAAGTTACCTGGGCCTCAGCAGAGGTTTCTCTGCGAAAAGCATCCTAGGCTTCAGGATGCAGAGACCGACCTCATGCCTGTTACGGTGCAAAACGCCATGGAAATGGCCAATAATTACCAACATACTGGTGATCTCAAAAGGGTCAGGATGAAATCTGAAGCACGATCCACACTTTTCCCATCTCACGCAAATATGCACTTACCAACTCTTCAGGTAAGCAAACCAAAGGCAGGGCTGACAGAAGCCCCGCACTTACACCCCACCCAGAAATCTCAACTACCAGGCAGGATTCTGACGCTAATGCCAGAAACCTGCTCGGGTTCTGAACATCATGGCGAAAACACAGTGGAATAATACCGAAAAGAACACTTTCTTTGCAGTCTCTAGCACCAACTATTGGAACTGCCAAGTTTACTGGGCCTCGGCCTGCTTTCCTCTGTGAAAACTCCCCTATGCTTAAGGATGCAGAGACCAACCTTAGGACAGTTACGGGGAAAATTGCTACGGAAAAATACCAAATAGTTCTCCACCTAGCGGTTCTTTCCAAAGTTGCGCCACACACCTCTCGGAAAGAACGAGTGACTGCGGCCTAGCCTTCCATTGGTCTGGAGAAGGAATCGCCGTTCCTAGCTGATGAATAAAATGATTCTGAAAGGAACGGTGAAAAGTGGGGATCCTTTTTCAGTCTTTAGACTGAAACAGGATCCACACTATTCACCTCTCCCACAAAGGCGCACTTCTCGTGTGTGGCGCGAGTCCCACAACCCAGGACGGACAGAGGCCCTGCACTTGCCACCCCAGAAAAATATCTCATCTCCAAGGAAGGTTCCTTACGCTAACGGTAGAAAAGAGCTCCCGTTCTTGAAACGGTGGTGAAAGGACGGTGAAAGAATACTGAAAACAATCCTATCTTCCTAGGCTCCGGTGCCAGGTATGGGAAATACCAAGTTACCTGAGCCTCAGCAGAGGTTTCTCTGCGAAAAGCATCCTAGGCTTCAGGACGCAGAGACCGACCTCATGACTGTTACGGTGCAAAACGCTATGGAAATGGCCAATAATTACCAACATACTGGTGATCTCAAAAGGGTCAGGATGAAATCTGAAGCACGATCCACACTTTTCCCATCTCACGCAAATATGCACTTACCAACTCTGCAGGTAAGCAAACCAAAGGCAGGGCTGACAGAAGCCCCGCACTTACACCCCACCCAGAAATTTCAACTACCAGGCAGGATTCTGACGCTAATGCGAGAAACCTGCTCGGGTTCTGAACATCATGGTGAAACCACAGTGGAATAATACCGAAAAGAACACTTTCTTTGCAGTCTCTAGCACCAACTATTGGAAATGCCAAGTTTACTGGGCCTCGGCCTGCTTTCCTCTGTGAAAACTCCCCTGTGATTCAGGATGCAGAGACCAACCATAGGACAGTTACGGGGAAAAGTGCTATGGAAAAATACCAAACAGTTCTCCACCTAGCGGTTCTTTCCAAAGTTGCGCCACACACCTCTCGGAAAGATCGAGTGACTGCGGCCTAGCCTTCCATTGGTCTGGAGAAGGAATCGCCGTTCCTAGCTGATGAATCAAATGATTCTGAAAGGAACGGTGAAAAGTGCGGATCCTGTTTCAGTCTTTAGACTGAAACAGGATCCGCACTATTCACCTCTCCCACAAAGGCGCACTTCTCGTGTCTGGCGCGAGTCCCACAAACCCAGGACGGACAGAGGCCCTGCACTTGCCACCCGAGAAAAATATCTCATCTCCAAGGAAGGGTCCTTACGCTAACGGTTGAAAAGGGCTCCCGTTCTTGAAACGGTGGTGAAAGGACGGTGAAACAATACTGAAAACAATCCTATCTTCCAAGGCTCCGGTGCCAGGTATGGGAAATACCAAGTTACCTGGGCCTCAGCAGAGGTTTCTCTGCGAAAAGCATCGTAGGCTTCAGGACGCAGAGACCGACCTCATGCCTGTTACGGTGCAAAAGGCTATGGAAATGGCCAATAATTACCAACATACTGGTGATCTCAAAAGGGTCAGGATGAAATCTGAAGCACGATCCACACTTTTCCCATCTCACGCAAATATGCACTTACCAACTCTGCAGGTAAGCAAACCAAAGGCAGGGCTGACAGAAGCCCCACACTTACACCGCACCCAGAAATCTCAACTACCAGGCAGGATTCTGACGCTAATGCCAGAAACCTGCTGGGGTTCTGAACATCATGGCGAAACCACAGTGGAATAATACCGAAAAGAACACTTTCTTTGCAGTCTCTAGCACCAACTATTGGAAATGCCAAGTTTACTGGGCCTCGGCCTGCTTTCCTCTGTGAAAACTCCCCTATGCTTAAGGATGCAGAGACCGACCTTAGGACAGTTACGGGGAAAAGTGCTACGGAAGAATACCAAATACTTCTCCACCTAGCGGTTCTTTCCAAAGTTGAGCCACACACCTCTCGGAAAGATCGAGTGACTGCGGCCTAGCCTTCCATTGGTCTGGAGAAGTAATCCTCGTTCCTAGCTGATGAATCAAATGATTGTGAAAGGAACGGTGAAAAGTGCGGATCCTGTTTCAGTCTTTAGACTGAAACAGGATCCGCACTATTCACCTCTCCCACAAAGGCGCACTTCTTGTGTCTGGCGCGAGTCCCACAAACCCAGGACGGACAGAGGCACTGCACTTGCCACCCCAGAAAAATATCTCATCTCCAAGGAAGGGTCCTTACGCTAACGGTTGAAAAGGGCTCCCGTTCTTGAAATGGTGGTGAAAGCACGGTGAAAGAATACTGAAAACAATCCTATCTTCCAAGGCTCCGGTGCCAGGTATGGGAAATACCAAGTTACCTCGGCCTCAGCAGAGGTTTCTCTGCGAAAAGCATCCTAGGCTTCAGGATGCAGAGACCGACCTCATGAATGTTATGGTGCAAAACGCTATGGAAATGGACAATAATTACCAACATACTGGTGATCTCAAAAGGGTCAGGATGAAATCTGAAGCACGATCCACACTTTTCCCATCTCACACAAATATGCACTTACCAACTCTGCAGGTAAGCAAACCAAAGGCAGGGCTGACGGAAGCCCCGCACTTACACCCCACCCAGAAATCTCAACTACCAGGCAGGATTCTGACGCTAATGCCAGAAACCTGCTCGGGTTCTGAACATCATGGCGAAACCACAGTGGAATAATACCGAAAAGAACACTTTCTTTGCAGTCTCTAGCACCAACTATTGGAAATGCCCAGTTTACTGGGCCTCGGCCTGCTTTCCTCTGTGAAAACTCCCCTATGCTTAAGGATGCAGAGACCGACCTTAGGACAGTTACGGGGAAAAGTGCTATGGAAAAATACCAAATAGTTCTCCACCTAGCGGTTCTTTCCAAAGTTGCGCCACACACCTCTCGGAAAGATCGAGTGACTGCGGCCTAGCCTTCCATTGGTCTGGAGAAGGAATCGCCGTCCCTAGCTGATGAATCAAATGATTCTGAAAGGAACGGTGAAAAGTGCGGATCCTGTTTCAGTCTTTAGACTGAAACAGGATCCGCACTATTCACCTCTCCCACAAAGGCGCACTTCTCGTGTCTGGCGCGAGTCCCACAAACCCAGGACGGACAGAGGCCCTGCACTTGCCACCCCAGAAAAATATCTCATCTCCAAGGAAGGGTCCTTACGCTAACGGTTGAAAAGGGCTGCCGTTCTTTAAACGGTGGTGAAAGGACCGTGAAAGAATGCTGAAAACAATCCTATCTTCCAAGGCTCCGGTGCCAGGTATGGGAAATACCAAGTTACCTGGGCCTCAGCAGAGGTTTCTCTGCGAAAAGCGTCCTAGGCTTCAGGACGCAGAGACCGACCTCATGACTGTTACGGTGCAAAACGCTATGGAAATGGCCAATAATTACCAACATACTGGTGATCTCAAAAGGGTCAGGATGAAATCTGAAGCACGATCCACACTTTTACCATCTCACGCAAATATGCACTTACCAACTCTGCAGGTAAGCAAACCAAAGGCAGGGCTGACAGAAGCCCTGCACTTTCACCCCACCCAGAAATCTCAACTACCAGGCAGGATTCTGACGCTAATGCCAGAAACCTGCTCGGGTTCTGAACATCATGGCGAAACCACAGTGGAATAATACCGAAAAGAACACTTTCTTTGCAGTCTCTAGCACCAACTATTGGAAATGCCAAGTTTACTGGGCCTCGGCCTGCTTTCCTCTGTGAAAACTCCCCTGTGATTCAGGATGCAGAGACCAACCATAGGACAGTTACGGGGAAAAGTGCTACGGAAAAATACCAAACAGTTCTCCACCTAGCGGTTCTTTCCAAAGTTGCGCCACACACCTCTCGGAAAGATCGAGTGACTGCGGCCTAGCCTTCCATTGGTCTGGAGAAGGAATCGCCGTTCCTAGCTGATGAATCAAATGATTCTGAAAGGAACGGTGAAAAGTGCGGATCCTGTTTCAGTCTTTAGACTGAAACAGGATCCGCACTATTCACCTCTCCCACAAAGGCGCACTTCTCGTGTCTGGCGCGAGTCCCACAAACCCAGGACGGACAGAGGCCCTGCACTTGCCACCCCAGAAAAATATCTCATCTCCAAGGAAGGGTCCTTACGCTAACGGTTGAAAAGGGCTCCCGTTCTTGAAACGGTGGTGAAAGGACGGTGAAACAATACTGAAAACAATCCTATCTTCCAAGGCTCCGGTGCCAGGTATGGGAAATACCAAGTTACCTGGGCCTCAGCAGAGGTTTCTCTGCGAAAAGCATCCTAGGCTTCAGGACGCAGAGACCGACCTCATGCCTGTTACGGTGCAAAAGGCTATGGAAATGGCCAATAATTACCAACATACTGGTGATCTCAAAAGGGTCAGGATGAAATCTGAAGCACGATCGACACTTTTCCCATCTCACGCAAATATGCACTTACCAACTCTGCAGGTAAGCAAACCAAAGGCAGGGCTGACAGAAGCCCCGCACTTACACCGCACCCAGGAATCTCAACTACCAGGCAGGATTCTGACGCTAATGCCAGAAACCTGCTCGGGTTCTGAACATCATGGCGAAACCACAGTGGAATAATACCGAAAAGAACACTTTCTTTGCAGTCTCTAGCACCAACTATTGGAAATGCCAAGTTTACTGGGCCTCGGCCTGCTTTCCTCTGTGAAAACTCCCCTATGCTTAAGGATGCAGAGACCGACCTTAGGACAGTTACGGGGAAAAGTGCTACGGAAGAATACCAAATACTTCTCCACCTAGCGGTTCTTTCCAAAGTTGAGCCACACACCTCTCGGAAAGATCGACTGACTGCGGCCTAGCCTTCCATTGGTCTGGAGAAGTAATCCTCGTTCCTAGCTGATGAATCAAATGATTGTGAAAGGAACGGTGAAAAGTGCGGATCCTGTTTCAGTCTTTAGACTGAAACAGGATCCGCACTATTCACCTCTCCCACAAAGGCGCACTTCTTGTGTCTGGCGCGAGTCCCACAAACCCAGGACGGACAGAGGCACTGCACTTGCCACCCCAGAAAAATATCTCATCTCCAAGGAAGGGTCCTTACGCTAACGGTTGAAAAGGGCTCCCGTTCTTGAAATGGTGGTGAAAGCACGGTGAAAGAATACTGAAAACAATCCTATCTTCCAAGGCTCCGGTGCCAGGTATGGGAAATACCAAGTTACCTCGGCCTCAGCAGAGGTTTCTCTGCGAAAAGCATCCTAGGCTTCAGGATGCAGAGACCGACCTCATGAATGTTATGGTGCAAAACGCTATGGAAATGGACAATAATTACCAACATACTGGTGATCTCAAAAGGGTCAGGATGAAATCTGAAGCACGATCCACACTTTTCCCATCTCACGCAAATATGCACTTACCAACTCTGCAGGTAAGCAAACCAAAGGCAGGGCTGACGGAAGCCCCGCACTTACACCCCACCCAGAAATCTCAACTACCAGGCAGGATTCTGACGCTAATGCCAGAAACCTGCTCGGGTTCTGAACATCATGGCGAAACCACAGTGGAATAATACCGAAAAGAACACTTTCTTTGCAGTCTCTAGCACCAACTATTGGAAATGCCCAGTTTACTGGGCCTCGGCCTGCTTTCCTCTGTGAAAACTCCCCTATGCTTAAGGATGCAGAGACCGACCTTAGGACAGTTACGGGGAAAAGTGCTATGGAAAAATACCAAATAGTTCTCCACCTAGCGGTTCTTTCCAAAGTTGCGCCACACACCTCTCGGAAAGATCGAGTGACTGCGGCCTAGCCTTCCATTGGTCTGGAGAAGGAATCGCCGTCCCTAGCTGATGAATCAAATGATTCTGAAAGGAACGGTGAAAAGTGCGGATCCTGTTGGTTCTTTCCAAAGTTGCGCCACACACCTCTCGGAAAGATCGAGTGACTGCGGCCTAGCCTTCCATTGGTCTGGAGAAGGAATCGCCGTCCCTAGCTGATGAATCAAATGATTCTGAAAGGAACGGTGAAAAGTGTGGATCCTGTTTCTGTCTTTAGACTGAAACAGGATCCGCACTATTCACCTCTCCCACAAAGGCGCTCTTATCGTGTCTGGCGCGAGTCCCACAAACCCAGGACGGACAGAGGCCCTGCACTTGCCACCCCAGAAAAATATCTCATCTACAAGGAAGGCTCCTTACGCTAACGGTTGAAAAAGGCCCCCGTTCTTGAAACGGTGGTGAAAGGACGGTGAAAGAATACTGAAAACAATCCTATCTTCCAAGGCTCCGGTGCCAGGTGTTGGAAATACCAAGTTACCTGGGCCTCAGCAGAGGTTTCTCTGCGAAAAGCATCCTAGGCTTCAGGACGCAGAGACCGACCTCATGACTGTTACGGTGCAAAACGCTATGGAAATGGCCAATAATTACCAACATACTGGTGATCTCAAAAGGGTCAGGATGAAATCTGAAGCACGATCCACACTTTTCCCATCTCACGCAAATATGCACTTACCAACTCTGCAGGTAAGCAAACCAAAGGCAGGGCTGACAGAAGCCCCGCACTTACACCTCACCCAGAAATCTCAACTACCAGGCAGGATTCTGACGCTAATGCGAGAAACCTGCTCGGGTTCTGAACATCATGGCGAAACCACAGTGGAATAATACCGAAAAGAACACCTTCTTTGCAGTCTCTAGCACCAACTATTGGAACTGCCAAGTTTACTGGGCCTCGGCCTGCTTTCCTCTGTGAAAACTCCCCTATGCTTAAGGATGCAGAGACCAACCTTAGGACAGTTACGGGGAAAAGTGCTATGGAAAAATACCAAATAGTTCTCCACCTAGCGGTTCTTTCCAAAGTTGCGCCACACACCTCTCGGAAAGATCGAGTGACTGCGGCCTAGACTTCCATTGGTCTGGAGAAGGAATCGCCGTTCCTAGCTGATGAATCAAATGATTCTGAAAGGAACAGTGAAAAGTGCGGATCCTATTTCAGTCTTTAGACTGAAACAGGATCCACACTATTCACCTCTCCCACAAAGGCGCACTTCTCGTGTGTGGCGCGAGTCCCACAACCCAGGACGGACAGAGGCCCTGCACTTACCACCCCAGAAAAATATCTTATCTCCAAGGAAGGGTCCTTACGCTAACGGTTGAAAAGAGCTCCCGTTCTTGAAACGGTGGTGAAAGGACGGTGAAAGAATACTGAAAACAATCCTATCTTCCTAGGCTCCGGTGCCAGGTATGGGAAATACCAAGTTACCTGGGCCTCAGCAGAGGTTTCTCTGCGAAAAGCATCCTAGGCTTCAGGATGCAGAGACCGACCTCATGACTGTTACGGTGCAAAACGCTATGGAAATGGCCAATAATTACCAACATACTGGTGATCTCAAAAGGGTCAGGATGAAATCTGAAGCACGATCCACACTTTTCCCATCTCACGCAAATATGCACTTACCAACTCTGCAGGTAAGCAAACCAAAGGCAGGGCTGACAGAAGCCCCGCACTTACACCCCACCCAGAAATCTCAACTACCAGGCAGGATTGTGACGCTAATGCCAGAAACCTGCTCGGGTTCTGAACATCATGGTGAAACCACAGTGGAATAATACCGAAAAGAACAACTTTCTTTGCAGTCTCTAGCACCAACTATTGGAAATTCCAAGTTTACTGGGCCTCGGCCTGCTTTCCTCTGTGAAAACTCCCCTGTGATTCAGGATGCAGAGACCAACCTTAGGACAGTTACGGGGAAAAGTGCTATGGAAAAATACCAAACAGTTCTCCACCTAGCGGTTCTTTCCAAAGTTGCGCCACACACCTCTCGGAAAGATCCAGTGACTGCGGCCTAGCCTTCCATTGGTCTGGAGAAGGAATCTCTGTCCCTAGCTGATGAATCAAATGATTCTGAAAGGAACGGTGAAAAGTGTGGATCCTGTTTCTGTCTTTAGACTGAAACAGGATCCGCACTATTGACCTCTCCCACAAAGGCGCACTTCTCGTGTCTGTCGCGAGTCCCACAAACCCAGGACGGACAGAGGCCCTGCACTTGCCACCCCAGAAAAATATCTCATCTCCAAGGAAGGGTCCTTACGCTAACGGTTTAAAAGGGCTCCCGTTCTTTAAACGGTGGGGAAAGGACCGTGAAAGAATGCTGAAAACAATCCTATCTTCCAAGGCTCCGGTGCCAGGTATGGGAAATACCAAGTTACCTGGGCCTCAGCAGAGGTTTCTCTGCGAAAAGCGTCCTAGGCTTCAGGACGCAGAGACCGACCTCATGACTGTTACGGTGCAAAACGCTATGGAAATAGCCAATAATTACCAACATACTGGTGATCTCAAAAGGGTCAGGATGAAATCTGAAGCACGATCCACACTTTTCCCACCTCAGGCAAATATGCACTTACCAACTCTGCAGGTAAGCAAACCAAAGGCAGGGCTGACAGAAGCCCCGCACTTACACCCCACCCAGAAATCTCAACTACCAGGCAGGATTCTGACGCTAATGCCAGAAACCTGCTCGGGTTCTGAACATCATGGCGAAACCACAGTGGAATAATACCGAAAAGAACACTTTCTTTGCAGTCTCTAGCACCAACTATTGGAAATGCCCAGTTTACTGGGCCTCGGCCTGCTTTCCTCTGTGAAAACTCCCCTGTGCTTAAGGATGCAGAGACCAACCTTAGGAGAGTTACGGCGAAAAGTGCTACGGAAAAATACCAAATAGTTCTCCACCTAGCGGTTCTTTCCAAAGTTGCGCCACACACCTCTCGGAAATATCGAGTGACTGCGGCCTAGCCTTCCATTGGTCTGGAGAAGGAATCGTCGTTTCTAGCTGATGAATCAAATGATTCTGAAAGGAACGGTGAAAAGTGCGGATCCTGTTTCAGTCTTTAGACTGAAACAGGATCCGCACTATTCACCTCTCCCACAAAGGCGCACTCCTCGTGTCTGGCGCGAGTCCCACAAACCCAGGACGGACAGAGGCCCTGCACTTGCCACCCCAGAAAAATATCTCATCTCCAAGGAAGGGTCCTTACGCTAACGGTTGAAAAGGGCTCCTGTTCTTGAAACGGTGGTGAAAGGACGGTGAAAGAATACTGAAAACAATCCTATCTTCCATGGCTCCGGTGCCAGGTATGGGAAATACCAAGTTACCTGGGCCTCAGCAGAGGTTTCTCTGCGAAAAGCATCCTAGGCTTCAGGATGCAGAGACCGACCTCATGCCTGTTACGGTGCAAAACGGTATGGAAATGGCCAATAATTACCAACATACTGGTGATCTCAAAAGGGTCAGGATGAAATCTGAAGCACGATCCACACTTTTCCCATCTCACGCAAATATGCACTTACCAACTCTGCAGGTAAGCAAACCAAAGGCAGGGCTGACAGAAGCCACGCACTTACACCCGACCCAGAAATCTCAACTACCAGGCAGGATTGTGACGCTAATGCGAGAAACCTGCTCAGGTTCTGAACATCATGGCGAAACCGCAGTGGAATAATACCGAAAAGAACACTTTCCTTGCAGTCTCTAGCACCAACTATTGGAAATGCCCAGTTTACTGGGCCTCGGCCTGCTTTCCTCTGTGAAAACTCCCCTGTGCTTAAGGATGCAGAGACCGACCTTAGGACAGTTACGGGGAAAAGTGCTATGGAAAAATACCAAATAGTTCTCCACCTAGCGGTTCTTTCCAAAGTTGCGCCACACACCTCTCGGAAAGATCGAGTTACTGCGGCCTAGCCTTCCATTGGTCTGGAGAAGGAATCGCCGTTCCTAGCTGATGAATCAAATGATTCTGAAAGGAACGGTGAAAAGTGCGGATCCTGTTTCAGTCTTTAGACTGAAACAGGATCCGCACTATTCACCTCTCCCACAAAGGCGCACTTCTCGTGTCTGGCGCGAGTCCCACAAACCCAGGACGGACAGAGGCCCTGCACTTGCCACCCCAGAAAAATATCTCATCTCCAAGGAAGGGTCCTTACGCTAACGGTTCAAAAGGGCTCCCGTTCTTGAAACGGTGGTGAAAGGACCGTGAAAGAATGCTGAAAACAATCCTATCTTCCAAGGCTCCGGTGCCAGGTATGGGAAATACCAAGTTACCTGGGCCTCAGCAGAGGTTTCTCTGCGAAAAGCATCCTAGGCTTCAGGACGCAGAGACCGACCTCATGCCTGTTACGGTGCAAAACGCTATGGAAATAGCCAATAATTACCAACATACTGGTGATCTCAAAAGGGTCAGGATGAAATCTGAAGCACGATCCACACTTTTCCCATCTCACGCAAATATGCACTTACCAACTCTGCAGGTAAGCAAACCAAAGGCAGGGCTGACAGAAGCCCCGCACTTACACCCCACCCAGAAATCTCAACTACCAGGCAGGATTCTGACGCTAATGCGAGTAACCTGCTCGGGATCTGAACATCATGGCGAAACCACAGTGAAATAATACTGAAAAGAACACTTTCTTTGCAGTCTCTAGCACCAACTATTGGAAATGCCAAGTTTACTGGGCCTCGGCCTGCTTTCCTCTGTGAAAACTCCCCTATGCTTAAGGATGCAGAGACCAACCTTAGGACAGTTACGGGGAAAAGTGCTACGGAAAAATACCAAATAGTTCTCCACCTAGCGGTTCTTTCCAAAGTTGCGCCACACACCTCTCGGAAAGATCGAGTGACTGCGGCCTAGCCTTCCATTGGTCTGGAGAAGGAATCGCCGTTCCTAGCTGATTAATCAAATGATTCTGAAAGGAACGGTGAAAAGTGCGGATCCTGTTTCAGTCTTTAGACTGAAAAAGGATCCGCACTATTCACCTCTCCCACAAAGGCGCACTTCTCGTGTCTCGCGCGAGTCCCACAAACCCAGGACGGACAGAGGCCCTGCACTTGACACCCCAGAAAAATATCTCATCTCCAAGGAAGGGTCCTTACGCTAACGGTTGAAAAGGGCTGCCGTTCTTTAAACGGTGGTGAAAGGACCGTGAAAGAATGCTGAAAACAATCCGATCTTCCAAGGCTCCGGTGCCAGGTATGGGAAATACCAAGTTACCTGGGCCTCAGCAGAGATTTCTCTGCGAAAAGCGTCCTAGGCTTCAGGACGCAGAGACCGACCTCATGCCTGTTACGGTGCAAAACGCTATGGAAATGGCCAATAATTACCAACATACTGGTGATCTCAAAAGGGTCAGGATGAAATCTGAAGCACGATCCACACTTTTCCCATCTCACGCAAATATGCACTTACCAACTCTGCAGGTAAGCAAACCAAAGGCAGGGCTGACAGAAGCCCCGCACTTACACCCCACCCAGAAATCTCAACTACCAGGCAGGATTCTGACGCTAATGCCAGAAACCTGCTCGGGTTCTGAACATCATGGCGAAACCACAGTGGAATAATACCGAAAAGAACACTTTCTTTGCAGTCTCTAGCACCAACTATTGGAAATGCCCATTTTACTGGGCCTCGGCCTGCTTTCCTCTGTGAAAACTCCCCTATGCTTAAGGATGCAGAGACAGACCTTAGGACAGTTACGGGGAAAAGTGCTATGGAAAAATACCAAAAAGTTGTCCACCTAGCGGTTCTTTCCAAAGTTGCGCCACACACCTCTCGGAAAGATCGAGTGACTGCGGCCTAGCCTTCCATTGGTCTGGAGAAGGAATCGCCGTCCCTAGCTGATGAATCAAATGATTCTGAAAGGAACGGTGAAAAGTGCGGATCCTGTTTCAGTCTTTAGACTGAAACAGGATCCGCACTATTCACCTCTCCCACAAAGGCGCACTTCTCGTGTCTGGCGCGAGTCCCACAAACCCAGGACGGACAGAGGCCCTGCGCTTGCCACCCCAGAAAAATATCTCATCTCCAAGGAAGGGTCCTTACGCTAACGGTTGAAAAGGGCTGCCGTTCTTGAAACGGTGGTGAAAGGACGGTGAAAGAATACTGAAAACAATCCTATCTTCCAAGGCTCCGGTGCCAGGTATGGGAAATACCAAGTTACCTGGGCCTCAGCAGAGGTTTCTCTGCGAAAAGCATCCTAGGCTTCAGGACGCAGAGACCGACCTCATGCCTGTTACGGTGCAAAACGCTATGGAAATGGCCAATAATTACCAACATACTGGTGATCTCAAAAGGGTCAGGATGAAATCTGAAGCACGATCCACACTTTTCCCATCTCACGAAAATATGCACATACCAACTCTGCAGGTAAGCAAACCAAAGGCAGGGCTGACAGAAGCCCCGCACTTACACCCCACCCAGAAATCTCAACTACCAGGCAGGATTCTGACGCTAATGCGAGTAACCTGCTCGGGATCTGAACATCATGGCGAAACCACAGTGAAATAATACTGAAAAGAACACTTTCTTTGCAGTCTCTAGCACCAACTATTGGAAATGCCAAGTTTACTGGGCCTCGGCCTGCTTTCCTCTGTGAAAACTCCCCTATGCTTAAGGATGCAGAGACCAACTTTAGGACAGTTACGGGGAAAAGTGCTACGGAAAAATACCAAATAGTTCTCCCCCTAGCGGTTCTTTCCAAAGTTGCGCCACACACCTCTCGGAAAGATCGAGTGACTGCGGCCTAGCCTTCCATTGGTCTGGAGAAGGAATCGCCGTTCCTAGCTGATGAATCAAATGATTCTGAAAGGAACGGTGAAAAGTGCGGATCCTGTTTCAGTCTTTAGACTGAAAAAGGATCCGCACTATTCACCTCTCCCACAAAGGCGCACTTCTCGTGTCTCGCGCGAGTCCCACAAACCCAGGACGGACAGAGGCCCTGCACTTGACACCCCAGAAAAATATCTCATCTCCAAGGAAGGGTCCTTACACTAACGGTTGAAAAGGGCTCCCGTTCTTGAAACGGTGGTGATAGGACGGTGAAATAATACTGAAAACAATCCTATCTTCCAAGGCTCCGGTGCCAGGTATGGGAAATACCAAGTTACCTGGGCCTCAGCAGAGGTTTCTCTGCGAAAAGCATCCTAGGCTTCAGGATGCAGAGACCGACCTCATGAATGTTATGGTGCAAAACGCTATGGAAATGGACAATAATTACCAACATACTGGTGATCTCAGAAGGGTCAGGATGAAATCTAAAGCACGATCCACACTTTTCCCATCTCACGCAAATATGCACTTACCAACTCTGCAGGTAAGCAAACCAAAGGCAGGGCTGACAGAAGCCCCGCACTTACACCCCACCCAGAAATCTCACCTACCAGGCAGGATTCTGACGCTAATGCCAGAAACCTGCTCGGGTTCTGAACATCATGGCGAAACCACAGTGGAATAATACCGAAAAGAACACTTTCTTTGCAGTCTCTAGCACCAACTATTGGAAATGCCCAGTTTACTGGGCCTCGGCCTGCTTTCCTCTGTGAAAACTCCCCTGTGCTTAAGGATGCAGAGACCGACCTTAGGACAGTTACGGGGAAAAGTGCTATGGAAAAATACCAAATAGTTCTCCACCTAGCGGTTCTTTCCAAAGTTGCGCCACACACCTCTCGGAAAGATCGAGTTACTGCGGCCTTGCCTTCCATTGGTCTGGAGAAGGAATCGCCGTTCCTAGCTGATGAATCAAATGATTCTGAAAGGAACGGTGAAAAGTGCGGATCCTGTTTCAGTCTTTAGACTGAAACAGGATCCGCACTATTCACCTCTCCCACAAAGGCGCACTTCTCGTGTCTGGCGCGAGTCCCACAAACCCAGGACGGACAGAGGCCCTGCACTTGCCACCCCAGAAAAATATCTCATCTCCAAGGAAGGGTCCTTACGCTAACGGTTGAAAAGGGCTCCCGTTCTTGAAACGGTGGTGAAAGGACCGTGAAAGAATGCTGAAAACAATCCGATCTTCCAAGGCTCCGGTGCCAGGTATGGGAAATACCAAGTTACCTGGGCCTCAGCAGAGGTTTCTCTGCGAAAAGCATCCTAGGCTTCAGGACGCAGAGACCGACCTCATGCCTGTTACGGTGCAAAACGCTATGGAAATGGCCAATAATTACCAACATACTGGTGATCTCAAAAGGGTCAGGATGAAATCTGAAGCACGATCCACACTTTTCCCATCTCACGCAAATATGCACTTACCAACTCTGCAGGTAAGCAAACCAAAGGCAGGGCTGACAGAAGCCCCGCACTTACACCCCACCCAGAAATCTCAACTACCAGGCAGGATTCTGACGGTAATGCGAGTAACCTGCTCGGGATCTGAACATCATGGCGAAACCACAGTGAAATAATACTGAAAAGAACACTTTCTTTGCAGTCTCTAGCACCAACTATTGGAAATGCCAAGTTTACTGGGCCTCGGCCTGCTTTCCTCTGTGAAAACTCCCCTATGCTTAAGGATGCAGAGACCAACCTTAGGACAGTTACGGGGAAAAGTGCTACGGAAAAATACCAAATAGTTCTCCACCTAGCGGTTCTTTCCAAAGTTGCGCCACACACCTCTCGGAAAGATCGAGTGACTGCGGCCTAGCCTTCCATTGGTCTGGAGAAGGAATCGCCGTTCCTAGCTGATGAATCAAATGATTCTGAAAGGAACGGTGAAAAGTGCGGATCCTGTTTCAGTCTTTAGACTGAAAAAGGATCCGCACTATTCACCTCTCCCACAAAGGCGCACTTCTCGTGTCTCGCGCGAGTCCCACAAACCCAGGACGGACAGAGGCCCTGCACTTGACACCCCAGAAAAATATCTCATCTCCAAGGAAGGGTCCTTATGCTAACGGTTGAAAAGGGCTCCCGTTCTGGAAACGGTGGTGAAAGGACCGTGAAAGAATCCTGAAAACAATCCTATGTTCCAAGGCTCCGGTGCCAGGTATGGGAAATACCAAGTTACCTGGGCCTCAGCAGAGGTTTCTCTGCGAAAAGCATCCTAGGCTTCAGGACGCAGAGACCGACCTCATGACTGTTACGGTGCAAAACGCTATGGAAATGGCCAATAATTACCAATATACTGGTGATCTCAAAAGGGTCAGGATGAAATCTGAGCACGATCCACACTTTTCCCATCTCACGCAAATATGCACTTACCAACTCTGCAGGTAAGCAAACCAAAGGCAGGGCTGACAGAAGCCCCGCACTTACACCCCACCCAGAAATCTCAACTAACAGGCAGGATTCTGACGCTAATGCGAGAAACCTGCTCGGGTTCTGAACATCATGGCGAAACCACAGTGGAATAATACCGAAAAGAACACTTTCTTTGCAGTCTCTAGCACCAACTATTGGAAATGCCAAGTTTACTGGGCCTCGGCCTGCTTTCCTCTGTGAAAACTCCCCTGTGCTTAAGGATGCAGAGACCAACCTTAGGGCAGTTACGGGGAAAAGTGCTACGGAAAAATACCAAACAGTTCTCCCCCTAGCGGTTCTTTCCAAAGTTGCGCCACACACCTCTCGGAAAGATCGAGTGACTGCGGCCTAGCCTTCCATTGGTCTGGAGAAGGAATCGCCGTTCCTAGCTGATGAATCAAATGATTCTGAAAGGAACGGTGAAAAGTGCGGATCCTGTTTCAGTCTTTAGACTGAAAAAGGATCCGCACTATTCACCTCTCCCACAAAGGCGCACTTCTCGTGTCTCGCGCGAGTCCCACAAACCTAGGACGGACAGAGGCCCTGCACTTGACACCCCAGAAAAATATCTCATCTCCAAGGAAGGGTCCTTACACTAACGGTTGAAAAGGGCTCCCGTTCTTGAAACGGTGGTGAAAGGACGGTGAAAGAATACTGAAAACAATCCTATCTTCCAAGGCTCCGGTGCCAGGTATGGGAAATACCAAGTTACCTGGGCCTCAGCAGAGGTTTCTCTGCGAAAAGCATCCTAGGCTTCAGGATGCAGAGACCGACCTCATGAATGTTATGGTGCAAAACGCTATGGAAATGGACAATAATTACCAACATACTGGTGATCTCAAAAGGGTCAGGATGAAATCTAAAGCACGATCCACACTTTTCCCATCTCACGCAAATATGCACTTACCAACTCTGCAGGTAAGCAAACCAAAGGCAGGGCTGACAGAAGCCCCGCACTTACACCCCACCCAGAAATCTCAACTACCAGGCAGGATTCTGACGCTAATGCCAGAAACCTGCTCGGGTTCTGAACATCATGGCGAAACCACAGTGGAATAATACCGAAAAGAACACTTTCTTTGCAGTCTCTAGCACCAACTATTGGAAATGCCAAGTTTACTGGGCCTCGGCCTGCTTTCCTCTGTGAAAACTCCCCTGTGCTTAAGGATGCAGAGACCGACCTTAGGACAGTTACGGGGAAAAGTGCTATGGAAAAATACCAAATAGTTCTCCACCTAGCGGTTCTTTCCAAAGTTGCGCCACACACCTCTCGGAAATATCGAGTGACTGCGGCCTAGCCTTCCATTGGTCTGGAGAAGGAATCGTCGTTTCTAGCTGATGAATCAAATGATTCTGAAAGGAACGGTGAAAAGTGCGGATCCTGTTTCAGTCTTTAGACTGAAACAGGATCCGCACTATTCACCTCTCCCACAAAGGCGCACTCCTCGTGTCTGGCGCGAGTCCCACAAACCCAGGACGGACAGAGGCCCTGCACTTGCCACCCCAGAAAAATATCTCATCTCCAAGGAAGGGTCCTTACGCTAACGGTTGAAAAGGGCTCCTGTTCTTGAAACGGTGGTGAAAGGACGGTGAAAGAATACTGAAAACAATCCTATCTTCCATGGCTCCGGTGCCAGGTATGGGAAATACCAAGTTACCTGGGCCTCAGCAGAGGTTTCTCTGCGAAAAGCATCCTAGGCTTCAGGATGCAGAGACCGACCTCATGCCTGTTACGGTGCAAAACGGTATGGAAATGGCCAATAATTACCAACATACTGGTGATCTCAAAAGGGTCAGGATGAAATCTGAAGCACGATCCACACTTTTCCCATCTCACGCAAATATGCACTTACCAACTCTGCAGGTAAGCAAACCAAAGGCAGGGCTGACAGAAGCCACGCACTTACACCCGACCCAGAAATCTCAACTACCAGGCAGGATTGTGACGCTAATGCGAGAAACCTGCTCAGGTTCTGAACATCATGGCGAAACCGCAGTGGAATAATACCGAAAAGAACACTTTCCTTGCAGTCTCTAGCACCAACTATTGGAAATGCCCAGTTTACTGGGCCTCGGCCTGCTTTCCTCTGTGAAAACTCCCCTGTGCTTAAGGATGCAGAGACCGACCTTAGGACAGTTACGGGGAAAAGTGCTATGGAAAAATACCAAATAGTTCTCCACCTAGCGGTTCTTTCCAAAGTTGCGCCACACACCTCTCGGAAAGATCGAGTTACTGCGGCCTAGCCTTCCATTGGTCTGGAGAAGGAATCGCCGTTCCTAGCTGATGAATCAAATGATTCTGAAAGGAACGGTGAAAAGTGCGGATCCTGTTTCAGTCTTTAGACTGAAACAGGATCCGCACTATTCACCTCTCCCACAAAGGCGCACTTCTCGTGTCTGGCGCGAGTCCCACAAACCCAGGACGGACAGAGGCCCTGCACTTGCCACCCCAGAAAAATATCTCATCTCCAAGGAAGGGTCCTTACGCTAACGGTTCAAAAGGGCTCCCGTTCTTGAAACGGTGGTGAAAGGACCGTGAAAGAATGCTGAAAACAATCCTATCTTCCAAGGCTCCGGTGCCAGGTATGGGAAATACCAAGTTACCTGGGCCTCAGCAGAGGTTTCTCTGCGAAAAGCATCCTAGGCTTCAGGACGCAGAGACCGACCTCATGCCTGTTACGGTGCAAAACGCTATGGAAATAGCCAATAATTACCAACATACTGGTGATCTCAAAAGGGTCAGGATGAAATCTGAAGCACGATCCACACTTTTCCCATCTCACGCAAATATGCACTTACCAACTCTGCAGGTAAGCAAACCAAAGGCAGGGCTGACAGAAGCCCCGCACTTACACCCCACCCAGAAATCTCAACTACCAGGCAGGATTCTGACGCTAATGCGAGTAACCTGCTCGGGATCTGAACATCATGGCGAAACCACAGTGAAATAATACTGAAAAGAACACTTTCTTTGCAGTCTCTAGCACCAACTATTGGAAATGCCAAGTTTACTGGGCCTCGGCCTGCTTTCCTCTGTGAAAACTCCCCTATGCTTAAGGATGCAGAGACCAACCTTAGGACAGTTACGGGGAAAAGTGCTACGGAAAAATACCAAATAGTTCTCCACCTAGCGGTTCTTTCCAAAGTTGCGCCACACACCTCTCGGAAAGATCGAGTGACTGCGGCCTAGCCTTCCATTGGTCTGGAGAAGGAATCGCCGTTCCTAGCTGATTAATCAAATGATTCTGAAAGGAACGGTGAAAAGTGCGGATCCTGTTTCAGTCTTTAGACTGAAAAAGGATCCGCACTATTCACCTCTCCCACAAAGGCGCACTTCTCGTGTCTCGCGCGAGTCCCACAAACCCAGGACGGACAGAGGCCCTGCACTTGACACCCCAGAAAAATATCTCATCTCCAAGGAAGGGTCCTTACGCTAACGGTTGAAAAGGGCTGCCGTTCTTTAAACGGTGGTGAAAGGACCGTGAAAGAATGCTGAAAACAATCCGATCTTCCAAGGCTCCGGTGCCAGGTATGGGAAATACCAAGTTACCTGGGCCTCAGCAGAGATTTCTCTGCGAAAAGCGTCCTAGGCTTCAGGACGCAGAGACCGACCTCATGCCTGTTACGGTGCAAAACGCTATGGAAATGGCCAATAATTACCAACATACTGGTGATCTCAAAAGGGTCAGGATGAAATCTGAAGCACGATCCACACTTTTCCCATCTCACGCAAATATGCACTTACCAACTCTGCAGGTAAGCAAACCAAAGGCAGGGCTGACAGAAGCCCCGCACTTACACCCCACTCAGAAATCTCAACTACCAGGCAGGATTCTGACGCTAATGCCAGAAACCTGCTCGGGTTCTGAACATCATGGCGAAACCACAGTGGAATAATACCGAAAAGAACACTTTCTTTGCAGTCTCTAGCACCAACTATTGGAAATGCCCATTTTACTGGGCCTCGGCCTGCTTTCCTCTGTGAAAACTCCCCTATGCTTAAGGATGCAGAGACAGACCTTAGGACAGTTACGGGGAAAAGTGCTATGGAAAAATACCAAAAAGTTGTCCACCTAGCGGTTCTTTCCAAAGTTGCGCCACACACCTCTCGGAAAGATCGAGTGACTGCGGCCTAGCCTTCCATTGGTCTGGAGAAGGAATCGCCGTCCCTAGCTGATGAATCAAATGATTCTGAAAGGAACGGTGAAAAGTGCGGATCCTGTTTCAGTCTTTAGACTGAAACAGGATCCGCACTATTCACCTCTCCCACAAAGGCGCACTTCTCGTGTCTGGCGCGAGTCCCACAAACCCAGGACGGACAGAGGCCCTGCGCTTGCCACCCCAGAAAAATATCTCATCTCCAAGGAAGGGTCCTTACGCTAACGGTTGAAAAGGGCTGCCGTTCTTGAAATGGTGGTGAAAGGACGGTGAAAGAATACTGAAAACAATCCTATCTTCCAAGGCTCCGGTGCCAGGTATGGGAAATACCAAGTTACCTGGGCCTCAGCAGAGGTTTCTCTGCGAAAAGCATCCTAGGCTTCAGGACGCAGAGACCGACCTCATGCCTGTTACGGTGCAAAACGCTATGGAAATGGCCAATAATTACCAACATACTGGTGATCTCAAAAGGGTCAGGATGAAATCTGAAGCACGATCCACACTTTTCCCATCTCACGAAAATATGCACATACCAACTCTGCAGGTAAGCAAACCAAAGGCAGGGCTGACAGAAGCCCCGCACTTACACCCCACCCAGAAATCTCAACTACCAGGCAGGATTCTGACGCTAATGCGAGTAACCTGCTCGGGATCTGAACATCATGGCGAAACCACAGTGAAATAATACTGAAAAGAACACTTTCTTTGCAGTCTCTAGCACCAACTATTGGAAATGCCAAGTTTACTGGGCCTCGGCCTGCTTTCCTCTGTGAAAACTCCCCTATGCTTAAGGATGCAGAGACCAACTTTAGGACAGTTACGGGGAAAAGTGCTACGGAAAAATACCAAATAGTTCTCCCCCTAGCGGTTCTTTCCAAAGTTGCGCCACACACCTCTCGGAAAGATCGAGTGACTGCGGCCTAGCCTTCCATTGGTCTGGAGAAGGAATCGCCGTTCCTAGCTGATGAATCAAATGATTCTGAAAGGAACGGTGAAAAGTGCGGATCCTGTTTCAGTCTTTAGACTGAAAAAGGATCCGCACTATTCACCTCTCCCACAAAGGCGCACTTCTCGTGTCTCGCGCGAGTCCCACAAACCCAGGACGGACAGAGGCCCTGCACTTGACACCCCAGAAAAATATCTCATCTCCAAGGAAGGGTCCTTACACTAACGGTTGAAAAGGGCTCCCGTTCTTGAAACGGTGGTGATAGGACGGTGAAATAATACTGAAAACAATCCTATCTTCCAAGGCTCCGGTGCCAGGTATGGGAAATACCAAGTTACCTGGGCCTCAGCAGAGGTTTCTCTGCGAAAAGCATCCTAGGCTTCAGGATGCAGAGACCGACCTCATGAATGTTATGGTGCAAAACGCTATGGAAATGGACAATAATTACCAACATACTGGTGATCTCAGAAGGGTCAGGATGAAATCTAAAGCACGATCCACACTTTTCCCATCTCACGCAAATATGCACTTACCAACTCTGCAGGTAAGCAAACCAAAGGCAGGGCTGACAGAAGCCCCGCACTTACACCCCACCCAGAAATCTCACCTACCAGGCAGGATTCTGACGCTAATGCCAGAAACCTGCTCGGGTTCTGAACATCATGGCGAAACCACAGTGGAATAATACCGAAAAGAACACTTTCTTTGCAGTCTCTAGCACCAACTATTGGAAATGCCCAGTTTACTGGGCCTCGGCCTGCTTTCCTCTGTGAAAACTCCCCTGTGCTTAAGGATGCAGAGACCGACCTTAGGACAGTTACGGGGAAAAGTGCTATGGAAAAATACCAAATAGTTCTCCACCTAGCGGTTCTTTCCAAAGTTGCGCCACACACCTCTCGGAAAGATCGAGTTACTGCGGCCTTGCCTTCCATTGGTCTGGAGAAGGAATCGCCGTTCCTAGCTGATGAATCAAATGATTCTGAAAGGAACGGTGAAAAGTGCGGATCCTGTTTCAGTCTTTAGACTGAAACAGGATCCGCACTATTCACCTCTCCCACAAAGGCGCACTTCTCGTGTCTGGCGCGAGTCCCACAAACCCAGGACGGACAGAGGCCCTGCACTTGCCACCCCAGAAAAATATCTCATCTCCAAGGAAGGGTCCTTACGCTAACGGTTGAAAAGGGCTCCCGTTCTTGAAACGGTGGTGAAAGGACCGTGAAAGAATGCTGAAAACAATCCGATCTTCCAAGGCTCCGGTGCCAGGTATGGGAAATACCAAGTTACCTGGGCCTCAGCAGAGGTTTCTCTGCGAAAAGCATCCTAGGCTTCAGGACGCAGAGACCGACCTCATGCCTGTTACGGTGCAAAACGCTATGGAAATGGCCAATAATTACCAACATACTGGTGATCTCAAAAGGGTCAGGATGAAATCTGAAGCACGATCCACACTTTTCCCATCTCACGCAAATATGCACTTACCAACTCTGCAGGTAAGCAAACCAAAGGCAGGGCTGACAGAAGCCCCGCACTTACACCCCACTGAGAAATCTCAACTACCAGGCAGGATTCTGACGCTAATGCCAGAAACCTGCTCGGGTTCTGAACATCATGGCGAAACCACAGTGGAATAATACCGAAAAGAACACTTTCTTTGCAGTCTCTAGCACCAACTATTGGAAATGCCCAGTTTACTGGGCCTCGGCCTGCTTTCCTCTGTGAAAACTCCCCTATGCTTAAGGATGCAGAGACAGACCTTAGGACAGTTACGGGGAAAAGTGCTATGGAAAAATACCAAATAGTTCTCCACCTAGCGGTTCTTTCCAAAGTTGCGCCACACACCTCTCGGAAAGATCGAGTGACTGCGGCCTAGCCTTCCATTGGTCTGGAGAAGGAATCGCCGTCCCTAGCTGATGAATCAAATGATTCTGAAAGGAACGGTGAAAAGTGCGGATCCTGTTTCAGTCTTTAGACTGAAACAGGATCCGCACTATTCACCTCTCCCACAAAGGCGCACTTCTCGTGTCTGGCGCGAGTCCCACAAACCCAGGACGGACAGAGGCCCTGCGCTTGCCACCCCAGAAAAATATCTCATCTCCAAGGAAGGGTCCTTACGCTAACGGTTGAAAAGGGCTGCCGTTCTTGAAACGGTGGTGAAAGGACGGTGAAAGAATACTGAAAACAATCCTATCTTCCAAGGCTCCGGTGCCAGGTATGGGAAATACCAAGTTACCTGGGCCTCAGCAGAGGTTTCTCTGCGAAAAGCATCCTAGGCTTCAGGACGCAGAGACCGACCTCATGCCTGTTACGGTGCAAAACGCTATGGAAATGGCCAATAATTACCAACATACTGGTGATCTCAAAAGGGTCAGGATGAAATCTGAAGCACGATCCACACTTTTCCCATCTCACGCAAATATGCACATACCAACTCTGCAGGTAAGCAAACCAAAGGCAGGGCTGACAGAAGCCCCGCACTTACACCCCACCCAGAAATCTCAACTACCAGGCAGGATTCTGACGGTAATGCGAGTAACCTGCTCGGGATCTGAACATCATGGCGAAACCACAGTGAAATAATACTGAAAAGAACACTTTCTTTGCAGTCTCTAGCACCAACTATTGGAAATGCCAAGTTTACTGGGCCTCGGCCTGCTTTCCTCTGTGAAAACTCCCCTATGCTTAAGGATGCAGAGACCAACCTTAGGACAGTTACGGGGAAAAGTGCTACGGAAAAATACCAAATAGTTCTCCACCTAGCGGTTCTTTCCAAAGTTGCGCCACACACCTCTCGGAAAGATCGAGTGACTGCGGCCTAGCCTTCCATTGGTCTGGAGAAGGAATCGCCGTTCCTAGCTGATGAATCAAATGATTCTGAAAGGAACGGTGAAAAGTGCGGATCCTGTTTCAGTCTTTAGACTGAAAAAGGATCCGCACTATTCACCTCTCCCACAAAGGCGCACTTCTCGTGTCTCGCGCGAGTCCCACAAACCCAGGACGGACAGAGGCCCTGCACTTGACACCCCAGAAAAATATCTCATCTCCAAGGAAGGGTCCTTATGCTAACGGTTGAAAAGGGCTCCCGTTCTGGAAACGGTGGTGAAAGGACCGTGAAAGAATCCTGAAAACAATCCTATGTTCCAAGGCTCCGGTGCCAGGTATGGGAAATACCAAGTTACCTGGGCCTCAGCAGAGGTTTCTCTGCGAAAAGCATCCTAGGCTTCAGGACGCAGAGACCGACCTCATGACTGTTACGGTGCAAAACGCTATGGAAATGGCCAATAATTACCAATATACTGGTGATCTCAAAAGGGTCAGGATGAAATCTGAGCACGATCCACACTTTTCCCATCTCACGCAAATATGCACTTACCAACTCTGCAGGTAAGCAAACCAAAGGCAGGGCTGACAGAAGCCCCGCACTTACACCCCACCCAGAAATCTCAACTAACAGGCAGGATTCTGACGCTAATGCGAGAAACCTGCTCGGGTTCTGAACATCATGGCGAAACCACAGTGGAATAATACCGAAAAGAACACTTTCTTTGCAGTCTCTAGCACCAACTATTGGAAATGCCAAGTTTACTGGGCCTCGGCCTGCTTTCCTCTGTGAAAACTCCCCTGTGCTTAAGGATGCAGAGACCAACCTTAGGGCAGTTACGGGGAAAAGTGCTACGGAAAAATACCAAACAGTTCTCCCCCTAGCGGTTCTTTCCAAAGTTGCGCCACACACCTCTCGGAAAGATCGAGTGACTGCGGCCTAGCCTTCCATTGGTCTGGAGAAGGAATCGCCGTTCCTAGCTGATGAATCAAATGATTCTGAAAGGAACGGTGAAAAGTGCGGATCCTGTTTCAGTCTTTAGACTGAAAAAGGATCCGCACTATTCACCTCTCCCACAAAGGCGCACTTCTCGTGTCTCGCGCGAGTCCCACAAACCTAGGACGGACAGAGGCCCTGCACTTGACACCCCAGAAAAATATCTCATCTCCAAGGAAGGGTCCTTACACTAACGGTTGAAAAGGGCTCCCGTTCTTGAAACGGTGGTGAAAGGACGGTGAAAGAATACTGAAAACAATCCTATCTTCCAAGGCTCCGGTGCCAGGTATGGGAAATACCAAGTTACCTGGGCCTCAGCAGAGGTTTCTCTGCGAAAAGCATCCTAGGCTTCAGGATGCAGAGACCGACCTCATGAATGTTATGGTGCAAAACGCTATGGAAATGGACAATAATTACCAACATACTGGTGATCTCAAAAGGGTCAGGATGAAATCTAAAGCACGATCCACACTTTTCCCATCTCACGCAAATATGCACTTACCAACTCTGCAGGTAAGCAAACCAAAGGCAGGGCTGACAGAAGCCCCGCACTTACACCCCACCCAGAAATCTCAACTACCAGGCAGGATTCTGACGCTAATGCCAGAAACCTGCTCGGGTTCTGAACATCATGGCGAAACCACAGTGGAATAATACCGAAAAGAACACTTTCTTTGCAGTCTCTAGCACCAACTATTGGAAATGCCAAGTTTACTGGGCCTCGGCCTGCTTTCCTCTGTGAAAACTCCCCTGTGCTTAAGGATGCAGAGACCGACCTTAGGACAGTTACGGGGAAAAGTGCTATGGAAAAATACCAAATAGTTCTCCACCTAGCGGTTCTTTCCAAAGTTGCGCCACACACCTCTCGGAAAGATCGAGTTACTGCGGCCTAGCCTTCCATTGGTCTGGAGAAGGAATCGCCGTTCCTAGCTGATGAATCAAATGATTCTGAAAGGAACGGTGAAAAGTGCGGATCCTGTTTCAGTCTTTAGACTGAAACAGGATCCGCACTATTCACCTCTCCCACAAAGGCGCACTTCTCGTGTCTGGCGCGAGTCCCACAAACCCAGGACGGACAGAGGCCCTGCACTTGCCACCCCAGAAAAATATCTCATCTCCAAGGAAGGGTCCTTACGCTAACGGTTGAAAAGGGCTCCCGTTCTGGAAACGGTGGTGAAAGGACGGTGAAAGAATACTGAAAACAATCCTATCTTCCAAGGCTCCGGTGCCAGGTATGGGAAATACCAAGTTACCTGGGCCTCAGCAGAGGTTTCTCTGCGAAAAGCATCCTAGGCTTCAGGACGCAGAGACCGACCTCATGCCTGTTACGGTGCAAAACGCTATGGAAATGGCCAATAATTACCAACATACTGGTGATCTCAAAAGGGTCAGGATGAAATCTGAAGCACGATCCACACTTTTCCCATCTCACGAAAATATGCACATACCAACTCTGCAGGTAAGCAAACCAAAGGCAGGGCTGACAGAAGCCCCGCACTTACACCCCACCCAGAAATCTCAACTACCAGGCAGGATTCTGACGCTAATGCGAGTAACCTGCTCGGGATCTGAACATCATGGCGAAACCACAGTGAAATAATACTGAAAAGAACACTTTCTTTGCAGTCTCTAGCACCAACTATTGGAAATGCCAAGTTTACTGGGCCTCGGCCTGCTTTCCTCTGTGAAAACTCCCCTATGCTTAAGGATGCAGAGACCAACCTTAGGACAGTTACGGGGAAAAGTGCTACGGAAAAATACCAAATAGTTCTCCACCTAGCGGTTCTTTCCAAAGTTGCGCCACACACCTCTCGGAAAGATCGAGTGACTGCGGCCTAGCCTTCCATTGGTCTGGAGAAGGAATCGCCGTTCCTAGCTGATGAATCAAATGATTCTGAAAGGAACGGTTAAAAGTGCGGATCCTGTTTCAGTCTTTAGACTGAAAAAGGATCCGCACTATTCACCTCTCCCACAAAGGCGCACTTCTCGTGTCTCGCGCGAGTCCCACAAACCCAGGACGGACAGAGGCCCTGCACTTGACACCCCAGAAAAATATCTCATCTCCAAGGAAGGGTCCTTATGCTAACGGTTGAAAAGGGCTCCCGTTCTGGAAACGGTGGTGAAAGGACCGTGAAAGAATCCTGAAAACAATCCTATGTTCCAAGGCTCCGGTGCCAGGTATGGGAAATACCAAGTTACCTGGGCCTCAGCAGAGGTTTCTCTGCGAAAAGCATCCTAGGCTTCAGGACGCAGAGACCGACCTCATGACTGTTACGGTGCAAAACGCTATGGAAATGGCCAATAATTACCAACATACTGGTGATCTCAAAAGGGTCAGGATGAAATCTGAAGCACGATCCACACTTTTCCCATCTCACGCAAATATGCACTTACCAACTCTGCAGGTAAGCAAACCAAAGGCAGGGCTGACAGAAGCCCCGCACTTACACCCCACCCAGAAATCTCAACTACCAGGCAGGATTCTGACGCTAATGCGAGAAACCTGCTCGGGTTCTGAACATCATGGCGAAACCACAGTGGAATAATACCGAAAAGAACACTTTCTTTGCAGTCTCTAGCACCAACTATTGGAAATGCCAAGTTTACTGGGCCTCGGCCTGCTTTCCTCTGTGAAAACTCCCCTGTGCTTAAGGATGCAGAGACCAACCTTAGGGCAGTTACGGGGAAAAGTGCTACGGAAAAATACCAAATAGTTCTCCCCCTAGCGGTTCTTTCCAAAGTTGCGCCACACACCTCTCGGAAAGATCGAGTGACTGCGGCCTAGCCTTCCATTGGTCTGGAGAAGGAATCGCCGTTCCTAGCTGATGAATCAAATGATTCTGAAAGGAACGGTGAAAAGTGCGGACTGAAACAGGATCAAATGATTCTGAAAGGAACGGTGAATAGTGCGGATCCTGTTTCAGTCTTTAGACTGAAACAGGATCCGCACTATTCACCTCTCCCACAGAGGCGCACTTCTAGTGTCTGGCGCGAGTCCCACAAACCCAGGACGGACAGAGGCCCTGCACTTGCCACCCCAGAAAAATATCTCATCTCCAAGGAAGGGTCCTTACACTAACGGTTGAAAAGGGCTCCCGTTCTTGAAACGGTGGTGAAAGGACGGTGAAAGAATACTGAAAACAATCCTATCTTCCAAGGCTCCGGTGCCAGGTATGGGAAATACCAAGTTACCTGGGCCTCAGCAGAGGTTTCTCTGCGAAAAGCATCCTAGGCTTCAGGATGCAGAGACCGACCTCATGAATGTTATGGTGCAAAACGCTATGGAAATGGACAATAATTACCAACATACTGGTGATCTCAAAAGGGTCAGGATGAAATCTAAAGCACGATCCACACTTTTCCCATCTCACGCAAATATGCACTTACCAACTCTGCAGGTAAGCAAACCAAAGGCAGGGCTGACAGAAGCCCCGCACTTACACCCCACCCAGAAATCTCAACTACCAGGCAGGATTCTGACGCTAATGCCAGAAACCTGCTCGGGTTCTGAACATCATGGCGAAACCACAGTGGAATAATACCGAAAAGAACACTTTCTTTGCAGTCTCTAGCACCAACTATTGGAAATGCCCAGTTTACTGGGCCTCGGCCTGCTTTCCTCTGTGAAAACTCCCCTGTGCTTAAGGATGCAGAGACCGACCTTAGGACAGTTACGGGGAAAAGTGCTATGGAAAAATACCAAATAGTTCTCCACCTAGCGGTTCTTTCCAAAGTTGCGCCACACACCCCTCGGAAAGATCGAGTTACTGCGGCCTAGCCTTCCATTGGTCTTTAGAAGGAATCGCCGTTCCTAGCTGATGAATCAAATGATTCTGAAAGGAACGGTGAAAAGTGCGGATCCTGTTTCAGTCTTTAGACTGAAACAGGATCCGCACTATTCACCTCTCCCACAAAGGCGCACTTCTCGTGTCTCGCGCGAGTCCCACAAACCCAGGACGGACAGAGGCCCTGCACTTGACACCCCAGAAAAATATCTCATCTCCAAGGAAGGGTCCTTATGCTAACGGTTGAAAAGGGCTCCCGTTCTGGAAACGGTGGTGAAAGGACCATGAAAGAATCCTGAAAACAATCCTATGTTCCAAGGCTCCGGTGCCAGGTATGGGAAATACCAAGTTACCTGGGCCTCAGCAGAGGTTTCTCTGCGAAAAGCATCCTAGGCTTCAGGACGCAGAGACCGACCTCATGACTGTTACGGTGCAAAACGCTATGGAAATGGCCAATAATTACCAATATACTGGTGATCTCAAAAGGGTCAGGATGAAATCTGAAGCACGATCCACACTTTTCCCATCTCACGCAAATATGCACTTACCAACTCTGCAGGTAAGCAAACCAAAGGCAGGGCTGACAGAAGCCCCGCACTTACACCCCACCCAGAAATCTCAACTAACAGGCAGGATTCTGACGCTAATGCGAGAAACCTGCTCGGGTTCTGAACATCATGGCGAAACCACAGTGGAATAATACCGAAAAGAACACTTTCTTTGCAGTCTCTAGCACCAACTATTGGAAATGCCAAGTTTACTGGGCCTCGGCCTGCTTTCCTCTGTGAAAACTCCCCTGTGCTTAAGGATGCAGAGACCAACCTTAGGGCAGTTACGGGGAAAAGTGCTACGGAAAAATACCAAATAGTTCTCCCCCTAGCGGTTCTTTCCAAAGTTGCGCCACACAACTCTCGGAAAGATCGAGTGACTGCGGCCTAGCCTTCCATTGGTCTGGAGAAGGAATCGCCGTTCCTAGCTGATGAATCAAATGATTCTGAAAGGAACGGTGAAAAGTGCGGATCCTGTTTCAGTCTTTAGACTGAAACAGGATCCGCACTATTCACCTCTCCCACAAAGGCGCACTTCTAGTGTCTGGCGCGAGTCCCACAAACCCAGGACGGACAGAGGCCCTGCACTTGCCACCCCAGAAAAATATCTCATCTCCAAGGAAGGGTCCTTACACTAACGGTTGAAAAGGGCTCCCGTTCTTGAAACGGTGGTGAAAGGACGGTGAAAGAATACTGAAAACAATCCTATCTTCCAAGGCTCCGGTGCCAGGTATGGGAAATACCAAGTTACCTGGGCCTCAGCAGAGGTTTCTCTGCGAAAAGCATCCTAGGCTTCAGGATGCAGAGACCGACCTCATGAATGTTATGGTGCAAAACGCTATGGAAATGGACAATAATTACCAACATACTGGTGATCTCAAAAGGGTCAGGATGAAATCTAAAGCACGATCCACACTTTTCCCATCTCACGCAAATATGCACTTACCAACTCTGCAGGTAAGCAAACCAAAGGCAGGGCTGACAGAAGCCCCGCACTTACACCCCACCCAGAAATCTCAACTACCAGGCAGGATTCTGACGCTAATGCCAGAAACCTGCTCGGGTTCTGAACATCATGGCGAAACCACAGTGGAATAATACCGAAAAGAACACTTTCTTTGCAGTCTCTAGCACCAACTATTGGAAATGCCCAGTTTACTGGGCCTCGGCCTGCTTTCCTCTGTGAAAACTCCCCTGTGCTTAAGGATGCAGAGACCGACCTTAGGACAGTTACGGGGAAAAGTGCTATGGAAAAATACCAAATAGTTCTCCACCTAGCGGTTCTTTCCAAAGTTGCGCCAGACACCTCTCGGAAAGATCGAGTTACTGCGGCCTAGCCTTCCATTGGTCTGGAGAAGGAATCGCCGTTCCTAGCTGATGAATCAAATGATTCTGAAAGGAACGGTGAAAAGTGCGGATCCTGTTTCAGTCTTTAGACTGAAACAGGATCCGCACTATTCACCTCTCCCACAAAGGCGCACTTCTCGTGTCTGGCGCGAGTCCCACAAACCCAGGACGGACAGAGGCCCTGCACTTGCCACCCCAGAAAAATATCGAATCTCCAAGGAAGGGTCCTTACGCTAACGGTTGAAAAGGGCTCCCGTTCTTGAAACGGTGGTGAAAGGACCGTGAAAGAATGCTGAAAACAATCCGATCTTCCAAGGCTCCGGTGCCAGGTATGGGAAATACCAAGTTACCTGGGCCTCAGCAGAGGTTTCTCTGCGAAAAGCATCCTAGGCTTCAGGACGCAGAGACCGACCTCATGCCTGTTACGGTGCAAAACGCTATGGAAATGGCCAATAATTACCAACATACTGGTGATCTCAAAAGGGTCAGGATGAAATCTGAAGCACGATCCACACTTTTCCCATCTCACGCAAATATGCACTTACCAACTCTGCAGGTAAGCAAACCAAAGGCAGGGCTGACAGAAGCCCCGCACTTACACCCCACCCAGAAATCTCAACTACCAGGCAGGATTCTGACGCTAATGCCAGAAACCTGCTCGGGTTCTGAACATCATGGCGAAACCACAGTGGAATAATACAGAAAAGAACACTTTCTTTGCAGTCTCTAGCACCAACTATTGGAAATGCCCAGTTTACTGGGCCTCGGCCTGCTTTCCTCTGTGAAAACTCCCCTATGCTTAAGGATGCAGAGACCGACCTTAGGACAGTTACGGGGAAAAGTGCTATGGAAAAATACCAAATAGTTCTCCACCTAGCGGTTCTTTCCAAAGTTGCGCCACACACCTCTCGGAAAGATCGAGTGACTGCGGCCTAGCCTTCCATTGGTCCGGAGAAGGAATCGCCATCCCTAGCTGATGAATCAAATGATTCTGAAAGGAACGGTGAAAAGTGCGGATCCTGTTTCAGTCTTTAGACTGAAACAGGATCCGCACTATTCACCTCTCCCACAAAGGCGCACTTCTCGTGTCTGGCGCGAGTCCCACAAACCCAGGACGGACAGAGGCCCTGCGCTTGCCACCCCAGAAAAATATCTCATCTCCAAGGAAGGGTCCTTACGCTAACGGTTGAAAAGGGCTGCCGTTCTTGAAACGGTGGTGAAAGGACGGTGAAAGAATACTGAAAACAATCCTATCTTCCAAGGCTCCGGTGCCAGGTATGGGAAATACCAAGTTACCTGGGCCTCAGCAGAGGTTTCTCTGCGAAAAGCATCCTAGGCTTCAGGACGCAGAGACCGACCTCATGCCTGTTACGGTGCAAAACGCTATGGAAATGGCCAATAATTACCAACATACTGGTGATCTCAAAAGGGTCAGGATGAAATCTGAAGCACGATCCACACTTTTCCCATCTCACGAAAATATGCACATACCAACTCTGCAGGTAAGCAAACCAAAGGCAGGGCTGACAGAAGCCCCGCACTTACACCCCACCCAGAAATCTCAACTACCAGGCAGGATTCTGACGCTAATGCGAGTAACCTGCTCGGGATCTGAACATCATGGCGAAACCACAGTGAAATAATACTGAAAAGAACACTTTCTTTGCAGTCTCTAGCACCAACTATTGGAAATGCCAAGTTTACTGGGCCTCGGCCTGCTTTCCTCTGTGAAAACTCCCCTATGCTTAAGGATGCAGAGACCAACCTTAGGACAGTTACGGGGAAAAGAGCTACGGAAAAATACCAAATAGTTCTCCACCTAGCGGTTCTTTCCAAAGTTGCGCCACACACCTCTCGGAAAGATCGAGTGACTGCGGCCTAGCCTTCCATTGGTCTGGAGAAGGAATCGCCGTTCCTAGCTGATGAATCAAATGATTCTGAAAGGAACGGTGAAAAGTGCGGATCCTGTTTCAGTCTTTAGACTGAAAAAGGATCCGCACTATTCACCTCTCCCACAAAGGCGCACTTCTCGTGTCTCGCGCGAGTCCCACAAACCCAGGACGGACAGAGGCCCTGCACTTGACACCCCAGAAAAATATCTCATCTCCAAGGAAGGGTCCTTATGCTAACGGTTGAAAAGGGCTCCCGTTCTGGAAACGGTGGTGAAAGGACCATGAAAGAATCCTGAAAACAATCCTATGTTCCAAGGCTCCGGTGCCAGGTATGGGAAATACCAAGTTACCTGGGCCTCAGCAGAGGTTTCTCTGCGAAAAGCATCCTAGGCTTCAGGACGCAGAGACCGACCTCATGACTGTTACGGTGCAAAACGCTATGGAAATGGCCAATAATTACCAATATACTGGTGATCTCAAAAGGGTCAGGATGAAATCTGAAGCACGATCCACACTTTTCCCATCTCACGCAAATATGCACTTACCAACTCTGCAGGTAAGCAAACCAAAGGCAGGGCTGACAGAAGCCCCGCACTTACACCCCACCCAGAAATCTCAACTAACAGGCAGGATTCTGACGCTAATGCGAGAAACCTGCTCGGGTTCTGAACATCATGGCGAAACCACAGTGGAATAATACCGAAAAGAACACTTTCTTTGCAGTCTCTAGCACCAACTATTGGAAATGCCAAGTTTACTGGGCCTCGGCCTGCTTTCCTCTGTGAAAACTCCCCTGTGCTTAAGGATGCAGAGACCAACCTTAGGGCAGTTACGGGGAAAAGTGCTACGGAAAAATACCAAATAGTTCTCCCCCTAGCGGTTCTTTCCAAAGTTGCGCCACACAACTCTCGGAAAGATCGAGTGACTGCGGCCTAGCCTTCCATTGGTCTGGAGAAGGAATCGCCGTTCCTAGCTGATGAATCAAATGATTCTGAAAGGAACGGTGAAAAGTGCGGATCCTGTTTCAGTCTTTAGACTGAAACAGGATCCGCACTATTCACCTCTCCCACAAAGGCGCACTTCTAGTGTCTGGCGCGAGTCCCACAAACCCAGGACGGACAGAGGCCCTGCACTTGCCACCCCAGAAAAATATCTCATCTCCAAGGAAGGGTCCTTACGCTAACGGTTGAAAAGGGCTCCCGTTCTTGAAACGGTGGTGAAAGGACGGTGAAAGAATACTGAAAACAATCCTATCTTCCAAGGCTCCGGTGCCAGGTATGGGAAATACCAAGTTACCTGGGCCTCAGCAGAGGTTTCTCTGCGAAAAGCATCCTAGGCTTCAGGATGCAGAGACCGACCTCATGAATGTTATGGTGCAAAACGCTATGGAAATGGACAATAATTACCAACATACTGGTGATCTCAAAAGGGTCAGGATGAAATCTAAAGAACGATCCACACTTTTCCCATCTCACGCAAATATGCACTTACCAACTCTGCAGGTAAGCAAACCAAAGGCAGAGCTGACAGAAGCCCCGCACTTACACCCCACCCAGAAATCTCAACTACCAGGCAGGATTCTGACGCTAATGCCAGAAACCTGCTCGGGTTCTGAACATCATGGCGAAACCACAGTGGAATAATACCGAAAAGAACACTTTCTTTGCAGTCTCTAGCACCAACTATTGGAAATGCCCAGTTTACTGGGCCTCGGCCTGCTTTCCTCTGTGAAAACTCCCCTGTGCTTAAGGATGCAGAGACCGACCTTAGGACAGTTACGGGGAAAAGTGCTATGGAAAAATACCAAATAGTTCTCCACCTAGCGGTTCTTTCCAAAGTTGCGCCACACACCTCTCGGAAAGATCGAGTTACTGCGGCCTAGCCTTCCATTGGTCTGGAGAAGGAATCGCCGTTCCTAGCTGATGAATCAAATGATTCTGAAAGGAACGGTGAAAAGTGCGGATCCTGTTTCAGTCTTTAGACTGAAACAGGATCCGCACTATTCACCTCTCCCACAAAGGCGCACTTCTCGTGTCTGGCGCGAGTCCCACAAACCCAGCACGGACAGAGGCCCTGCACTTGCCACCCCAGAAAAATATCTCATCTCCAAGGAAGGGTCCTTACGCTAACGGTTGAAAAGGGCTCCCGTTCTTGAAACGGTGGTGAAAGGACCGTGAAAGAATGCTGAAAACAATCCGATCTTCCAAGGCTCCGGTGCCAGGTATGGGAAATACCAAGTTACCTGGGCCTCAGCAGAGGTTTCTCTGCGAAAAGCATCCTAGGCTTCAGGACGCAGAGACCGACCTCATGCCTGTTACGGTGCAAAACGCTATGGAAATAGCCAATAATTACCAACATACTGGTGATCTCAAAAGGGTCAGGATGAAATCTGAAGCACGATCCACACTTTTCCCATCTCACGCAAATATGCACTTACCAACTCTGCAGGTAAGCAAACCAAAGGCAGGGCTGACAGAAGCCCCGCACTTACACCCCACCCAGAAATCTCAACTACCAGGCAGGATTCTGACGCTAATGCGAGTAACCTGCTCGGGATCTGAACATCATGGCGAAACCACAGTGAAATAATACTGAAAAGAACACTTTCTTTGCAGTCTCTAGCACCAACTATTGGAAATGCCAAGTTTACTGGGCCTCGGCCTGCTTTCCTCTGTGAAAACTCCCCTATGCTTAAGGATGCAGAGACCGACCTTAGGACAGTTACGGGGAAAAGTGCTATGGAAAAATACCAAATAGTTCTCCACCTAGCGGTTCTTTCCAAAGTTGCGCCACACACCTCTCGGAAAGATCGAGTGACTGCGGCCTAGCCTTCCATTGGTCTGGAGAAGGAATCGCCGTTCCTAGCTGATGAATCCAATGATTCTGAAAGGAACGGTGAAAAGTGCGGATCCTGTTTCAGTCTTTAGACTGAAAAAGGATCCGCACTATTCACCTCTCCCACAAAGGCGCACTTCTCGTGTCTCGCGCGAGTCCCACAAACCCAGGACGGACAGAGGCCCTGCACTTGACACCCCAGAAAAATATCTCATCTCCAAGGAAGGGTCCTTACACTAACGGTTGAAAAGGGCTCCCGTTCTTGAAACGGTGGTGAAAGGACGGTGAAAGAATACTGAAAACAATCCTATCTTCCAAGGCTCCGGTGCCAGGTATGGGAAATACCAAGTTACCTGGGCCTCAGCAGAGGTTTCTCTGCGAAAAGCATCCTAGGCTTCAGGATGCAGAGACCGACCTCATGAATGTTATGGTGCAAAACGCTATGGAAATGGACAATAATTACCAACATACTGGTGATCTCAAAAGGGTCAGGATGAAATCTAAAGCACGATCCACACTTTTCCCATCTCACGCAAATATGCACTTACCAACTCTGCAGGTAAGCAAACCAAAGGCAGGGCTGACAGAAGCCCCGCACTTACACCCCACCCAGAAATCTCAACTACCAGGCAGGATTCTGACGCTAATGCCAGAAACCTGCTCGGGTTCTGAACATCATGGCGAAACCACAGTGGAATAATACCGAAAAGAACACTTTCTTTGCAGTCTCTAGCACCAACTATTGGAAATGCCCAGTTTACTGGGCCTCGGCCTGTTTCCTCTGTGAAAACTCCCCTGTGCTTAAGGATGCAGAGACCGACCTTAGGACAGTTACGGGGAAAAGTGCTATGGAAAAATACCAAATAGTTCTCCACCTAGCGGTTCTTTCCAAAGTTGCGCCACACACCTCTCGGAAAGATCGAGTGACTGCGGCCTAGCCTTCCATTGGTCTGGAGAAGGAATCGCCGTTCCTAGCTGATGAATCAAATGATTCTGAAAGGAACGGTGAAAAGTGCAGATCCTGTTTCAGTCTTTAGACTGAAACAGGATCCGCACTATTCACCTCTCCCACAAAGGCGCACTTCTCGTGTCTGGCGCGAGTCCCACAAACCCAGGATGGACAGAGGCCCTGCACTTGCCACCCCAGAAAAATATCTCATCTCCAAGGAAGGGTCCTTACGCTAACGGTTGAAAAGGGCTCCCGTTCTTGAAACGGTGGTGAAAGGACCGTGAAAGAATGCTGAAAACAATCCGATCTTCCAAGGCTCCGGTGCCAGGTATGGGAAATACCAAGTTACCTGGGCCTCAGCAGAGGTTTCTCTGCGAAAAGCATCCTAGGCTTCAGGACGCAGAGACCGACCTCATGCCTGTTACGGTGCAAAACGCTATGGAAATGGCCAATAATTACCAACATACTGGTGATCTCAAAAGGGTCAGGATGAAATCTGAAGCACGATCCACACTTTTCCCATCTCACGCAAATATGCACTTACCAACTCTGCAGGTAAGCAAACCAAAGGCAGGGCTGACAGAAGCCCCGCACTTACACCCCACCCAGAAATCT
Organism: Lemur catta; assembly: GCF_020740605.2. NCBI lineage: Eukaryota > Metazoa > Chordata > Mammalia > Primates > Lemuridae > Lemur > Lemur catta. The sequence goes on from NW_025423737.1 coordinate 73,824, forward strand.
CAACTACCAGGCAGGATTCTGACGCTAATGCCAGAAACCTGCTGGGGTTCTGAACATCATGGCGAAACCACAGTGGAATAATACCGAAAAGAACACTTTCTTTGCAGTCTCTAGCACCAACTATTGGAAATGCCCAGTTTACTGGGCCTCGGCCTGCTTTCCTCTGTGAAAACTCCCCTATGCTTAAGGATGCAGAGACCGACCTTAGGACAGTTACGGGGAAAAGTGCTATGGAAAAATACCAAATAGTTCTCCACCTAGCGGTTGTTTCCAAAGTTGCGCCACACACCTCTCGGAAAGATCGAGTGACTGCGGCCTAGCCTTCCATTGGTCTGGAGAAGGAATCGCCGTCCCTAGCTGATGAATCAAATGATTCTGAAAGGAACGGTGAAAAGTGCGGATCCTGTTTCAGTCTTTAGACTGAAACAGGATCCGCACTATTCACCTCTCCCACAAAGGCGCACTTCTAGTGTCTGGCGCGAGTCCCACAAACCCAGGACGGACAGAGGCCCTGCGCTTGCCACCCCAGAAAAATATCTCATCTCCAAGGAAGGGTCCTTACGCTAACGGTTGAAAAGGGCTGCCGTTCTTGAAACGGTGGTGAAAGGACGGTGAAAGAATACTGAAAACAATCCTATCTTCCAAGGCTCCGGTGCCAGGTATGGGAAATACCAAGTTACCTGGGCCTCAGCAGAGGTTTCTCTGCGAAAAGCATCCTAGGCTTCAGGACGCAGAGACCGACCTCATGCCTGTTACGGTGCAAAACGCTATGGAAATGGCCAATAATTACCAACATACTGGTGATCTCAAAAGGGTCAGGATGAAATCTGAAGCACGATCCACACTTTTCCCATCTCACGAAAATATGCACATACCAACTCTGCAGGTAAGCAAACCAAAGGCAGGGCTGACAGAAGCCCCGCACTTACACCCCACCCAGAAATCTCAACTACCAGGCAGGATTCTGACGCTAATTCGAGTAACCTGCTCGGGATCTGAACATCATGGCGAAACCACAGTGAAATAATACTGAAAAGAACACTTTCTTTGCAGTCTCTAGCACCAACTATTGGAAATGCCAAGTTTACTGGGCCTCGGCCTGCTTTCCTCTGTGAAAACTCCCCTATGCTTAAGGATGCAGAGACCAACCTTAGGACAGTTACGGGGAAAAGTGCTACGGAAAAATACCAAATAGTTCTCCACCTAGCGGTTCTTTCCAAAGTTGCGCCACACACCTCTCGGAAAGATCGAGTGACTGCGGCCTAGCCTTCCATTGGTCTGGAGAAGGAATCGCCGTTCCTAGCTGATGAATCAAATGATTCTGAAAGGAACGGTGAAAAGTGCGGATCCTGTTTCAGTCTTTAGACTGAAACAGGATCCGCACTATTCACCTCTCCCACAAAGGCGCACTTCTCGTGTCTCGCGCGAGTCCCACAAACCCAGGACGGACAGAGGCCCTGCACTTGACACCCCAGAAAAATATCTCATCTCCAAGGAAGGGTCCTTATGCTAACGGTTGAAAAGGGCTCCCGTTCTGGAAACGGTGGTGAAAGGACCATGAAAGAATCCTGAAAACAATCCTATGTTCCAAGGCTCCGGTGCCAGGTATGGGAAATACCAAGTTACCTGGGCCTCAGCAGAGGTTTCTCTGCGAAAAGCATCCTAGGCTTCAGGACGCAGAGACCGACCTCATGACTGTTACGGTGCAAAACGCTATGGAAATGGCCAATAATTACCAATATACTGGTGATCTCAAAAGGGTCAGGATGAAATCTGAAGCACGATCCACACTTTTCCCATCTCACGCAAATATGCACTTACCAACTCTGCAGGTAAGCAAACCAAAGGCAGGGCTGACAGAAGCCCCGCACTTACACCCCACCCAGAAATCTCAACTAACAGGCAGGATTCTGACGCTAATGCCAGAAACCTGCTCGGGTTCTGAACATCATGGCGAAACCACAGTGGAATAATACCGAAAAGAACACTTTCTTTGCAGTCTCTAGCACCAACTATTGGAAATGCCCAGTTTACTGGGCCTCGGCCTGCTTTCCTCTGTGAAAACTCCCCTGTGCTTAAGGATGCAGAGACCGACCTTAGGACAGTTACGGGGAAAAGTGCTATGGAAAAATACCAAATAGTTCTCCACCTAGCGGTTCTTTCCAAAGTTGCGCCACACACCTCTCGGAAAGATCGAGTGACTGCGGCCTAGCCTTCCATTGGTCTGGAGAAGGAATCGCCGTTCCTAGCTGATGAATCAAATGATTCTGAAAGGAACGGTGAAAAGTGCGGATCCTGTTTCAGTCTTTAGACTGAAACAGGATCCGCACTATTCACCTCTCCCACAAAGGCGCACTTCTCGTGTCTGGCGCGAGTCCCACAAACCCAGCACGGACAGAGGCCCTGCACTTGCCACCCCAGAAAAATATCTCATCTCCAAGGAAGGGTCCTTACGCTAACGGTTGAAAAGGGCTCCCGTTCTTGAAACGGTGGTGAAAGGACCGTGAAAGAATGCTGAAAACAATCCGATCTTCCAAGGCTCCGGTGCCAGGTATGGGAAATACCAAGTTACCTGGGCCTCAGCAGAGGTTTCTCTGCGAAAAGCATCCTAGGCTTCAGGACGCAGAGACCGACCTCATGTCTGTTACGGTGCAAAACGCTATGGAAATGGCCAATAATTACCAACATACTGGTGATCTCAAAAGGGTCAGGATGAAATCTGAAGCACGATCCACACTTTTCCCATCTCACGCAAATATGCACTTACCAACTCTGCAGGTAAGCAAACCAAAGGCAGGGCTGACAGAAGCCCCGCACTTACACCCCACCCAGAAATCTCAACTACCAGGCAGGATTCTGACGCTAATGCCAGAAACCTGCTCGGGTTCTGAACATCATGGCGAAACCACAGTGGAATAATACCGAAAAGAACACTTTCTTTGCAGTCTCTAGCACCAACTATTGGAAATGCCCAGTTTACTGGGCCTCGGCCTGCTTTCCTCTGTGAAAACTCCCCTATGCTTAAGGATGCAGAGACCGACCTTAGGACAGTTACGGGGAAAAGTGCTATGGAAAAATACCAAATAGTTCTCCACCTAGCGGTTCTTTCCAAAGTTGCGCCACACACCTCTCGGAAAGATCGAGTGACTGCGGCCTAGCCTTCCATTGGTCTGGAGAAGGAATCGCCGTCCCTAGCTGATGAATCAAATGATTCTGAAAGGAACGGTGAAAAGTGCGGATCCTGTTTCAGTCTTTAGACTGAAACAGGATCCGCACTATTCACCTCTCCCACAAAGGCGCACTTCTCGTGTCTGGCGCGAGTCCCACAAACCCAGGACGGCCAGAGGCCCTGCGCTTGCCACCCCAGAAAAATATCTCATCTCCAAGGAAGGGTCCTTACGCTAACGGTTGAAAAGGGCTGCCGTTCTTGAAACGGTGGTGAAAGGACGGTGAAAGAATACTGAAAACAATCCTATCTTCCAAGGCTCCGGTGCCAGGTATGGGAAATACCAAGTTACCTGGGCCTCAGCAGAGGTTTCTCTGCGAAAAGCATCCTAGGCTTCAGGACGCAGAGACCGACCTCATGCCTGTTACGGTGCAAAACGCTATGGAAATGGCCAATAATTACCAACATACTGGTGATCTCAAAAGGGTCAGGATGAAATCTGAAGCACGATCCACACTTTTCCCATCTCACGAAAATATGCACATACCAACTCTGCAGGTAAGCAAACCAAAGGCAGGGCTGACAGAAGCCCCGCACTTACACCCCACCCAGAAATCTCAACTACCAGGCAGGATTCTGACGCTAATGCGAGTAACCTGCTCGGGATCTGAACATCATGGCGAAACCACAGTGAAATAATACTGAAAAGAACACTTTCTTTGCAGTCTCTAGCACCAACTATTGGAAATGCCAAGTTTACTGGGCCTCGGCCTGCTTTCCTCTGTGAAAACTCCCCTATGCTTAAGGATGCAGAGACCAACCTTAGGACAGTTACGGGGAAAAGAGCTACGGAAAAATACCAAATAGTTCTCCACCTAGCGGTTCTTTCCAAAGTTGCGCCACACACCTCTCGGAAAGATCGAGTGACTGCGGCCTAGCCTTCCATTGGTCTGGAGAAGGAATCGCCGTTCCTAGCTGATGAATCAAATGATTCTGAAAGGAACGGTGAAAAGTGCGGATCCTGTTTCAGTCTTTAGACTGAAAAAGGATCCGCACTATTCACCTCTCCCACAAAGGCGCACTTCTCGTGTCTCGCGCGAGTCCCACAAACCCAGGACGGACAGAGGCCCTGCACTTGACACCCCAGAAAAATATCTCATCTCCAAGGAAGGGTCCTTATGCTAACGGTTGAAAAGGGCTCCCGTTCTGGAAACGGTGGTGAAAGGACCGTGAAAGAATCCTGAAAACAATCCTATGTTCCAAGGCTCCGGTGCCAGGTATGGGAAATACCAAGTTACCTGGGCCTCAGCAGAGGTTTCTCTGCGAAAAGCATCCTAGGCTTCAGGACGCAGAGACCGACCTCATGACTGTTACGGTGCAAAACGCTATGGAAATGGCCAATAATTACCAATATACTGGTGATCTCAAAAGGGTCAGGATGAAATCTGAAGCACGATCCACACTTTTCCCATCTCACGCAAATATGCACTTACCAACTCTGCAGGTAAGCAAACCAAAGGCAGGGCTGACAGAAGCCCCGCACTTACACCCCACCCAGAAATCTCAACTAACAGGCAGGATTCTGACGCTAATGCGAGAAACCTGCTCGGGTTCTGAACATCATGGCGAAACCACAGTGGAATAATACCGAAAAGAACACTTTCTTTGCAGTCTCTAGCACCAACTATTGGAAATGCCAAGTTTACTGGGCCTCGGCCTGCTTTCCTCTGTGAAAACTCCCCTGTGCTTAAGGATGCAGAGACCAACCTTAGGGCAGTTACGGGGAAAAGTGCTACGGAAAAATACCAAATAGTTCTCCCCCTAGCGGTTCTTTCCAAAGTTGCGCCACACACCTCTCGGAAAGATCGAGTGACTGCGGCCTAGCCTTCCATTGGTCTGGAGAAGGAATCGCCGTTCCTAGCTGATGAATCAAATGATTCTGAAAGGAACGGTGAAAAGTGCGGATCCTGTTTCAGTCTTTAGACTGAAACAGGATCCGCACTATTCACCTCTCCCACAAAGGCGCACTTCTCGTGTCTGGCGCGAGTCCCACAAACCCAGGACGGACAGAGGCCCTGCACTTGCCACCCCAGAAAAATATCTCATCTCCAAGGAAGGGTCCTTACGCTAACGGTTGAAAAGGGCTCCCGTTCTTGAAACGGTGGTGAAAGGACCGTGAAAGAATGCTGAAAACAATCCGATCTTCCAAGGCTCCGGTGCCAGGTATGGGAAATACCAAGTTACCTGGGCCTCAGCAGAGGTTTCTCTGCGAAAAGCATCCTAGGCTTCAGGACGCAGAGACCGACCTCATGCCTGTTACGGTGCAAAACGCTATGGAAATGGCCAATAATTACCAACATACTGGTGATCTCAAAAGGGTCAGGATGAAATCTGAAGCACGATCCACACTTTTCCCATCTCACGCAAATATGCACTTACCAACTCTGCAGGTAAGCAAACCAAAGGCAGGGCTGACAGAAGCCCCGCACTTACACCCCACCCAGAAATCTCAACTACCAGGCAGGATTCTGACGCTAATGCCAGAAACCTGCTCGGGTTCTGAACATCATGGCGAAACCACAGTGGAATAATACCGAAAAGAACACTTTCTTTGCAGTCTCTAGCACCAACTATTGGAAATGCCCAGTTTACTGGGCCTCGGCCTGCTTTCCTCTGTGAAAACTCCCCTATGCTTAAGGATGCAGAGACAGACCTTAGGACAGTTACGGGGAAAAGTGCTATGGAAAAATACCAAATAGTTCTCCACCTAGCGGTTCTTTCCAAAGTTGCGCCACACACCTCTCGGAAAGATCGAGTGACTGCGGCCTAGCCTTCCATTGGTCTGGAGAAGGAATCGCCGTCCCTAGCTGATGAATCAAATGATTCTGAAAGGAACGGTGAAAAGTGCGGATCCTGTTTCAGTCTTTAGACTGAAACAGGATCCGCACTATTCACCTCTCCCACAAAGGCGCACTTCTCGTGTCTGGCGCGAGTCCCACAAACCCAGGACGGACAGAGGCCCTGCGCTTGCCACCCCAGAAAAATATCTCATCTCCAAGGAAGGGTCCTTACGCTAACGGTTGAAAAGGGCTGCCGTTCTTGAAACGGTGGTGAAAGGACGGTGAAAGAATACTGAAAACAATCCTATCTTCCAAGGCTCCGGTGCCAGGTATGGGAAATACCAAGTTACCTGGGCCTCAGCAGAGGTTTCTCTGCGAAAAGCATCCTAGGCTTCAGGACGCAGAGACCGACCTCATGCCTGTTACGGTGCAAAACGCTATGGAAATGGCCAATAATTACCAATATACTGGTGATCTCAAAAGGGTCAGGATGAAATCTGAAGCACGATCCACACTTTTCCCATCTCACGCAAATATGCACTTACCAACTCTGCAGGTAAGCAAACCAAAGGCAGGGCTGACAGAAGCCCCGCACTTACACCCCACCCAGAAATCTCAACTAACAGGCAGGATTCTGACGCTAATGCGAGAAACCTGCTCGGGTTCTGAACATCATGGCGAAACCACAGTGGAATAATACCGAAAAGAACACTTTCTTTGCAGTCTCTAGCACCAACTATTGGAAATGCCAAGTTTACTGGGCCTCGGCCTGCTTTCCTCTGTGAAAACTCCCCTGTGCTTAAGGATGCAGAGACCAACCTTAGGGCAGTTACGGGGAAAAGTGCTACGGAAAAATACCAAATAGTTCTCCCCCTAGCGGTTCTTTCCAAAGTTGCGCCACACACCTCTCGGAAAGATCGAGTGACTGCGGCCTAGCCTTCCATTGGTCTGGAGAAGGAATCGCCGTTCCTAGCTGATGAATCAAATGATTCTGAAAGGAACGGTGAAAAGTGCGGATCCTGTTTCAGTCTTTAGACTGAAACAGGATCCGCACTATTCACCTCTCCCACAAAGGCGCACTTCTAGTGTCTGGCGCGAGTCCCACAAACCCAGGACGGACAGAGGCCCTGCACTTGCCACCCCAGAAAAATATCTCATCTCCAAGGAAGGGTCCTTACGCTAACGGTTGAAAAGGGCTCCCGTTCTTTAAACGGTGGTGAAAGGACGGTGAAAGAATACTGAAAACAATCCTATCTTCCAAGGCTCCGGTGCCAGGTATGGGAAATACCAAGTTACCTGGGCCTCAGCAGAGGTTTCTCTGCGAAAAGCATCCTAGGCTTCAGGATGCAGAGACCGACCTCATGAATGTTATGGTGCAAAACGCTATGGAAATGGACAATAATTACCAACATACTGGTGATCTCAAAAGGGTCAGGATGAAATCTAAAGCACGATCCACACTTTTCCCATCTCACGCAAATATGCACTTACCAACTCTGCAGGTAAGCAAACCAAAGGCAGAGCTGACAGAAGCCCCGCACTTACACCCCACCCAGAAATCTCAACTACCAGGCAGGATTCTGACGCTAATGCCAGAAACCTGCTCGGGTTCTGAACATCATGGCGAAACCACAGTGGAATAATACCGAAAAGAACACTTTCTTTGCAGTCTCTAGCACCAACTATTGGAAATGCCCAGTTTACTGGGCCTCGGACTGCTTTCCTCTGTGAAAACTCCCCTGTGCTTAAGGATGCAGAGACCGACCTTAGGACAGTTACGGGGAAAAGTGCTATGGAAAAATACCAAATAGTTCTCCACCTAGCGGTTCTTTCCAAAGTTGCGCCACACACCTCTCGGAAAGATCGAGTTACTGCGGCCTAGCCTTCCATTGGTCTGGAGAAGGAATCGCCGTTCCTAGCTGATGAATCAAATGATTCTGAAAGGAACGGTGAAAAGTGCGGATCCTGTTTCAGTCTTTAGACTGAAACAGGATCCGCACTATTCACCTCTCCCACAAAGGCGCACTTCTCGTGTCTGGCGCGAGTCCCACAAACCCAGCACGGACAGAGGCCCTGCACTTGCCACCCCAGAAAAATATCTCATCTCCAAGGAAGGGTCCTTACGCTAACGGTTGAAAAGGGCTCCCGTTCTTGAAACGGTGGTGAAAGGACCGTGAAAGAATGCTGAAAACAATCCGATCTTCCAAGGCTCCGGTGCCAGGTATGGGAAATACCAAGTTACCTGGGCCTCAGCAGAGGTTTCTCTGCGAAAAGCATCCTAGGCTTCAGGACGCAGAGACCGACCTCATGCCTGTTACGGTGCAAAACGCTATGGAAATAGCCAATAATTACCAACATACTGGTGATCTCAAAAGGGTCAGGATGAAATCTGAAGCACGATCCACACTTTTCCCATCTCACGCAAATATGCACTTACCAACTCTGCAGGTAAGCAAACCAAAGGCAGGGCTGACAGAAGCCCCGCACTTACACCCCACCCAGAAATCTCAACTACCAGGCAGGATTCTGACGCTAATGCGAGTAACCTGCTCGGGATCTGAACATCATGGCGAAACCACAGTGAAATAATACTGAAAAGAACACTTTCTTTGCAGTCTCTAGCACCAACTATTGGAAATGCCAAGTTTACTGGGCCTCGGCCTGCTTTCCTCTGTGAAAACTCCCCTATGCTTAAGGATGCAGAGACCAACCTTAGGACAGTTACGGGGAAAAGTGCTATGGAAAAATACCAAATAGTTCTCCACCTAGCGGTTCTTTCCAAAGTTGCGCCACACACCTCTCGGAAAGATCGAGTGACTGCGGCCTAGCCTTCCATTGGTCTGGAGAAGGAATCGCCGTTCCTAGCTGATGAATCAAATGATTCTGAAAGGAACGGTGAAAAGTGCGGATCCTGTTTCAGTCTTTAGACTGAAAAAGGATCCGCACTATTCACCTCTCCCACAAAGGCGCACTTCTCGTGTCTGGCGCGAGTCCCACAAACCCAGGACGGACAGAGGCCCTGCGCTTGCCACCCCAGAAAAATATCTCATCTCCAAGGAAGGGTCCTTACGCTAACGGTTGAAAAGGGCTGCCGTTCTTGAAACGGTGGTGAAAGGACGGTGAAAGAATACTGAAAACAATCCTATCTTCCAAGGCTCCGGTGCCAGGTATTGGAAATACCAAGTTACCTGGGCCTCAGCAGAGGTTTCTCTGCGAAAAGCATCCTAGGCTTCAGGACGCAGAGACCGACCTCATGCCTGTTACGGTGCAAAACGCTATGGAAATGGCCAATAATTACCAACATACTGGTGATCTCAAAAGGGTCAGGATGAAATCTGAAGCACGATCCACACTTTTCCCATCTCACGAAAATATGCACATACCAACTCTGCAGGTAAGCAAACCAAAGGCAGGGCTGACAGAAGCCCCGCACTTACACCCCACCCAGAAATCTCAACTACCAGGCAGGATTCTGACGCTAATGCGAGTAACCTGCTCGGGATCTGAACATCATGGCGAAACCACAGTGAAATAATACTGAAAAGAACACTTTCTTTGCAGTCTCTAGCACCAACTATTGGAAATGCCCAGTTTACTGGGCCTCGGCCTGCTTTCCTCTGTGAAAACTCCCCTATGCTTAAGGATGCAGAGACCAACCTTAGGACAGTTACGGGGAAAAGTGCTACGGAAAAATACCAAATAGTTCTCCACCTAGCGGTTCTTTCCAAAGTTGCGCCACACACCTCTCGGAAAGATCGAGTGACTGCGGCCTAGCCTTCCATTGGTCTGGAGAAGGAATCGCCGTTCCTAGCTGATGAATCAAATGATTCTGAAAGGAACGGTGAAAAGTGCGGATCCTGTTTCAGTCTTTAGACTGAAAAAGGATCCGCACTATTCACCTCTCCCACAAAGGCGCACTTCTCGTGTCTCGCGCGAGTCCCACAAACCCAGGACGGACAGAGGCCCTGCACTTGACACCCCAGAAAAATATCTCATCTCCAAGGAAGGGTCCTTATGCTAACGGTTGAAAAGGGCTCCCGTTCTGGAAACGGTGGTGAAAGGACCGTGAAAGAATCCTGAAAACAATCCTATGTTCCAAGGCTCCGGTGCCAGGTATGGGAAATACCAAGTTACCTGGGCCTCAGCAGAGGTTTCTCTGCGAAAAGCATCCTAGGCTTCAGGACGCAGAGACCGACCTCATGACTGTTACGGTGCAAAACGCTATGGAAATGGCCAATAATTACCAATATACTGGTGATCTCAAAAGGGTCAGGATGAAATCTGAAGCACGATCCACACTTTTCCCATCTCACGCAAATATGCACTTACCAACTCTGCAGGTAAGCAAACCAAAGGCAGGGCTGACAGAAGCCCCGCACTTACACCCCACCCAGAAATCTCAACTAACAGGCAGGATTCTGACGCTAATGCGAGAAACCTGCTCGGGTTCTGAACATCATGGCGAAACCACAGTGGAATAATACCGAAAAGAACACTTTCTTTGCAGTCTCTAGCACCAACTATTGGAAATGCCAAGTTTACTGGGCCTCGGCCTGCTTTCCTCTGTGAAAACTCCCCTGTGCTTAAGGATGCAGAGACCAACCTTAGGGCAGTTACGGGGAAAAGTGCTACGGAAAAATACCAAATAGTTCTCCCCCTAGCGGTTCTTTCCAAAGTTGCGCCACACACCTCTCGGAAAGATCGAGTGACTGCGGCCTAGCCTTCCATTGGTCTGGAGAAGGAATCGCCGTTCCTAGCTGATGAATCAAATGATTCTGAAAGGAACGGTGAAAAGTGCGGATCCTGTTTCAGTCTTTAGACTGAAACAGGATCCGCACTATTCACCTCTCCCACAGAGGCGCATTTCTAGTGTCTGGCGCGAGTCCCACAAACCCAGGACGGACAGAGGCCCTGCACTTGCCACCCCAGAAAAATATCTCATCTCCAAGGAAGGGTCCTTACACTAACGGTTGAAAAGGGCTCCCGTTCTTGAATCGGTGGTGAAAGGACGGTGAAAGAATACTGAAAACAATCCTATCTTCCAAGGCTCCGGTGCCAGGTATGGGAAATACCAAGTTACCTGGGCCTCAGCAGAGGTTTCTCTGCGAAAAGCATCCTAGGCTTCAGGATGCAGAGACCGACCTCATGAATGTTATGGTGCAAAACGCTATGGAAATGGACAATAATTACCAACATACTGGTGATCTCAAAAGGGTCAGGATGAAATCTAAAGCACGATCCACACTTTTCCCATCTCACGCAAATATGCACTTACCAACTCTGCAGGTAAGCAAACCAAAGGCAGGGCTGACAGAAGCCCCGCACTTACACCCCACCCAGAAATCTCAACTACCAGGCAGGATTCTGACGCTAATGCCAGAAACCTGCTCGGGTTCTGAACATCATGGCGAAACCACAGTGGAATAATACCGAAAAGAACACTTTCTTTGCAGTCTCTAGCACCAACTATTGGAAATGCCCAGTTTACTGGGCCTCGGCCTGCTTTCCTCTGTGAAAACTCCCCTGTGCTTAAGGATGCAGAGACCGACCTTAGGACAGTTACGGGGAAAAGTGCTATGGAAAAATACCAAATAGTTCTCCACCTAGCGGTTCTTTCCAAAGTTGCGCCACACACCTCTCGGAAAGATCGAGTTACTGCGGCCTAGCCTTCCATTGGTCTGGAGAAGGAATCGCCGTTCCTAGCTGATGAATCAAATGATTCTGAAAGGAACGGTGAAAAGTGCGGATCCTGTTTCAGTCTTTAGACTGAAACAGGATCCGCACTATTCACCTCTCCCACAAAGGCGCACTTCTCGTGTCTGGCGCGAGTCCCACAAACCCAGGACGGACAGAGGCCCTGCACTTGCCACCCCAGAAAAATATCTCATCTCCAAGGAAGGGTCCTTACGCTAACGGTTGAAAAGGGCTCCCGTTCTTGAAACGGTGGTGAAAGGACCGTGAAAGAATGCTGAAAACAATCCGATCTTCCAAGGCTCCGGTGCCAGGTATGGGAAATACCAAGTTACCTGGGCCTCAGCAGAGGTTTCTCTGCGAAAAGCATCCTAGGCTTCAGGACGCAGAGACCGACCTCATGCCTGTTACGGTGCAAAACGCTATGGTAATGGCCAATAATTACCAACATACTGGTGATCTCAAAAGGGTCAGGATGAAATCTGAAGCACGATCCACACTTTTCCCATCTCACGCAAATATGCACTTACCAACTCTGCAGGTAAGCAAACCAAAGGCAGGGCTGACAGAAGCCCCGCACTTACACCCCACCCAGAAATCTCAACTACCAGGCAGGATTCTGACGCTAATGCCAGAAACCTGCTCGGGTTCTGAACATCATGGCGAAACCACAGTGGAATAATACCGAAAAGAACACTTTCTTTGCAGTCTCTAGCACCAACTATTGGAAATGCCCAGTTTACTGGGCCTCGGCCTGCTTTCCTCTGTGAAAACTCCCCTATGCTTAAGGATGCAGAGACCGACCTTAGGACAGTTACGGGGAAAAGTGCTATGGAAAAATACCAAATAGTTCTCCACCTAGCGGTTCTTTCCAAAGTTGCGCCACACACCTCTCGGAAAGATCGAGTTACTGCGGCCTAGCCTTCCATTGGTCTGGAGAAGGAATCGCCGTCCCTAGCTGATGAATCAAATGATTCTGAAAGGAACGGTGAAAAGTGCGGATCCTGTTTCAGTCTTTAGACTGAAACAGGATCCGCACTATTCACCTCTCCCACAAAGGCGCACTTCTCGTGTCTGGCGCGAGTCCCACAAACCCAGGACGGACAGAGGCCCTGCGCTTGCCACCCCAGAAAAATATCTCATCTCCAAGGAAGGGTCCTTACGCTAACGGTTGAAAAGGGCTGCCGTTCTTGAAACGGTGGTGAAAGAACGGTGAAAGTATACTGAAAACAATCCTATCTTCCAAGGCTCCGGTGCCAGGTATGGGAAATACCAAGTTACCTGGGCCTCAGCAGAGGTTTCTCTGCGAAAAGCATCCTAGGCTTCAGGACGCAGAGACCGACCTCATGCCTGTTATGGTGCAAAACGCTATGGAAATGGCCAATAATTACCAACATACTGGTGATCTCAAAAGGGTCAGGATGAAATCTGAAGCACGATCCACACTTTTCCCATCTCACGAAAATATGCACATACCAACTCTGCAGGTAAGCAAACCAAAGGCAGGGCTGACAGAAGCCCCGCACTTACACCCCACCCAGAAATCTCAACTACCAGGCAGGATTCTGACGCTAATGCGAGTAACCTGCTCCGGATCTGAACATCATGGCGAAACCACAGTGAAATAATACTGAAAAGAACACTTTCTTTGCAGTCTCTAGCACCAACTATTGGAAATGCCAAGTTTACTGGGCCTCGGCCTGCTTTCCTCTGTGAAAACTCCCCTATGCTTAAGGATGCAGAGACCAACCTTAGGACAGTTACGGGGAAAAGTGCTACGGAAAAATACCAAATAGTTCTCCACCTAGCGGTTCTTTCCAAAGTTGCGCCACACACCTCTCGGAAAGATCGAGTGACTGCGGCCTAGCCTTCCATTGGTCTGGAGAAGGAATCGCCGTTCCTAGCTGATGAATCAAATGATTCTGAAAGGAACGGTGAAAAGTGCGGATCCTGTTTCAGTCTTTAGACTGAAAAAGGATCCGCACTATTCACCTCTCCCACAAAGGCGCACTTCTCGTGTCTCGCGCGAGTCCCACAAACCCAGGACGGACAGAGGCCCTGCACTTGACACCCCAGAAAAATATCTCATCTCCAAGGAAGGGTCCTTACACTAACGGTTGAAAAGGGCTCCCGTTCTTGAAACGGTGGTGAAAGGACGGTGAAAGAATACTGAAAACAATCCTATCTTCCAAGGCTCCGGTGCCAGGTATGGGAAATACCAAGTTACCTGGGCCTCAGCAGAGGTTTCTCTGCGAAAAGCATCCTAGGCTTCAGGACGCAGAGACCGACCTCTTGCCTGTTACGGTGCAAAACGCTATGGAAATGGCCAATAATTACCAACATACTGGTGATCTCAAAAGGGTCAGGATGAAATCTGAAGCACGATCCACACTTTTCCCATCTCACGCAAATATGCACTTACCAACTCTGCAGGTAAGCAAACCAAAGGCAGGGCTGACAGAAGCCCCGCACTTACACCCCACCCAGAAATCTCAACTACCAGGCAGGATTCTGACGCTAATGCCAGAAACCTGCTCAGGTTCTGAACATCATGGCGAAACCACAGTGGAATAATACCGAAAAGAACACTTTCTTTGCAGTCTCTAGCACCAACTATTGGAAATGCCCAGTTTACTGGGCCTCGGCCTGCTTTCCTCTGTGAAAACTCCCCTATGCTTAAGGATGCAGAGACCGACCTTAGGACAGTTACGGGGAAAAGTGCTACGGAAAAATACCAAATAGTTCTCCACCTAGCGTTTCTTTCCAAAGTTGCGCCACACACCTCTCGGAAAGATCGAGTGACTGCGGCCTAGCCTTCCATTGGTCTGGAGAAGGAATCCTCGTTCCTAGCTGATGAATCAAATGATTCTGAAAGGAACGGTGAAAAGTGCGGATCCTGTTTCAGTCTTTAGACTGAAACAGGATCCGCACTATTCACCTCTCCCACAAAGGCGCACTTCTCGTGTCTGGCGCGAGTCCCACAAACCCAGGACGGACAGAGGCCCTGCACATGCCACCCCAGAAAAATATCTCATCTCCAAGGAAGGGTCCTTATGCTAACGGTTTAAAAGGGCTCCCGTTCTTGAAACGGTGGTGAAAGGACGGTGAAAGAATACTGAAAACAATCCTATCTTCCAAGGCTCCGGTGCCAGGTACGGGAAATACCAAGTTACCTGGGCCTCAGCAGAGGTTTCTCTGCGAAAAGCATCCTAGGCTTCAGGACGCAGAGACCGACCTCATGCCTGTTACGGTGCAAAACGCCATGGAAATGGCCAATAATTACCAACATACTGGTGATCTCAAAAGGGTGAGGATGAAATCTGAAGCACGATCCACACTTTTCCCATCTCACGCAAATATGCACATACCAACTCTGCAGGTAAGCAAACCAAAGGCAGGGCTGACAGAAGCCCCGCACTTACACCCCACCCAGAAATCTCAACTACCAGGCAGGATTCTGACGCTAATGCCAGAAACCTGCTCGGCTTCTGAACATCATGGCGAAACCACAGTGGAATAATACCGAAAAGAACACTTTCTTTGCAGTCTCTAGCACCAACTATTGGAAATGCCCAATTTACTGGGCCTCGGCCTGCTTTCCTCTGTGAAAACTCCCCTATGCTTAAGGATGCAGAGACCAACCTTAGGACAGTTACGGGGAAAAGTGCTATGGAAAAATACCAAATAGTTCTCCACCTAGCGGTTCTTTCCAAAGTTGCGCCACACACCTCTCGGAAAGATCGAGTGACTGCGGCCTAGCTTTCCATTGGTCTGGAGAAGGAATCGCCGTCCCTAGCTGATGAATCAAATGATTCTGAAAGGAACGGTGAAAAGTGCGGATCCTGTTTCAGTCTTTAGACTGAAACAGGATCGGCACTATTCACCTCTCCCACAAAGACGCACTTCTCTTGTCTGGCGCGAGTCCCACAAACCTAGGACGGACAGAGGCCCTGCACTTGCCACCCCAGAAAAATATCTCATCTCCAAGGAAGGGTCCTTACGCTAACGGTTGAAAAGGGCTCCCGTTCTTGAAACGGTGGTGAAAGGACCGTGAAAGAATGCTGAAAACAATCCTATCTTCCAAGGCTCCGGTGCCAGGTATGGGAAATACCAAGTTACCTGGGCCTCAGCAGAGGTTTCTCTGCGAAAAGCATCCTAGGCTTCAGGATGCAGAGACCGACCTCATGACTGTTACCGTGCAGAACGCTATGGAAATGGCCAATAATTACCAACATACTGGTGATCTCAAAAGGGTCAGGATGAAATCTGAAGCACGATCCACACTTTTCCCATCTCACGCAAATATGCACTTACCAACTCTGCAGGTAAGCAAACGAAAGGCAGGGCTGACAGAAGCCCCACACTTACACCCCACCCAGAAATCTCAACTACCATGCAGGATTCTGACGCTAATGCGAGAAACCTGCTCGGGTTCTGAACATCATGGCGAAACCACAGTGGAATAATACCGAAAAGAACACTTTCTTTGCAGTCTCTAGCACCAACTATTGGAAATGCCAAGTTTACTGGGCCTCGGCCTGCTTTCCTCTGTGAAAAGTCCCCTGTGCTTAAGGGTGCAGAGACCAACCTTAGGACATTTACGGGGAAAAGTGCTACGGAAAAATACCAAATACTTCTCCACCTAGCGGTTCTTTCCAAAGTTGAGCCACACACCTCTCGTAAAGAACGAGTGACTGCGGCCTAGCCCTCCATTGGTCTGGAGAAGGAATCGCCGTTCCTAGCTGATGAATCAAATGATTGTGAAAGGAACGGTGAAAAGTGCGGATCCTGTTTCAGTCTTTAGACTGAAACAGGATCCGCACTATTCACCTCTCCCACAAAGGCGCACTTCTCGTGTCTGGCGCGAGTCCCACAAACCCAGGACGGAAAGAGGCCCTGCACTTGCCACCCTAGAAAAATATCTCATCTCCAAGGAAGGGTCCTTACGCTAACGGTTGAAAAGGGCTCCCGTTCTTGAAACGGTGGTGAAAGGACCGTGAAAGAATACTGAAAACAATCCTATCTTCCAAGGCTACGGTTCCAGTTATGGGAAATACCAAGTTACCTGGGCCTCAGCAGAGGTTTCTCTGCGAAAAGCATCCTAGGCTTCAGGATGCAGAGACCGACCTCATGAATGTTATGGTGCAAAACGCTATGGAAATGGACAATAATTACCAACATACTGGTGATCTAAAAAGAGTCAGGATGAAATCTGAAGCACGATCCACACTTTTCCCATCTCACGCAAATATGCACTTACCAACTCTGCAGGTAAGCAAACCAAAGGCAGGGCTGACAGAAGCCCCGCACTTACACCCCACCCAGAAATCTCAACTACCAGGCAGGATTGTGACGCTAATGCGAGAAACCTGCTCGGGTTCTGAACATCATGGCGAAACCACAGTGGAATAATACCGAAAAGAACACTTTCTTTGCAGTCTCTAGCACCAACTATTGGAAATGCCCAGTTTACTGGGCCTCGGCCTGCTTTCCTCAGTGAAAACTCCCCTGTGCTTAAGGATGCAGAGACCAACCTTAGGACAGTTACGGGTAAAAGTGCTACGGAAAAATACCAAATAGTTCTCCACCTAGCGGTTCTTTCCAAAGTTGCGCCACACACCTCTCGGAAAGATCGAGTGACTGCGGCCTAGCCTTCCATTGGTCTGGAGAAGGAATAGCCGTTCCTGGCTGATGAATCAAATGATTCTGAAAGGAACGGTGAAAAGTGCGGATCCTGTTTCAGTCTTTAGACTGAAACAGGATCCGCACTATTCACCTCTCCCAAAAAGGCGCACTTCTCGTGTCAGGCGCGAGTCTGACAAACCCAGGACGGACAGAGGCCCTGCATTTGCCACCCCAGAAAAATATCTCATCTCCAAGGAAGGGTCCTTACGCTAACGGTTGAAAAGGGCTCCCGTTCTTGAAACGGTGGTGAAAGGACGGTGAAAGAATACTGAAAACAATACTATGTTCCAATTCTCCAGTGCCAGGTATTGGAAATACCAAGTTACCTGGGCCTCAGCAGAGGTTTCTCTGCGAAAAGCATCCTAGGCTTCAGGATGCAGAGACCGACCTCATGCCTGTTACGGTGCAAAACGCTATGGAAATGGCCAACAATTACCAACATACTGGTGATCTCAAAAGGGTCAGGATGAAATCTGAAGCACGATCCACACTTTTCCCATCTCACGCAAATATGCACTTACCAACTCTGCAGGTAAGCAAACCAAAGGCAGGGCTGACAGAAGCCCGGCACTTACACCCCACCCAGAAATCTGAACTACCAGGCAGGATTCTGACGCTAATGCGAGAAACCTGCTCGGGTTCTGAACATCATGGCGAAACCACAGTGGAATAATACCGAAAAGAACACTTTCTTTGCAGTCTCTAGCACCAACTATTGGAAATGCCAAGTTTACTGGGCCTCGGCCTGCTTTCCTCTGTGAAAACTCCCCTGTGCTTAAGGATGCAGAGACCAACCTTAGGACAGTTACGGGGCAAAGTGCTACGGAAAAATACCAAATAGTTCTCCACCTAGCGGTTCTTTCCAAAGTTGCGTCACACACCTCTCGGAAAGATCGAGTGACTGCGGCCTAGCCTTCGATTGGTCTGGAGAAGGAATCGCCGTCCCTAGCTGATGAATCAAATGATTCTGAAAGGAACGGTGAAAAGTGCGGATCCTGTTTCAGTCTTTAGACTGAAACAGGATCCGCACTATTCACCTCTCCCACAAAGGCGCACTTCTCGTGTCTGGCGCGAGTCCCAAAAACCCAGGACGGACAGAGGCAATGCACTTGCCACCCCAGAAAAATATCTCATCTCCAAGGAAGGGTCCTTACGCTAACGGTTGAAAAGGGCTCCCGTTCTTGAAACGGTGGTGAAAGGACGGTGAAAGAATACTGAAAATAATCCTATCTTCCAAGGCTCCGGTGCCAGGTATGGGAAATACCAAGTTACCTGGGCCTCAGCAGAGGTTTCTCTGCGAAAAGCATCCTAGGCTTCAGGATGCAGTGACCGACCTCATGACTGTTACGGTGCAAAACGCTATGGAAATGGCCAATAATTACCAACATACTGGTGATCACAAAAGAGTCAGGATGAAATCTGAAGCACGATCCACACTTTTCCCATCTCACGCAAATATGCACTTACCAACTCTGCAGGTAAGCAAACCAAAGGCAGGGCTGACAGAAGCCCCGCACTTACACCCCACCCAGAAATCTCAACTACCAGGCAGGATTCTGACGCTAATGCCAGAAACCTGCTCGGGTTCTGAACATCATGGCGAAACCACAGTGGAATAATACCGAAAAGAACACTTTCTTTGCAGTCTCTAGCACCAACTATTGGAAATGCCCAGTTTACTGGGCCTCGGCCTGCTTTCCTCTGTGAAAACTCCCCTATGCTTAAGGATGCAGAGACCGACCTTAGGACAGTTACGGGGAAAAGTGCTATGGAAAAATACCAAATAGTTCTCCACCTAGCGGTTCTTTCCAAAGTTGCGCCACACACCTCTCGGAAAGATCGAGTGACTGCGGCCTAGCCTTCCATTGGTCTGGAGAAGGAATCGCCGTTCCTAGGTGATGAATCAAATGATTCTGAAAGGAACGGTGAAAAGTGCGTATCCTGTTTCAGTCTTTAGACTGAAACAGGATCCGCACTATTAACCTCTCCCACAAAGGCGCACTTCTCGTGTCTGGCGCGAGTCCCACAAACCCAGGACGGACAGAGGCCCTGCACTTGCCACCCCAGAAAAATATCTCATCTCCAAGGAAGGGTCCTTACGCTAACGGTTGAAAGGGCTCCCGTTCTTGAAACGGTGCTGAAAGGACGGTGAAAGAATACTGAAAACAATCCTGTCTTCCAAGGTTCCGGTGCCAGGTATGGGAAATACCAAGTTACCTGGGCCTCAGCAGAGGTTTCTCTGCGAAAAGCATCCTAGGCTTCAGGATGCAGAGACCGACCTCATGATTGTTACGGTGCAAAACGCTATGGAAATGGCCAATAATTACCAACATACTGGTGATCTCAAAAGGGTCAGGATGAAATCTGAAGCACGATCCACACTTTTCCCATCTCATGCAAATATGCACTTACCAACTCTGCAGGTAAGCAAACCAAAGGCAGGGCTGACAGAAGCCCGGCACTTACACCCCACCCAGAAATCTCAACTACCAGGCAGGATTCTGACGCTAATGCGAGAAACCTGCTCGGGTTCTGAACATCATGGCGAAACCACAGTGGAATAATACCGAAAAGAACACTTTCTTTGCAGTCTCTAGCACCAACTATTGGAAATGCCAAGTTTACTGGGCCTCGGCCTGCTTTCCTCTGTGAAAACTCCCCTATGCTTAAGGATGCAGAGACCGACCTTAGGACAGTTACGGGGAAAAGTGCTATGGAAAAATACCAAATAGTTCTCCACCTAGCGGTTCTTTCCAAAGTTGCGCCTCACACCTCTCGGAAAGATCGAGTGACTGCGGCCTAGCCTTCCATTGGTCTGGAGAAGGAATCGCCGTTCCTAGCTGATGAATCAAATGATTCTGAAAGGAACGGTGAAAAGTGCGGATCCTGTTTCAGTCTTTAGACTGAAACAGGATCCGCACTATTCACCTCTCCCACAAAGGCGCACTTCTCGTGTCTGGTGCGAGTCCCACAAGCCCAGGACGGACAGAGGCCCTGCACTTGCCACCCCAGAAAAATATCTCATCTCCAAGGAAGGGTCCTTACGCTAACGGTTGAAAAGGGCTCCCGTTCTTGAAACGGTGGTGAAAGGACGGTGAAAGAATACTGAAAACAATCCTATCTTCCAAGGCTCCGGTGCCAGGTATGGGAAATACCAAGTTACCTGGGCCTCAGCAGAGGTTTCTCTGCGAAAAGCATCCTAGGCTTCAGGATGCAGAGACCTACCTCATGACTGTTACGGTGCAAAACGCTATGGAAATGGCCAATAATTACCAACATACTGGTGATCTCAAAAGGGTCAGGATGAAATCTGAAGCACGATCCACACTTTTCCCATCTCACGCAAATATGCACTTACCAACTCTGCAGGTAAGCAAACCAAAGGCAGGGCTGACAGAAGCCCCGCACTTACACCCCACCCAGAAATCTCAACTACCAGGCAGGATTCTGACGCTAATGCCAGAAACCTGCTCGGGATCTGAACATCAAGGCGAAACCACAGGGGAATAATACCGAAAAGAACACTTTCTTTGCAGTCTCTAGCACCAACTATTGGAAATGCCCAGTTTACTGGGCCTCGGCCTGCTTTCCTCTGTGAAAACTCCCCTATGCTTAAGGATGCAGAGACAGACCTTCAGACAGTTACGGGGAAAAGTGCTACGGAAAAATACCAAATAGTTCTCCACCTAGCGGTTCTTTCCAAAGTTGCGCCACACACCTCTCGGAAAGATCGAGTGACTGCGGCCTAGCCTTCCATTGGTCTGGAGAAGGAATCGCCGTTCCTAGCTGATGAATCAAATGATTCTGAAAGGAACGGTGAAAAGTGCGGATCCTGTTTCAGTCTTTAGACTGAAACAGGATCCGCACTATTCACCTCTCCCACAAAGGCGCACTTCTCGTGTCTGGCGCGAGTCCCACAAACCCAGGACGGACAGAGGCCCTGCACTTGCCACCCCAGAAAAATATCTCATCTCCAAGGAAGGGTCCTTACGCTTACGGTTGAAAAGGGCTCCCGTTCTTGAAACGGTGGTGAAAGGACGGTGAAAGAATACTGAAAACAATCCTATCTTCCAAGGCTCCGGTGCCAGGTATGGGAAATACCAAGTTACCTGGGCCTCAGCAGAGGTTTCTCTGCGAAAAGCATCCTAGGCTTCAGGATGCAGAGACCGACCTCATGCCTGTTACGGTGCAAAACGCCATGGAAATGGCCAATAATTACCAACATACTGGTGATCTCAAAAGGGTCAGGATGAAATCTGAAGCACGATCCACACTTTTCCCATCTCACGCAAATATGCACTTACCAACTCTGCAGATAAGCATACCAAAGGCAGGGCTGACAGAAGCCCTGCACTTACACCCCACCCAGAAATCTCAACTACCAGGCAGGATTCTGACGCTAATGCCAGAAATTTGCTCGGGTTCTGAACATCATGGCGAAACTACAGTGGAATAATACCGAAAAGAACACTTTCTTTGCAGTCTCTAGCACCAACTATTGGAAATACCAAGTTTACTGGGCCTCGGCCTGCTTTCCTCTGTGAAAACTCCCCTATGCTTAAGGATGCAGAGACCGACCTTAGGACAGTTACGGGGAAAAGTGCTACGGAAAAATACCAAATAGTTCTCCACCTAGCGGTTCTTTCCAAAGTTGCGCCACACACCTCTCGGAAAGATCGACTGACTGCGGCCTAGCCTTCCATTGGTCTGGAGAAGGAATCGCCGTCCCTAGCTGATGAATCAAATGATTCTGAAAGGAACGGTGAAAAGTGCGGATCCTGTTTCAGTCTTTAGACTGAAACAGGATCCGCACTATTCACCTCTCCCACAAAGGCGCACTTCTCGTGTCTGGCGCGAGTCCCACAAACCCAGGACGGACAGAGGCCCTGCACTTGCCACCCCAGAAAAATATCTCATCTCCAAGGAAGGGTCCTTACGCTAACGGTTGAAAAGGGCTGCCGTTCTTGAAACGGTGGTGAAAGGACGGTGAAAGAATACTGAAAACAATCCTATCTTCCAAGGCTCCGGTGCCAGGTATGGGAAATACCAAGTTACCTGGGCCTCAGCAGAGGTTTCTCTGCGAAAAGCATCCTAGGCTTCAGGATGCAGAGACCGACCTCATGACTGTTACGGTGCAAAACGCTATGGAAATGGCCAATAATTACCAACATACTGGTGATCTCAAAAGGGTCAGGATGAAATCTGAAGCACGATCCACACTTTTCCCATCTCACGCAAATATGCACTTACCAACTCTGCAGGTAAGCAAACCAAAGGCAGGGCTGACAGAAGCCCCGCACTTACACCCCACCCAGAAATCTCAACTACCAGGCAGGATTCTGACGCTAATGCCAGAAACCTGCTCGGGTTCTGAACATCAAGGCGAAACCACAGTGGAATAATACCGAAAAGAACACTTTCTTTGCAGTCTCTAGCACCAACTATTGGAAATGCCCACTTTACTGGGCCTCGGCCTGCTTTCCTCTGTGAAAACTCCCCTATGCTTAAGGATGCAGAGACAGACCTTCAGACAGTTACGGGGAAAAGTGCTACGGAAAAATACCAAATAGTTCTCCACCTAGCGGTTCTTTCCAAAGTTGCGCCACACACCTCTCGGAAAGATCGAGTGACTGCGGCCTAGCCTTCCATTGGTCTGGAGAAGGAATCGCCGTTCCTAGCTGATGAATCAAATGATTCTGAAAGGAACGGTGAAAAGTGCGGATCCTGTTTCAGTCTAAAGACTGAAACAGGATCCGCACTATTCACCTCTCCCACAAAGGCGCACTTCTCGTGTCTGGCGCGAGTCCCACAAACCCAGGACGGATAGAGGCCCTGCACTTGCCACCCCAGAAAAATATCTCATCTCCAAGGAAGGGTCCTTACGCTAACGGTTGAAAAGGGCTCCCGTTCTTGAAACGGTGGTGAAAGGACGGTGAAAGATTACTGAAAACAATCCTATCTTCCAAGGCTCCGGTGCCAGGTATGGGAAATACCAAGTTACCTGGGCCTCAGCAGAGGTTTCTCTGCGAAAAGCATCCTAGGCTTCAGGACGCAGAGACCGACCTCATGCCTGTTACGGTGCAAAACGCTATGGTAATGGCCAATAATTACCAACATACTGGTGATCTCAAAAGGGTCAGGATGAAATCTGAATCACGATCCACACTTTTCCCATCTCACGCAAATATGCACTTACCAACTCTGCAGGTAAGCAAACCAAAGGCAGGGCTGACAGAAGCCCCGCACTTACACCCCACCCAGAAATCTCAACTACCAGGCAGGATTCTGACGCTAATGCCAGAAACCTGCTCGGGATCTGAACATCAAGGCGAAACCACAGTGGAATAATACCGAAAAGAACACTTTCTTTGCAGTCTCTAGCACCAACTATTGGAAATGCCCAGTTTACTGGGCCTCGGCCTGCTTTCCTCTGTGAAAACTCCCCTATGCTTAAGGATGCAGAGACAGACCTTCAGACAGTTACGGGGAAAAGTGCTACGGAAAAATACCAAATAGTTCTCCACCTAGCGGTTCTTTCCAAAGTTGCGCCACACACCTCTCGGAAAGATCGAGTGACTGCGGCCTAGCCTTCCATTGGTCTGGAGAAGGAATCGCCGTTCCTAGCTGAGGAATCAAATGATTCTGAAAGGAATGGTGAATAGTGCGGATCCTGTTTCATTCTAAAGACTGAAACAGGATCCGCACTATTCACCTCTCCCACAAAGGCGCACTTCTCGTGTCTGGCGCGAGTCCCACAAACCCAGGACGGACAGAGGCCCTGCACTTGCCACCCCAGAAAAATATCTCATCTCCAAGGAAGGGTCCTTACGCTAACGGTTGAAAAGGGCTCCCGTTCTTGAAACGGTGGTGAAAGGACGGTGAAAGAATACTGAAAACAATCCTATCTTCCAAGGCTCCGGTGCCAGGTATGGGAAATACCAAGTTACCTGGGCCTCAGCAGAGGTTTCTCTGCGAAAAGCTTCCTAGGCTTCAGGATGCAGAGACCGACCTCATGACTGTTACGGTGCAAAACGCTATGGAAATGGCCAATAATTACCAACATACTGGTGATCTCAAAAGGGTCAGGATGAAATCTGAAGCACGATCCATACTTTTCCCATCTCACGCAAATATGCACTTACCAACTCTGCAGGTAAGCAAACCAAAGGCAGGGCTGACAGAAGCCCCGCACTTACACCCCACCCAGAAATCTCAACTACCAGGCAGGATTCTGACGCTAATGCCAGAAACCTGCTCGGGTTCTGAACATCAAGGCGAAACCACAGTGGAATAATACCGAAAAGAACACTTTCTTTGCAGTCTCTAGCACCAACTATTGGAAATGCCCAGTTTACTGAGCCTCTGCCTGCTTTCCTATGTGAAAACTCCCCTATACTTAAGGATGCAGAGACAGACCTTCAGACAGTTACGGGGAAAAGTGCTACGGAAAAATACCAAATAGTTCTCCACCTAGCGGTTCTTTCCAAAGTTGCGCCACACACCTCTCGGAAAGATCGAGTGACTGCGGCCTAGCCTTCCATTGGTCTGGAGAAGGAATCGCCGTTCCTAGCTGATGAATCAAATGATTCTGAAAGGAACGGTGAAAAGTGCGGATCCTGTTTCAGTCTTTAGACTGAAACAGGATCCGCACTATTCACCTCTCCCACAGAGGCGCACTTCTCGTGTCTGGCGCGAGTCCCACAAACCCAGGACGGACAGAGGCCCTGCACTTGCCACCCCAGAAAAATATCTCATCTCCAAGGAAGGGTCCTTACGCTAACGGTTGAAAAGGGCTCCCGTTCTTGAAACGGTGGTGAAAGGACGGTGAAAGAATACTGAAAACAATCCTATCTTCCAAGGCTCCGGTGCCAGGTATGGGAAATACCAAGTTACCTGGGCCTCAGCAGAGGTTTCTCTGCGAAAAGCATCCTAGGCTTCAGGATGCAGAGACCGACCTCATGACTGTTACGGTGCAAAACGCTATGGAAATGGCCAATAATTACCAACATACTGGTGATCTCAAAAGGGTCAGGATGAAATCTGAAGCACGATCCACACTTTTCCCATCTCACGCAAATATGCACTTACCAACTCTGCAGGTAAGCAAACCAAAGGCAGGGCTGACAGAAGCCCCGCACTTACACCCCACCCAGAAATCTCAACTACCAGGCAGGATTCTGACGCTAATGCGAGAAACCTGCTCGGGTTCTGAACATCATGGCGAAACCACAGTGGAATAATACCGAAAAGAACACTTTCTTTGCAGTCTCTAGCACCAACTATTGGAAATGCCAAGTTTACTGGGCCTCGGCCTGCTTTCCTCTGTGAAAACTCCCCTGTGCTTAAGGATGCAGAGACCGACCTTAGGACAGTTACGGGGAAAAGTGCTATGGAAAAATACCAAATAGTTCTCCACCTAGCGGTTCTTTCCAAAGTTGCGCCACACACCTCTCGGAAAGATCGAGTGACTGCGGCCTAGCCTTCCATTGGTCTGGAGAAGGAATCGCCGTTCCTAGCTGATGAATCAAATGATTCTGAAAGGAACGGTGAAAAGTGCGGATCCTGTTTCAGTCTTTAGACTGAAACAGGATCCGCACTATTCACCTCTCCCACAAAGGCGCACTTCTCGTGTCTGGCGCGAGTCCCACAAACCCAGGACGGACAGAGGCCCTGCACTTGCCACCCCAGAAAAATATCTCATCTCCAAGGAAGGGTCCTTACGCTAACGGTTGAAAAGGGCTCCCGTTCTTGAAACGGTGGTGAAAGGACGGTGAAAGAATACTGAAAACAATCCTATCTTCCAAGGCTCCCGTGCCAGGTATGGGAAATACCAAGTTACCTGGGCCTCAGCAGAGGTTTCTCTGCGAAAAGCATCCTAGGCTTCAGGATGCAGAGACCGACCTCATGACTGTTACGGTGCAAAACGCTATGGAAATGGCCAATAATTACCAACATACTGGTGATCTCAAAAGGGTCAGGATGAAATCTGAAGCACGATCCACACTTTTCTCATCTCACGCAAATATGCACTTACCAACTCTGCAGGTAAGCAAACCAAAGGCAGGGCTGACAGAAGCCCCGCACTTACACCCCACCCAGAAATCTCAACTACCAGGCAGGATTCTGACGCTAATGGGAGTAACCTGCTCGGGTTCTGAACATCATGGCGAAACCACAGTGGAATAATACCGAAAAGAACACTTTCTTTGCAGTCTCTAGCACCAACTATTGGAAATGCCAAGTTTACTGGGCCTCGGCCTGCTTTCCTCTGTGAAAACTCCCGTATGGTTAAGGATGCAGAGACCGACCTTAGGACAGTTACGGGGAAAAGTGCTACGGAAAAATACCAAATAGTTCTCCACCTAGCGGTTCTTTCCAAAGTTGCGCCACACACCTCTCGGAAAGATCGAGTGACTGCGGCCTAGCCTTCCATTGGTCTGGAGAAGGAATCGCCGTTCCTAGCTGATGAATCAAATGATTCTGAAAGGAATGGTGAAAAGTGGGGATCTTGTTTCAGTCTTTAGACTGAAACAGGATCCGCACTATTCACCTCTCCCACAAAGGCGCACTTCTCATGTCTGGCACGAGTCCCACAAACCCAGGACGGACCGAGGCCCTGCACTTGCCACCCCAGAAAAATATCTCATCTCCAAGGAAGGGTCCTTACGCTAACGGTTGAAAAGGGCTCCCGTTCCTGAAACGGTGGTGAAAGGACGGTGAAAGAATACTGAAAACAATCATATCTTCCAAGGCTCCGGTGCCAGGTATGGGAAATACCAAGTTACCTGGGCCTCAGCAGAGGTTTCTCTGCGAAACGCATCCTAGGCTTCAGGATGCAGAGACCGACCTCATGCCTGTTACGGTGCAAAACGCCATGGAAATGGCCAATAATTACCAACATACTGGTGATCTCAAAAGGGTCAGGATGAAATCTGAAGCACGATCCACACTTTTCCCATCTCACGCAAATATGCACTTACCAACTCTGCAGATAAGCAAACCAAAGGCAGGGCTGACAGAAGCCCTGCACTTACACCCCACCCAGAAATCTCAACTACCAGGCAGGATTCTGACGCTAATGCCAGAAATCTGCTCGGGTCTGAACATCATTGCGAAACTACAGTGGAATAATACCGAAAAGAACACTTTCTTTGCAGTCTCTAGCACCAACTATTGGAAATACCAAGTTTACTGGGCCTCGGCCTGCTTTCCTCTGTGAAAACTCCCCTATGCTTAAGGATGCAGAGACCGACCTTAGGACAGTTACGGGGAAAAGTGCTATGGAAAAATACCAAATAGTTCTCCACCTAGCGGTTCTTTCCAAAGTTGCGCCACACACCTCTCGGAAAGATCGAGTGACTGCGGCCTAGCCTTCCATTGGTCTGGAGAAGGAATCGCCGTTCCTAGCTGATGAATCAAATGATTCTGAAAGGAACGGTGAAAAGTGCGGATCCTGTTTCAGTCTTTAGACTGAAACAGGATCCGCACTATTCACCTCTCCCACAAAGGCGCACTTCTCCTGTCTGGCGCGAGTCCCACAAACCCAGGACGGACAGAGGCCCTGCACTTGCCACCCCAGGAAAGTATCTCATCTCCAAGGAAGGGTCCTTACGCTAACGGTTGAAAAGGGCTCCCGTTCTTGAAACGGTGGTGAAAGGACGGTGAAAGAATACTGAAAACAATCCTATCTTCCAAGGCTCCGGTGCCAGGTATGGGAAATACCAAGTTACCTGGGCCTCAGCAGAGGTTTCTCTGCGAAAAGCATCCTAGGCTTCAGGATGCAGAGACCGACCTCATGCCTGTTACGGTGCAAAACGCCATGGAAATGGCCAATAATCACCAACATACTGGTGATCTCAAAAGGGTCAGGATGAAATCTGAAGCACGATCCACACTTTTCCCATCTCACGCAAATATGCACTTACCAACTCTGCAGGTAAGCAAACCAAAGACAGGGCTGACAGAAGCCCCGCACTTACACCCCACCCAGAAATCTCAACTACCAGGCAGGATTCTGACGCTAATGCGAGAAACGTGCTCGGGTTCTGAACATCATGGCGAAACCACAGTGGAATAATACCGAAAAGAACACTTTCTTTGCAGTCTCTAGCACCAACTATTGGAAATGCCAAGTTTACTGGGCCTCGGCCTGCTTTCCTCTGTGAAAACTCCCCTATGCTTAAGGATGCAGAGACCGACCTTAGGACAGTTACGGGGAAAAGTGCTACGGAAAAATACCAAATACTTCTCCACCTAGCGGTTCTTTCCAAAGTTGAGCCACACACCTCTCGGAAAGATAGAGTGACTGCGGCCTAGCCTTCCATTGGTCTGGAGAAGGAATCGCCGTTCCTAGCTGATGAATCAAATGATTCTGAAAGGAACGGTGAAAAGTGCGGATCCTGTTTCAGTCTTTAGACTGAAACAGGATCCGCACTATTCACCTCTCCCACAAACGCGCACTTCTCGTGTCTGGCGCGAGTCCCACAAACCCAGGACGGACAGAGGCCCTGCACTTGCCACCCCAGAAAAATATCTCATCTCCAAGGAAGGGTCCTTACGCTAACGGTTGAAAAGGGCTCCCGTTCTTGAAACGGTGGTGAAAGGACGGTGAAAGAATACTGAAAACAATCCTATCTTCCAAGGCTCCGGTGCCAGGTATGGGAAATACCAAGTTAAATGGGCCTAAGCACAGGTTTCTCTGCAAAAGCATCCTAGGCTTCAGGATGCAGAGACCGACCTCATGCCTGTTACGGTGCAAAACGCCATGGAAATGGCCAATAATTACCAACATACTGGTGATCTCAAAAGGGTCAGGATGAAATCTGAAGCACGATCCACACTTTTCCCATCTCACGCAAATATGCACTTACCAACTCTGCAGGTAAGCAAACCAAAGGCAGGGCTGACAGAAGCCCCGCACTTACACCCCACCCAGAAATCTCAACTACCAGGCAGGATTCTGACGCTAATGCCAGAAACCTGCTCGGGTTCTGAACATCATGGCGAAACCACAGTGGAATAATACCGAAAAGAACACTTTCTTTGCAGTCTCTAGCACCAACTATTGGAAATGCCCAGTTTACTGGGCCTCGGCCTGTTTCCTCTGTGAAATCTCCCGTATGGTTAAGGATGCAGAGACCGACCTTAGGACAGTTACGGGGAAAAGTGCTATGGAAAAATACCAAATAGTTCTCCACCTAGCGGTTCTTTCCAAAGTTGCGCCACACACCTCTCGGAAAGATCGAGTGACTGCGGCCTAGCCTTCCATTGGTCTGGAGAAGGAATCGCCGTTCCTAGCTGATGAATCAAATGATTCTGAAAGGAACGGTGAAAAGTGCGGATCCTGTTTCAGTCTTTAGACTGAAACAGGATCCGCACTATTCACCTCTCCCACAGAGGCGCATTTCTCGTGTCTGGCGCGAGTCGCACTAACCCAGGATGGACAGAGGCCCTGCACTTGCCACCCCAGAAAAATATCTCATCTCCAAGGAAGGGTCCTTACGCTAACGGTTGAAAAGGGCTCCCGTTCTTGAAACGGTGCTGAAAGGACGGTGAAAGAATACTGAAAACAATCCTGTCTTCCAAGGTTCCGGTGCCAGGTATGGGAAATACCAAGTTACCTGGGCCTCAGCAGAGGTTTCTCTGCGAAAAGCATCCTAGGCTTCAGGATGCAGAGACCGACCTCATGCCTGTTACGGTGCAAAACGCTATGGAAATGGCCAATAATTACCAACATACTGGTGATCTCAAAAGGGTCAGGATGAAATCTGAAGCATGATCCACACTTTTCCCATCTCACGCAAATATGCACTTACCAACTCTGCAGGTAAGCAAACCAAAGGCAGGGCTGACAGAAGCCCCGCACTTACACCCCACCCAGAAATCTCAACTACCAGGCAGGATTCTGACGCTAATGCGAGAAACCTTCTCGGGTTCTGAACATCATGGCGAAACCACAGTGGAATAATACCGAAAAGAACACTGTCTTTGCAGTCTCTAGCACCAACTATTGGAAATGCCAAGTTTACTGGGCCTCGGCCTGCTTTCCTCTGTGAAAAGTCCCCTATGCTTAAGGATGCAGAGACCGACCTTAGGACAGTTACGGGGAAAAGTGCTATGGAAAAATACCAAATAGTTCTCCACCTAGCGGTTCTTTCCAAAGTTGCGCCACACACCTCTCGGAAAGATCCAGTGACTGCGGCCTAGGCTTCCATTGGTCTGGAGAAGGAATCGCCGTTCCTAGCTGATGAATCAAATGATTCTGAAAGGAACGGTGAAAAGTGCGGATCCTGTTTCAGTCTTTAGTCTGAAACAGGATCCGCACTATTCACCTCTCCCACGGAGGCGCACTTCTCGTGTCTGGCGCGAGTCCCACAAACCCAGGATGGACAGAGGCCCTGCACTTGCCACCCCAGAAAAATATCTCATCTCCAAGGAAGGGTCCTTTCGCTAACGGTTGAAAAGGGCTCCCGTTCTTGAAACGGTGCTGAAAGGACGGTGAAAGAATACTGAAAACAATCCTATCTTCCAAGGCTCCGGTGCCAGGTATGGGAAATACCAAGTTACCTGGGCCTCAGCAGAGGTTTCTCTGCGAAAAGCATCCTAGGCTTCAGGATGCAGAGACCGACCTCATGCCTGTTACGGTGCAAAACGCCATGGAAATGGCAAATAATTACCAACATACTGGTGATCTCAAAAGGGTCAGGATGAAATCTGAAGCACGATCCACACTTTTCCCTTCTCACGCAAATATGCACTTACCAACTCTGCAGGTAAGCAAACCAAAGGCAGGGCTGACAGAAGCCCCGCACTTACACCCCACCCAGAAATCTCAACTACCAGGCAGGATTCTGACGCTAATGCCAGAAACCTGCTCGGGTTCTGAACATCATGGCGAAACCACAGTGGAATAATACGGAAAAGAACACTTTCTTTGCAGTCTCTAGCACCAACTATTGGAAATGCCAAGTTTACTGGGCCTCGGCCTGCTTTCCTCTGTGAAAACTCCCCTGTGGTTAAGGATGCAGAGACCGACCTTAGGACAGTTACGGGGAAAAGTGCTATGGAAAAATACCAAATAGTTCTCCACCTAGAGGTTCTTTCCAAAGTTGCGCCACACACCTCTCGGAAAGATCGAGTGACTGCGGCCTAGCCTTCCATTGGTCTGGAGAAGGAATCGCCGTTCCTAGCTGATGAATCCAATGATTCTGAAAGGAACGGTGAAAAGTGCGGATCCTGTTTCAGTCTTTAGTCTGAAACAGGATCCGCACTATTCACCTCTCCCACAGAGGCGCACTTCTCGTGTCTGGCGCGAGTCCCACAAACCCAGGACGGACAGAGGCCCTGCACTTGCCACCCCAGAAAAATATCTCATCTCCAAGGAAGGGTCCTTACGCTAACGGTTGAAAAGGGCTGCCGTTCTTGAAACGGTGGTGAAAGGACGGTGAAAGAATACTGAAAACAATCCTGTCTTCCAAGGTTCTGGTGCCAGGTATGGGAAATACCAAGTTACCTGGGCTTCAGCAGAGGTTTCTCTGCGAAAAGCATCCTAGGCTTCAGGATGCAAAGACCGACCTTATGACTGTTACGGTGCAAAACGCTATGGAAATGGCCAATAATTACCAACATACTGGTGATCTCAAAAGGGTCAGGATGAAATCTGAAGCACGATCCACACTTTTCCCATCTCACGCAAATATGCACTTACCAACTCTGCAGGTAAGCAAACCAAAGGCAGGGCTGACAGAAGCCCCGCACTTACACCCCACCCAGAAATCTCAACTACCAGGCAGGATTCTGACGCTAATGCGAGAAACCTGCTCGGGTTCTGAACATCATGGCGAAACCACAGTGGAATAATACCGAAAAGAACACTTTCTTTGCAGTCTCTAGCACCAACTATTGCAAATGCCAAGTTTACTGGGCCTCGGCCTGCTTTCCTCTATGAAAATTCCCGTATGGTTAAGAATGCAGAGTCCGACCTTAGGACAGTTACGGGGAAAAGTGCTACGGAAATATACCAAATAGTTGTCCACCTAGCGGTTCTTTCCAAAGTTGCGCCACACACCTCTCGGAAAGATCCAGTGACTGCGGCCTAGGCTTCCATTGGTCTGGAGAAGGAATCGCTGTTCCTAGTTGATGAATCAAATGATTCTGAAAGGAACGGTGAAAAGTGCGGTTCCTGTTTCAGTCTTTAGTCTGAAACAGGATCCGCACTATTCACCTCTCCCACAGAGGCGCACTTCTCGTGTCTGGCGCGAGTCCCACAAACCCAGTACGGACAGAGGCCCTGCACTTGCCACCCCAGAAGAATATCTCATCTCCAAGGAAGGGTCCTTACGCTAACGGTTGAAAAGGGCTCCCGTTCTTGAAACGGTGGTGAAAGGACCGTGAAAGAATACTGAAAACAATCCTATCTTCCAAGGCTCCGGTGCCAGGTATGGGAAATACCAAGTTACCTGGGCCACAGCAGAGGTTTCTCTGCGAAAAGCATCCTAGGCTTCAGGACGCAGAGACCGACCTCATGCCTGTTACGGTGCAAAACGCTATGGAAATGGCCAATAATTACCAACATACTGGTGATCTCAAAAGGGTCAGGATGAAATCTAAAGCACGATCCACACTTTTCCCATCTCACGCAAAGATGCACTTACCAACTCTGCAGGTAAGCAAACCAAAGGCAGGGCTGACAGAAGCCCCGCACTTACACCCCACCCAGAAATCTCAACTACCAGGCAGGATTCTGACGCTAATGCGAGAAACCTGCTCGGGTTCTGAACATCATGGCGAAACCACAGTGGAATAATACCGAAAAGAACACTTTCTTTGCAGTCTCAAGCACCAACTATTGGAAATGCCAAGTATACTGGGCCTCGGCCTGCTTTGCTCTGTGAAAACTCCCCTATGCTTAAGGATGCAGAGACCAACCTTAGGACACTTACGGGGAAAAGTGCTACGGAAAAATACCAAAGAGTTCTCCACCTAGCGGTTCTTTCCAAAGTTGCGCCACACACCTCTCGGAAAGATCCAGTGACTGCGGCCTAGCCTTCCATTGGTCTGGAGAAGGAATCTCTGTCCCTAGCTGATGAATCAAATGATTCTGAAAGGAAAGGTGAAAAGTGCGGATCCTGTTTCAGTCTTTAGACTGAAACAGGATCCGCACTATTCACCTCTCCCACAAAGGCGCACTTCTCGTGTCTGGCGCGAGTCCCACAAACACGGGACGGACAGAGGCCCTGCACTTGCCACCCCAGAAGAGTATCTCATCTCCAAGGAAGGGTCCTTACGCTAACGGTTGAAAAGGGCTCCCGTTCTTGAAACGGTGGTGAAAGGACCGTGAAAGAATGCTGAAAACAATCCTATCTTCCAAGGCTCCGGTGCCAGGTATGGGAAATACCAAGTTACCTGGGCCACAGCAGAGGTTTCTCTGCGAAAAGCGTCCTAGGCTTCAGGACGCAGAGACCGACCTCATGACTGTTACGGTGCAAAACGCTATGGAAATGGCCAATAATTACCAACATACTGGTGATCTCAAAAGGGTCAGGATGAAATCTGAAGCACGATCCACACTTTTCCCACCTCAGGCAAATATGCACTTACCAACTCTGCAGGTAAGCAAACCAAAGGCAGGGCTGACAGAAGCCCCGCACTTACACCCCACCCAGAAATCTCAACTACCAGGCAGGATTCTGACGCTAATGCCAGAAACCTGCTCGGGTTCTGAACATCATGGCGAAACCACAGTGGAATAATACCGAAAAGAACACTTTCTTTGCAGTCTCTAGCACCAACTATTGGAAATGCCCAGTTTACTGGGCCTCGGCCTGCTTTCCTCTGTGAAAACTCCCCTGTGCTTAAGGATGCAGAGACCAACCTTAGGAGAGTTACGGCGAAAAGTGCTACGGAAAAATACCAAATAGTTCTCCACCTAGCGGTTCTTTCCAAAGTTGCGCCACACACCTCTCGGAAAGATCGAGTGACTGCGGCCTAGCCTTCCATTGGTCTGGAGAAGGAATCGTCGTTCCTAGCTGATGAATCAAATGATTCTGAAAGGAACGGTGAAAAGTGCGGATCCTGTTTCAGTCTTTAGACTGAAACAGGATCCGCACTATTCACCTCTCCCACAAAGGCGCACTTCTCGTGTCTGGCGCGAGTCCCACAAACCCAGGACGGACAGAGGCCCTGCACTTGAAACCCCAGAAAAATATCTCATCTCCAAGGAAGGGTCCTTACGCTAACGGTTGAAAAGGGCTCCCGTTCTTGAAACGGTGGTGAAAGGACCGTGAAAGAATCCTGAAAACAATCCTATCTTCCAAGGTTCCGGTGCCAGGTATGGGAAATACCAAGTTACCTGGGCCTCAGCAGAGGTTTCTCTGCGAAAAGCATCCTAGGCTTCAGGACGCAGAGACCGACCTCATGACTGTTACGGTGCAAAACGCTATGGAAATGGCCAATAATTACCAACATACTGGTGATCTCAAAAGGGTCAGGATGAAATCTGAAGCACGATCCACACTTTTCCCATCTCACGCAAATATGCACTTACCAACTCTGCAGGTAAGCAAACCAAAGGCAGGGCTGACAGAAGCCCCGCACTTACACCCCACCCAGAAATCTCAACTAACAGGCAGGATTCTGACGCTAATGCGAGAAACCTGCTCGGGTTCTGAACATCATGGCGAAACCACAGTGGAATAATACCGAAAAGAACACTTTCTTTGCAGTCTCTAGCACCAACCATTGGAAATGCCAAGTTTACTGGGCCTCGGCCTGCTTTCCTCTGTGAAAACTCCCCTGTGCTTAAGGATGCAGAGACCAACCTTAGGGCAGTTACGGGGAAAAGTGCTACGGAAAAATACCAAATAGTTCTCCACCTAGCGGTTCTTTCCAAAGCTGCGCCACACACCTCTCGGAAAGATCGAGTGACTGCGGCCTAGCCTTCCATTGGTCTGGAGAAGGAATCGCCGTTCCTAGCTGATGAATCAAATGATTCTGAAAGGAACGGTGAAAAGTGCGGATCCTGTTTCAGTCTTTAGACTGAAACAGGATCCGCACTATTCACCTCTCCCACAAAGGCGCACTTCTAGTGTCTGGCGCGAGTCCCACAAACCCAGGACGGACAGAGGCCCTGCACTTGCCACCCCAGAAAAATATCTCATCTCCAAGGAAGGGTCCTTACGCTAACGGTTGAAAAGGGCTCCCGTTCTTGAAACGGTGGTGAAAGGACCGTGAAAGAATGCTGAAAACAATCCTATCTTCCAAGGCTCCGGTGCCAGGTATGGGAAATACCAAGTTACCTGGGCCTCAGCAGAGGTTTCTCTGCGAAAAGCGTCCTAGGCTTCAGGACGCAGAGACCGACCTCATGACTGTTACGGTGCAAAACGCTATGGAAATGGCCAATAATTACCAACATACTGGTGATCTCAAAAGGGTCAGGATGAAATCTGAAGCACGATCCACACTTTTCCCACCTCAGGCAAATATGCACTTACCAACTCTGCAGGTAAGCAAACCAAAGGCAGGGCTGACAGAAGCCCCGCACTTACACCCCACCCAGAAATCTCAACTACCAGGCAGGATTCTGACGCTAATGCGAGAAACCTGCTCGGGTTCTGAACATCATGGCGAAACCACAGTGGAATAATACCGAAAAGAACACTTTCTTTGCAGTCTCTAGCACCAACTATTGGAAATGCCCAGTTTACTGGGCCTCGGCCTGCTTTCCTCTGTGAAAACTCCCCTGTGCTTAAGGATGCAGAGACCAACCTTAGGAGAGTTACGGCGAAAAGTGCTACGGAAAAATACCAAATAGTTCTCCACCTAGCGGTTCTTTCCAAAGTTGCGCCACACACCTCTCGGAAAGATCGAGTGACTGCGGCCTAGCCTTCCATTGGTCTGGAGAAGGAATCGTCGTTTCTAGCTGATGAATCAAATGATTCTGAAAGGAACGGTGAAAAGTGCGGATCCTGTTTCAGTCTTTAGACTGAAACAGGATCCGCACTATTCACCTCTCCCACAAAGGCGCACTCCTCGTGTCTGGCGCGAGTCCCACAAACCCAGGACGGACAGAGGCCCTGCACTTGCCACCCCAGAAAAATATCTCATCTCCAAGGAAGGGTCCTTACGCTAACGGTTGAAAAGGGCTCCTGTTCTTGAAACGGTGGTGAAAGGACGGTGAAAGAATACTGAAAACAATCCTATCTTCCATGGCTCCGGTGCCAGGTATGGGAAATACCAAGTTACCTGGGCCTCAGCAGAGGTTTCTCTGCGAAAAGCATCCTAGGCTTCAGGATGCAGAGACCGACCTCATGCCTGTTACGGTGCAAAACGCTATGGAAATGGCCAATAATTACCAACATACTGGTGATCTCAAAAGGGTCAGGATGAAATCTGAAGCACGATCCACACTTTTCCCATCTCACGCAAATATGCACTTACCAACTCTGCAGGTAAGCAAACCAAAGGCAGGGCTGACAGAAGCCACGCACTTACACCCGACCCAGAAATCTCAACTACCAGGCAGGATTGTGACGCTAATGCGAGAAACCTGCTCAGGTTCTGAACATCATGGCGAAACCGCAGTGGAATAATACCGAAAAGAACACTTTCTTTGCAGTCTCTAGCACCAACTATTGGAACTGCCAAGTTTACTGGGCCTCGGCCTGCTTTCCTCTGTGAAAACTCCCCTATGCTTAAGGATGCAGAGACCGACCTTAGGACAGTTACGGGGAAAAGTGCTATGGAAAAATACCAAATAGTTCTCCACCTAGCGGTTCTTTCCAAAGTTGCGCCACACACCTCTCGGAAAGATCGAGTGACTGCGGCCTAGCCTTCCATTGGTCTGGAGAAGGAATCGCCGTCCCTAGCTGATGAATCAAATGATTCTGAAAGGAACGGTGAAAAGTGCGGATCCTGTTTCAGTCTTTAGACTGAAACAGGATCCGCACTATTCACCTCTCCCACAAAGGCGCACTTCTCGTGTCTGGCGCGAGTCCCACAAACCCAGGACGGACAGAGGCCCTGCACTTGCCACCCCAGAAAAATATCTCATCTCCAAGGAAGGGTCCTTACGCTAACGGTTGAAAAGGGCTGCCGTTCTTTAAACGGTGGTGAAAGGACCGTGAAAGAATGCTGAAAACAATCCTATCTTCCAAGGCTCCTGTGCCAGGTATGGGAAATACCAAGTTACCTGGGCCTCAGCAGAGGTTTCTCTGCGAAAAGCGTCCTAGGCTTCAGGACGCAGAGACCGACCTCATGACTGTTACGGTGCAAAACGCTATGGAAATGGCCAATAATTACCAACATACTGGTGATCTCAAAAGGGTCAGGATGAAATCTGAAGCACGATCCACACTTTTACCATCTCACGCAAATATGCACTTACCAACTCTGCAGGTAAGCAAACCAAAGGCAGGGCTTACAGAAGCCCTGCACTTACACCCCACCCAGAAATCTCAACTACCAGGCAGGATTCTGACGCTAATGCCAGAAACCTGCTCGGGTTCTGAACATCATGGCGAAACCACAGTGGAATAATACCGAAAAGAACACTTTCTTTGCAGTCTCTAGCACCAACTATTGGAAATGCCAAGTTTACTGGGCCTCGGCCTGCTTTCCTCTGTGAAAACTCCCCTGTGATTCAGGATGCAGAGACCAACCATAGGACAGTTACGGGGAAAAGTGCTACGGAAAAATACCAAACAGTTCTCCACCTAGCGGTTCTTTCCAAAGTTGCGCCACACACCTCTCGGAAAGATCGAGTGACTGCGGCCTAGCCTTCCATTGGTCTGGAGAAGGAATCGCCGTTCCTAGCTGATGAATCAAATGATTCTGAAAGGAACGGTGAAAAGTGCGGATCCTGTTTCAGTCTTTAGACTGAAACAGGATCCGCACTATTCACCTCTCCCACAAAGGCGCACTTCTCGTGTCTGGCGCGAGTCCCACAAACCCAGGACGGACAGAGGCCCTGCACTTGCCACCCGAGAAAAATATCTCATCTCCAAGGAAGGGTCCTTACGCTAACGGTTGAAAAGGGCTCCCGTTCTTGAAACGGTGGTGAAAGGACGGTGAAACAATACTGAAAACAATCCTATCTTCCAAGGCTCCGGTGCCAGGTATGGGAAATACCAAGTTACCTGGGCCTCAGCAGAGGTTTCTCTGCGAAAAGCATCCTAGGCTTCAGGACGCAGAGACCGACCTCATGCCTGTTACGGTGCAAAAGGCTATGGAAATGGCCAATAATTACCAACATACTGGTGATCTCAAAAGGGTCAGGATGAAATCTGAAGCACGATCGACACTTTTCCCATCTCACGCAAATATGCACTTACCAACTCTGCAGGTAAGCAAACCAAAGGCAGGGCTGACAGAAGCCCCGCACTTACACCGCACCCAGAAATCTCAACTACCAGGCAGGATTCTGACGCTAATGCCAGAAACCTGCTGGGGTTCTGAACATCATGGCGAAACCACAGTGGAATAATACCGAAAAGAACACTTTCTTTGCAGTCTCTAGCACCAACTATTGGAAATGCCAAGTTTACTGGGCCTCGGCCTGCTTTCCTCTGTGAAAACTCCCCTATGCTTAAGGATGCAGAGACCGACCTTAGGACAGTTACGGGGAAAAGTGCTACGGAAGAATACCAAATACTTCTCCACCTAGCGGTTCTTTCCAAAGTTGAGCCACACACCTCTCGGAAAGATCGACTGACTGCGGCCTAGCCTTCCATTGGTCTGGAGAAGTAATCCTCGTTCCTAGCTGATGAATCAAATGATTGTGAAAGGAACGGTGAAAAGTGCGGATCCTGTTTCAGTCTTTAGACTGAAACAGGATCCGCACTATTCACCTCTCCCACAAAGGCGCACTTCTTGTGTCTGGCGCGAGTCCCACAAACCCAGGACGGACAGAGGCACTGCACTTGCCACCCCAGAAAAATATCTCATCTCCAAGGAAGGGTCCTTACGCTAACGGTTGAAAAGGGCTCCCGTTCTTGAAATGGTGGTGAAAGCACGGTGAAAGAATACTGAAAACAATCCTATCTTCCAAGGCTCCGGTGCCAGGTATGGGAAATACCAAGTTACCTCGGCCTCAGCAGAGGTTTCTCTGCGAAAAGCATCCTAGGCTTCAGGATGCAGAGACCGACCTCATGAATGTTATGGTGCAAAACGCTATGGAAATGGACAATAATTACCAACATACTGGTGATCTCAAAAGGGTCAGGATGAAATCTGAAGCACGATCCACACTTTTCCCATCTCACGCAAATATGCACTTACCAACTCTGCAGGTAAGCAAACCAAAGGCAGGGCTGACGGAAGCCCCGCACTTACACCCCACCCAGAAATCTCAACTACCAGGCAGGATTCTGACGCTAATGCCAGAAACCTGCTCGGGTTCTGAACATCATGGCGAAACCACAGTGGAATAATACCGAAAAGAACACTTTCTTTGCAGTCTCTAGCACCAACTATTGGAAATGCCCAGTTTACTGGGCCTCGGCCTGCTTTCCTCTGTGAAAACTCCCCTATGCTTAAGGATGCAGAGACCGACCTTAGGACAGTTACGGGGAAAAGTGCTATGGAAAAATACCAAATAGTTCTCCACCTAGCGGTTCTTTCCAAAGTTGCGCCACACACCTCTCGGAAAGATCGAGTGACTGCGGCCTAGCCTTCCATTGGTCTGGAGAAGGAATCGCCGTCCCTAGCTGATGAATCAAATGATTCTGAAAGGAACGGTGAAAAGTGCGGATCCTGTTTCAGTCTTTAGACTGAAACAGGATCCGCACTATTCACCTCTCCCACAAAGGCGCACTTCTCGTGTCTGGCGCGAGTCCCACAAACCCAGGACGGACAGAGGCCCTGCACTTGCCACCCCAGAAAAATATCTCATCTCCAAGGAAGGGTCCTTACGCTAACGGTTGAAAAGGGCTGCCGTTCTTTAAACGGTGGTGAAAGGACCGTGAAAGAATGCTGAAAACAATCCTATCTTCCAAGGCTCCGGTGCCAGGTATGGGAAATACCAAGTTACCTGGGCCTCAGCAGAGGTTTCTCTGCGAAAAGCGTCCTAGGCTTCAGGACGCAGAGACCGACCTCATGACTGTTACGGTGCAAAACGCTATGGAAATGGCCAATAATTACCAACATACTGGTGATCTCAAAAGGGTCAGGATGAAATCTGAAGCACGATCCACACTTTTACCATCTCACGCAAATATGCACTTACCAACTCTGCAGGTAAGCAAACCAAAGGCAGGGCTGACAGAAGCCCTGCACTTACACCCCACCCAGAAATCTCAACTACCAGGCAGGATTCTGACGCTAATGCCAGAAACCTGCTCGGGTTCTGAACATCATGGCGAAACCACAGTGGAATAATACCGAAAAGAACACTTTCTTTGCAGTCTCTAGCACCAACTATTGGAAATGCCAAGTTTACTGGGCCTCGGCCTGCTTTCCTCTGTGAAAACTCCCCTATGCTTAAGGATGCAGAGACCAACCTTAGGACAGTTACGGGGAAAAGTGCTACGGAAAAATACCAAATAGTTCTCCACCTAGCGGTTCTTTCCAAAGTTGCGCCACATACCTCTCGGAAAGATCGAGTGACTGCGGCCTAGCCTTCCATTGGTCTGGAGAAGGAATCGTCGTTTCTAGCTGATGAATCAAATGATTCTGAAAGGAACGGTGAAAAGTGCGGATCCTGTTTCAGTCTTTAGACTGAAACAGGATCCGCACTATTCACCTCTCCCACAAAGGCCCACTCCTCGTGTCTGGCGCGAGTCCCACAAACCCAGGACGGACAGAGGCCCTGCACTTGCCACCCCAGAAAAATATCTCATCTCCAAGGAAGGGTCCTTACGCTAACGGTTGAAAAGGGCTCCTGTTCTTGAAACGGTGGTGAAAGGACGGTGAAAGAATACTGAAAACAATCCTATCTTCCATGGCTCCGGTGCCAGGTATGGGAAATACCAAGTTACCTGGGCCTCAGCAGAGGTTTCTCTGCGAAAAGCATCCTAGGCTTCAGGATGCAGAGACCGACCTCATGCCTGTTACGGTGCAAAACGCTATGGAAATGGCCAATAATTACCAACATACTGGTGATCTCAAAAGGGTCAGGATGAAATCTGAAGCACGATCCACACTTTTCCCATCTCACGCAAATATGCACTTACCAACTCTGCAGGTAAGCAAACCAAAGGCAGGGCTGACAGAAGCCACGCACTTACACCCGACCCAGAAATCTCAACTACCAGGCAGGATTGTGACGCTAATGCGAGAAACCTGCTCAGGTTCTGAACATCATGGCGAAACCGCAGTGGAATAATACCGAAAAGAACACTTTCCTTGCAGTCTCTAGCACCAACTATTTGAAATGCCAAGTTTACTGGGCCTCGGCCTGCTTTCCTCTGTGAAAACTCCCCTATGCTTAAGGATGCAGAGACAGACCTTAGGACAGTTACGGGGAAAAGTGCTACGGAAAAATACCAAATAGTTCTCCACCTAGCGGTTCTTTCCAAAGTTGCGCCACACACCTCTCGGAAAGATGGAGTGACTGCGGCCTAGCCTTCCATTGGTCTGGAGAAGGAATCGCCGTTCCTAGCTGATGAATCAAATGATTCTGAAACGAACGGTGAAAAGTGCGGATCCTGTTGCAGTCTTTAGACTGAAACAGGATCCGCACTATTCACCTCTCCCACAAAGGCGCACTTCTCGTGTCTGGCGCGAGTCCCACAAACCCAGGACGGACAGAGGCCCTGCACTTGCCACCCCAGAAAAATATCTCATCTCCAAGGAAGGGTCCTTACGCTAACGGTTGAAAAGGGCTCCCGTTCTTGAAACGGTGGTGAAAGGACGGTGAAACAATACTGAAAACAATCCTATCTTCCAAGGCTCCGGTGCCAGGTATGGGAAATACCAAGGTACCTGGGCCTCAGCAGAGGTTTCTCTGCGAAAAGCATCCTAGGCTTCAGGACGCAGAGACCGACCTCATGCCTGTTACGGTGCAAAACGCTATGGAAATGGCCAATAATTACCAACATACTGGTGATCTCAAAAGGGTCAGGATGAAATCTGAAGCACGATCCACACTTTTCCCATCTCACGCAAATATGCACTTACCAACTCTGCAGGTAAGCAAACCAAAGGCAGGGCTGACAGAAGCCCCGCACTTACACCCCACCCAGAAATCTCAACTACCAGGCAGGATTCTGACGCTAATGCCAGAAACCTGCTCGGGATCTGAACATCATGGCGAAACCACAGTGAAATAATACTGAAAAGAACACTTTCTTTTCAGTCTCTAGCACCAACTATTGGAAATGCCCAGTTTACTGGGCCTCGGCCTGCTTTCCTCTGTGAAAACTCCCCTATGCTTAAGGATGCAGAGACAGACCTTAGGACAGTTACGGGGAAAAGTGCTATGGAAAAATACCAAATAGTTCTCCACCTAGCGGTTCTTTCCAAAGTTGCGCCACACACCTCTCGGAAAGATCGAGTGACTGCGGCCTAGCCTTCCATTGGTCTGGAGAAGGAATCGCCGTCCCTAGCTGATGAATCAAATGATTCTGAAAGGAACGGTGAAAAGTGCGGATCCTGTTTCAGTCTTTAGACTGAAAAAGGATCCGCACTATTCACCTCTCCCACAAAGGCGCACTTCTCGTGTCTGGCGCGAGTCCCACAAACCCAGGACGGACAGAGGCCCTGCACTTGCCACCCCAGAAAAATATCTCATCTCCAAGGAAGGGTCCTTACGCTAACGGTTCAAAAGGGCTCCCGTTCTTAAACGGTGGTGAAAGGACCGTGAAAGAATGCTGAAAACAATCCGATCTTCCAAGGCTCCGGTGCCAGGTATGGGAAATACCAAGTTACCTGGGCCTCAGCAGAGGTTTCTCTGCGAAAAGCATCCTAGGCTTCAGGACGCAGAGACCGACCTCATGCCTGTTACGGTGCAAAACGCTATGGAAATGGCCAATAATTACCAACATACTGGTGATCTCAAAAGGGTCAGGATGAAATCTGAAGCACGATCCACACTTTTCCCATCTCACGCAAATATGCACTTACCAACTCTGCAGGTAAGCAAACCAAAGGCAGGGCTGACAGAAGCCCCGCACTTACACCGCACCCAGAAATCTCAACTACCAGGCAGGATTCTGACGCTAATGCCAGAAACCTGCTGGGGTTCTGAACATCATGGCGAAACCACAGTGGAATAATACCGAAAAGAACACTTTCTTTGCAGTCTCTAGCACCAACTATTGGAAATGCCAAGTTTACTGGGCCTCGGCCTGCTTTCCTCTGTGAAAACTCCCCTATGCTTAAGGATGCAGAGACCAACCTTAGGACAGTTACGGGGAAAAGTGCTACGGAAAAATACCAAATAGTTCTCCACCTAGCGGTTCTTTCCAAAGTTGCGCCACACACCTCTCGGAAAGATCGAGTGACTGCGGCCTAGCCTTCCATTGGTCTGGAGAAGGAATCGTCGTTTCTAGCTGATGAATCAAATGATTCTGAAAGGAACGGTGAAAAGTGCGGATCCTGTTTCAGTCTTTAGACTGAAACAGGATCCGCACTATTCACCTCTCCCACAAAGGCCCACTCCTCGTGTCTGGCGCGAGTCCCACAAACCCAGGACGGACAGAGGCCCTGCACTTGCCACCCCAGAAAAATATCTCATCTCCAAGGAAGGGTCCTTACGCTAACGGTTGAAAAGGGCTCCTGTTCTTGAAACGGTGGTGAAAGGACGGTGAAAGAATACTGAAAACAATCCTATCTTCCATGGTTCCGGTGCCAGGTATGGGAAATACCAAGTTACCTGGGCTTCAGCAGAGGTTTCTCTGCGAAAAGCATCCTAGGCTTCAGGATGCAGAGACCGACCTCATGCCTGTTACGGTGCAAAACGCTATGGAAATGGCCAATAATTACCAACATACTGGTGATCTCAAAAGGGTCAGGATGAAATCTGAAGCACGATCCACACTTTTCCCATCTCACGCAAATATGCACTTACCAACTCTGCAGGTAAGCAAACCAAAGGCAGGGCTGACAGAAGCCACGCACTTACACCCGACCCAGAAATCTCAACTACCAGGCAGGATTGTGACGCTAATGCGAGAAACCTGCTCAGGTTCTGAACATCATGGCGAAACCGCAGTGGAATAATACCGAAAAGAACACTTTCCTTGCAGTCTCTAGCACCAACTATTTGAAATGCCAAGTTTACTGGGCCTCGGCCTGCTTTCCTCTGTGAAAACTCCCCTATGCTTAAGGATGCAGAGACAGACCTTAGGACAGTTACGGGGAAAAGTGCTACGGAAAAATACCAAATAGTTCTCCACCTAGCGGTTC
The DNA here is from genome assembly GCF_020740605.2 of Lemur catta. Taxonomy (NCBI): domain Eukaryota; kingdom Metazoa; phylum Chordata; class Mammalia; order Primates; family Lemuridae; genus Lemur; species Lemur catta. The sequence continues at coordinate 118,548 of NW_025423737.1, forward strand.
TTTCCAAAGTTGCGCCACACACCTCTCGGAAAGATGGAGTGACTGCGGCCTAGCCTTCCATTGGTCTGGAGAAGGAATCGCCGTTCCTAGCTGATGAATCAAATGATTCTGAAACGAACGGTGAAAAGTGCGGATCCTGTTGCAGTCTTTAGACTGAAACAGGATCCGCACTATTCACCTCTCCCACAAAGGCGCACTTCTCGTGTCTGGCGCGAGTCCCAAAAACCCAGGACGGACAGAGGCCCTGCACTTGCCACCCCAGAAAAATATCTCATCTCCAAGGAAGGGTCCTTACGCTAACGGTTGAAAAGGGCTCCCGTTCTTGAAACGGTGGTGAAAGGACGGTGAAACAATACTGAAAACAATCCTATCTTCCAAGGCTCCGGTGCCAGGTATGGGAAATACCAAGGTACCTGGGCCTCAGCAGAGGTTTCTCTGCGAAAAGCATCCTAGGCTTCAGGACGCAGAGACCGACCTCATGCCTGTTACGGTGCAAAACGCTATGGAAATGGACAATAATTACCAACATACTGGTGATCTCAAAAGGGTCAGGATGAAATCTGAAGCACGATCCACACTTTTCCCATCTCACGCAAATATGCACTTACCAACTCTGCAGGTAAGCAAACCAAAGGCAGGGCTGACAGAAGCCCCGCACTTACACCCCACCCAGAAATCTCAACTACCAGGCAGGATTCTGACGCTAATGCCAGAAACCTGCTCGGGATCTGAACATCATGGCGAAACCACAGTGAAATAATACTGAAAAGAACACTTTCTTTGCAGTCTCTAGCACCAACTATTGGAAATGCCCAGTTTACTGGGCCTCGGCCTGCTTTCCTCTGTGAAAACTCCCCTATGCTTAAGGATGCAGAGACAGACCTTAGGACAGTTACGGGGAAAAGTGCTATGGAAAAATACCAAATAGTTCTCCACCTAGCGGTTCTTTCCAAAGTTGCGCCACACACCTCTCGGAAAGATCGAGTGACTGCGGCCTAGCCTTCCATTGGTCTGGAGAAGGAATCGCCGTCCCTAGCTGATGAATCAAATGATTCTGAAAGGAACGGTGAAAAGTGCGGATCCTGTTTCAGTCTTTAGACTGAAAAAGGATCCGCACTATTCACCTCTCCCACAAAGGCGCACTTCTCGTGTCTGGCGCGAGTCCCACAAACCCAGGACGGACAGAGGCCCTGCACTTGCCACCCCAGAAAAATATCTCATCTCCAAGGATGGGTCCTTACGCTAACGGTTCAAAAGGGCTCCCGTTCTTAAACGGTGGTGAAAGGACCGTGAAAGAATGCTGAAAACAATCCGATCTTCCAAGGCTCCGGTGCCAGGTATGGGAAATACCAAGTTACCTGGGCCTCAGCAGAGGTTTCTCTGCGAAAAGCATCCTAGGCTTCAGGACGCAGAGACCGACCTCATGCCTGTTACGGTGCAAAACGCTATGGAAATGGCCAATAATTACCAACATACTGGTGATCTCAAAAGGGTCAGGATGAAATCTGAAGCACGATCGACACTTTTCCCATCTCACGCAAATATGCACTTACCAACTCTGCAGGTAAGCAAACCAAAGGCAGGGCTGACAGAAGCCCCGCACTTACACCCCACCCAGAAATCTCAACTACCAGGCAGGATTCTGACGCTAATGCCAGAAACCTGCTGGGGTTCTGAACATCATGGCGAAACCACAGTGGAATAATACCGAAAAGAACACTTTCTTTGCAGTCTCTAGCACCAACTATTGGAAATGCCAAGTTTACTGGGCCTCGGCCTGCTTTCCTCTGTGAAAACTCCCCTATGCTTAAGGATGCAGAGACCGACCTTAGGACAGTTACGGGGAAAAGTGCTACGGAAGAATACCAAATACTTCTCCACCTAGCGGTTCTTTCCAAAGTTGAGCCACACACCTCTCGGAAAGATCGAGTGACTGCGGCCTAGCCTTCCATTGGTCTGGAGAAGTAATCCTCGTTCCTAGCTGATGAATCAAATGATTGTGAAAGGAACGGTGAAAAGTGCGGATCCTGTTTCAGTCTTTAGACTGAAACAGGATCCGCACTATTCACCTCTCCCACAAAGGCGCACTTCTTGTGTCTGGCGCGAGTCCCACAAACCCAGGACGGACAGAGGCACTGCACTTGCCACCCCAGAAAAATATCTCATCTCCAAGGAAGGGTCCTTACGCTAACGGTTGAAAAGGGCTCCCGTTCTTGAAATGGTGGTGAAAGCACGGTGAAAGAATACTGAAAACAATCCTATCTTCCAAGGCTCCGGTGCCAGGTATGGGAAATACCAAGTTACCTCGGCCTCAGCAGAGGTTTCTCTGCGAAAAGCATCCTAGGCTTCAGGATGCAGAGACCGACCTCATGAATGTTATGGTGCAAAACGCTATGGAAATGGACAATAATTACCAACATACTGGTGATCTCAAAAGGGTCAGGATGAAATCTGAAGCACGATCCACACTTTTCCCATCTCACACAAATATGCACTTACCAACTCTGCAGGTAAGCAAACCAAAGGCAGGGCTGACGGAAGCCCCGCACTTACACCCCACCCAGAAATCTCAACTACCAGGCAGGATTCTGACGCTAATGCCAGAAACCTGCTCGGGTTCTGAACATCATGGCGAAACCACAGTGGAATAATACCGAAAAGAACACTTTCTTTGCAGTCTCTAGCACCAACTATTGGAAATGCCCAGTTTACTGGGCCTCGGCCTGCTTTCCTCTGTGAAAACTCCCCTATGCTTAAGGATGCAGAGACCGACCTTAGGACAGTTACGGGGAAAAGTGCTATGGAAAAATACCAAATAGTTCTCCACCTAGCGGTTCTTTCCAAAGTTGCGCCACACACCTCTCGGAAAGATCGAGTGACTGCGGCCTAGCCTTCCATTGGTCTGGAGAAGGAATCGCCGTCCCTAGCTGATGAATCAAATGATTCTGAAAGGAACGGTGAAAAGTGCGGATCCTGTTTCAGTCTTTAGACTGAAACAGGATCCGCACTATTCACCTCTCCCACAAAGGCGCACTTCTCGTGTCTGGCGCGAGTCCCACAAACCCAGGACGGACAGAGGCCCTGCACTTGCCACCCCAGAAAAATATCTCATCTCCAAGGAAGGGTCCTTACGCTAACGGTTGAAAAGGGCTGCCGTTCTTTAAACGGTGGTGAAAGGACCGTGAAAGAATGCTGAAAACAATCCTATCTTCCAAGGCTCCTGTGCCAGGTATGGGAAATACCAAGTTACCTGGGCCTCAGCAGAGGTTTCTCTGCGAAAAGCGTCCTAGGCTTCAGGACGCAGAGACCGACCTCATGACTGTTACGGTGCAAAACGCTATGGAAATGGCCAATAATTACCAACATACTGGTGATCTCAAAAGGGTCAGGATGAAATCTGAAGCACGATCCACACTTTTACCATCTCACGCAAATATGCACTTACCAACTCTGCAGGTAAGCAAACCAAAGGCAGGGCTGACAGAAGCCCTGCACTTACACCCCACCCAGAAATCTCAACTACCAGGCAGGATTCTGACGCTAATGCCAGAAACCTGCTCGGGTTCTGAACATCATGGCGAAACCACAGTGGAATAATACCGAAAAGAACACTTTCTTTGCAGTCTCTAGCACCAACTATTGGAAATGCCAAGTTTACTGGGCCTCGGCCTGCTTTCCTCTGTGAAAACTCCCCTGTGATTCAGGATGCAGAGACCAACCATAGGACAGTTACGGGGAAAAGTGCTACGGAAAAATACCAAACAGTTCTCCACCTAGCGGTTCTTTCCAAAGTTGCGCCACACACCTCTCGGAAAGATCGAGTGACTGCGGCCTAGCCTTCCATTGGTCTGGAGAAGGAATCGCCGTTCCTAGCTGATGAATCAAATGATTCTGAAAGGAACGGTGAAAAGTGCGGATCCTGTTTCAGTCTTTAGACTGAAACAGGATCCGCACTATTCACCTCTCCCACAAAGGCGCACTTCTCGTGTCTGGCGCGAGTCCCACAAACCCAGGACGGACAGAGGCCCTGCACTTGCCACCCGAGAAAAATATCTCATCTCCAAGGAAGGGTCCTTACGCTAACGGTTGAAAAGGGCTCCCGTTCTTGAAACGGTGGTGAAAGGACGGTGAAACAATACTGAAAACAATCCTATCTTCCAAGGCTCCGGTGCCAGGTATGGGAAATACCAAGTTACCTGGGCCTCAGCAGAGGTTTCTCTGCGAAAAGCATCCTAGGCTTCAGGACGCAGAGACCGACCTCATGCCTGTTACGGTGCAAAAGGCTATGGAAATGGCCAATAATTACCAACATACTGGTGATCTCAAAAGGGTCAGGATGAAATCTGAAGCACGATCGACACTTTTCCCATCTCACGCAAATATGCACTTACCAACTCTGCAGGTAAGCAAACCAAAGGCAGGGCTGACAGAAGCCCCGCACTTACACCGCACCCAGAAATCTCAACTACCAGGCAGGATTCTGACGCTAATGCCAGAAACCTGCTGGGGTTCTGAACATCATGGCGAAACCACAGTGGAATAATACCGAAAAGAACACTTTCTTTGCAGTCTCTAGCACCAACTATTGGAAATGCCAAGTTTACTGGGCCTCGGCCTGCTTTCCTCTGTGAAAACTCCCCTATGCTTAAGGATGCAGAGACCGACCTTAGGACAGTTACGGGGAAAAGTGCTACGGAAGAATACCAAATACTTCTCCACCTAGCGGTTCTTTCCAAAGTTGAGCCACACACCTCTCGGAAAGATCGACTGACTGCGGCCTAGCCTTCCATTGGTCTGGAGAAGTAATCCTCGTTCCTAGCTGATGAATCAAATGATTGTGAAAGGAACGGTGAAAAGTGCGGATCCTGTTTCAGTCTTTAGACTGAAACAGGATCCGCACTATTCACCTCTCCCACAAAGGCGCACTTCTTGTGTCTGGCGCGAGTCCCACAAACCCAGGACGGACAGAGGCACTGCACTTGCCACCCCAGAAAAATATCTCATCTCCAAGGAAGGGTCCTTACGCTAACGGTTGAAAAGGGCTCCCGTTCTTGAAATGGTGGTGAAAGCACGGTGAAAGAATACTGAAAACAATCCTATCTTCCAAGGCTCCGGTGCCAGGTATGGGAAATACCAAGTTACCTCGGCCTCAGCAGAGGTTTCTCTGCGAAAAGCATCCTAGGCTTCAGGATGCAGAGACCGACCTCATGAATGTTATGGTGCAAAACGCTATGGAAATGGACAATAATTACCAACATACTGGTGATCTCAAAAGGGTCAGGATGAAATCTGAAGCACGATCCACACTTTTCCCATCTCACGCAAATATGCACTTACCAACTCTGCAGGTAAGCAAACCAAAGGCAGGGCTGACGGAAGCCCCGCACTTACACCCCACCCAGAAATCTCAACTACCAGGCAGGATTCTGACGCTAATGCCAGAAACCTGCTCGGGTTCTGAACATCATGGCGAAACCACAGTGGAATAATACCGAAAAGAACACTTTCTTTGCAGTCTCTAGCACCAACTATTGGAAATGCCCAGTTTACTGGGCCTCGGCCTGCTTTCCTCTGTGAAAACTCCCCAAAGCTTAAGGATGCAGAGACCGACCTTAGGACAGTTACGGGGAAAAGTGCTATGGAAAAATACCAAATAGTTCTCCACCTAGCGGTTCTTTCCAAAGTTGCGCCACACACCTCTCGGAAAGATCGAGTGACTGCGGCCTAGCCTTCCATTGGTCTGGAGAAGGAATCGCCGTCCCTAGCTGATGAATCAAATGATTCTGAAAGGAACGGTGAAAAGTGCGGATCCTGTTTCAGTCTTTAGACTGAAACAGGATCCGCACTATTCACCTCTCCCACAAAGGCGCACTTCTCGTGTCTGGCGCGAGTCCCACAAACCCAGGACGGACAGAGGCCCTGCACTTGCCACCCCAGAAAAATATCTCATCTCCAAGGAAGGGTCCTTACGCTAACGGTTGAAAAGGGCTGCCGTTCTTTAAACGGTGGTGAAAGGACCGTGAAAGAATGCTGAAAACAATCCTATCTTCCAAGGCTCCGGTGCCAGGTATGGGAAATACCAAGTTACCTGGGCCTCAGCAGAGGTTTCTCTGCGAAAAGCGTCCTAGGCTTCAGGACGCAGAGACCGACCTCATGACTGTTACGGTGCAAAACGCTATGGAAATGGCCAATAATTACCAACATACTGGTGATCTCAAAAGGGTCAGGATGAAATCTGAAGCACGATCCACACTTTTCCCATCTCACGCAAATATGCACTTACCAACTCTGCAGGTAAGCAAACCAAAGGCAGGGCTGACAGAAGCCACGCACTTACACCCGACCCAGAAATCTCAACTACCAGGCAGGATTGTGACGCTAATGCGAGAAACCTGCTCAGGTTCTGAACATCATGGCGAAACCGCAGTGGAATAATACCGAAAAGAACACTTTCCTTGCAGTCTCTAGCACCAACTATTTGAAATGCCAAGTTTACTGGGCCTCGGCCTGCTTTCCTCTGTGAAAACTCCCCTATGCTTAAGGATGCAGAGACAGACCTTAGGACAGTTACGGGGAAAAGTGCTACGGAAAAATACCAAATAGTTCTCCACCTAGCGGTTCTTTCCAAAGTTGCGCCACACACCTCTCGGAAAGATGGAGTGACTGCGGCCTAGCCTTCCATTGGTCTGGAGAAGGAATCGCCGTTCCTAGCTGATGAATCAAATGATTCTGAAACGAACGGTGAAAAGTGCGGATCCTGTTGCAGTCTTTAGACTGAAACAGGATCCGCACTATTCACCTCTCCCACAAAGGCGCACTTCTCGTGTCTGGCGCGAGTCCCACAAACCCAGGACGGACAGAGGCCCTGCACTTGCCACCCCAGAAAAATATCTCATCTCCAAGGAAGGGTCCTTACGCTAACGGTTGAAAAGGGCTCCCGTTCTTGAAACGGTGGTGAAAGGACGGTGAAACAATACTGAAAACAATCCTATCTTCCAAGGCTCCGGTGCCAGGTATGGGAAATACCAAGGTACCTGGGCCTCAGCAGAGGTTTCTCTGCGAAAAGCATCCTAGGCTTCAGGACGCAGAGACCGACCTCATGCCTGTTACGGTGCAAAACGCTATGGAAATGGACAATAATTACCAACATACTGGTGATCTCAAAAGGGTCAGGATGAAATCTGAAGCACGATCCACACTTTTCCCATCTCACGCAAATATGCACTTACCAACTCTGCAGGTAAGCAAACCAAAGGCAGGGCTGACAGAAGCCCCGCACTTACACCCCACCCAGAAATCTCAACTACCAGGCAGGATTCTGACGCTAATGCCAGAAACCTGCTCGGGATCTGAACATCATGGCGAAACCACAGTGAAATAATACTGAAAAGAACACTTTCTTTGCAGTCTCTAGCACCAACTATTGGAAATGCCCAGTTTACTGGGCCTCGGCCTGCTTTCCTCTGTGAAAACTCCCCTATGCTTAAGGATGCAGAGACAGACCTTAGGACAGTTACGGGGAAAAGTGCTATGGAAAAATACCAAATAGTTCTCCACCTAGCGGTTCTTTCCAAAGTTGCGCCACACACCTCTCGGAAAGATCGAGTGACTGCGGCCTAGCCTTCCATTGGTCTGGAGAAGGAATCGCCGTCCCTAGCTGATGAATCAAATGATTCTGAAAGGAACGGTGAAAAGTGCGGATCCTGTTTCAGTCTTTAGACTGAAAAAGGATCCGCACTATTCACCTCTCCCACAAAGGCGCACTTCTCGTGTCTGGCGCGAGTCCCACAAACCCAGGACGGACAGAGGCCCTGCACTTGCCACCCCAGAAAAATATCTCATCTCCAAGGAAGGGTCCTTACGCTAACGGTTCAAAAGGGCTCCCGTTCTTAAACGGTGGTGAAAGGACCGTGAAAGAATGCTGAAAACAATCCGATCTTCCAAGGCTCCGGTGCCAGGTATGGGAAATACCAAGTTACCTGGGCCTCAGCAGAGGTTTCTCTGCGAAAAGCATCCTAGGCTTCAGGACGCAGAGACCGACCTCATGCCTGTTACGGTGCAAAACGCTATGGAAATGGCCAATAATTACCAACATACTGGTGATCTCAAAAGGGTCAGGATGAAATCTGAAGCACGATCCACACTTTTCCCATCTCACGCAAATATGCACTTACCAACTCTGCAGGTAAGCAAACCAAAGGCAGGGCTGACAGAAGCCCCGCACTTACACCCCACTCAGAAATCTCAACTACCAGGCAGGATTCTGACGCTAATGCCAGAAACCTGCTCGGGTTCTGAACATCATGGCGAAACCACAGTGGAATAATACCGAAAAGAACACTTTCTTTGCAGTCTCTAGCACCAACTATTGGAAATGCCCAGTTTACTGGGCCTCGGCCTGCTTTCCTCTGTGAAAACTCCCCTATGCTTAAGGATGCAGAGACCGACCTTAGGACAGTTACGGGGAAAAGTGCTATGGAAAAATACCAAATAGTTCTCCACCTAGCGGTTCTTTCCAAAGTTGCGCCACACACCTCTCGGAAAGATCGAGTGACTGCGGCCTAGCCTTCCATTGGTCTGGAGAAGGAATCGCCGTCCCTAGCTGATGAATCAAATGATTCTGAAAGGAACGGTGAAAAGTGCGGATCCTGTTTCAGTCTTTAGACTGAAACAGGATCCGCACTATTCACCTCTCCCACAAAGGCGCACTTCTCGTGTCTGGCGCGAGTCCCACAAACCCAGGACGGACAGAGGCCCTGCGCTTGCCACCCCAGAAAAATATCTCATCTCCAAGGAAGGGTCCTTACGCTAACGGTTGAAAAGGGCTGCCGTTCTTGAAACGGTGGTGAAAGGACGGTGAAAGAATACTGAAAACAATCCTATCTTCCAAGGCTCCGGTGCCAGGTATGGGAAATACCAAGTTACCTGGGCCTCAGCAGAGGTTTCTCTGCGAAAAGCATCCTAGGCTTCAGGACGCAGAGACCGACCTCATGCCTGTTACGGTGCAAAACGCTATGGAAATGGCCAATAATTACCAACATACTGGTGATCTCAAAAGGGTCAGGATGAAATCTGAAGCACGATCCACACTTTTCCCATCTCACGAAAATATGCACATACCAACTCTGCAGGTAAGCAAACCAAAGGCAGGGCTGACAGAAGCCCCGCACTTACACCCCACCCAGAAATCTCAACTACCAGGCAGGATTCTGACGCTAATGCCAGAAACCTGCTCGGGATCTGAACATCATGGCGAAACCACAGTGAAATAATACTGAAAAGAACACTTTCTTTGCAGTCTCTAGCACCAACTATTGGAAATGCCAAGTTTACTGGGCCTCGGCCTGCTTTCCTCTGTGAAAACTCCCCTATGCTTAAGGATGCAGAGACCAACCTTAGGACAGTTACGGGGAAAAGTGCTACGGAAAAATACCAAATAGTTCTCCACCTAGCGGTTCTTTCCAAAGTTGCGCCACACACCTCTCGGAAAGATCGAGTGACTGCGGCCTAGCCTTCCATTGGTCTGGAGAAGGAATCGCCGTTCCTAGCTGATGAATCAAATGATTCTGAAAGGAACGGTGAAAAGTGCGGATCCTGTTTCAGTCTTTAGACTGAAAAAGGATCCGCACTATTCACCTCTCCCACAAAGGCGCACTTCTCGTGTCTGGCGCGAGTCCCACAAACCCAGGACGGACAGAGGCCCTGCACTTGCCACCCCAGAAAAATATCTCATCTCCAAGGAAGGGTCCTTACACTAACGGTTGAAAAGGGCTCCCGTTCTTGAAACGGTGGTGATAGGACGGTGAAATAATACTGAAAACAATCCTATCTTCCAAGGCTCCGGTGCCAGGTATGGGAAATACCAAGTTACCTGGGCCTCAGCAGAGGTTTCTCTGCGAAAAGCATCCTAGGCTTCAGGATGCAGAGACCGACCTCATGAATGTTATGGTGCAAAACGCTATGGAAATGGACAATAATTACCAACATACTGGTGATCTCAGAAGGGTCAGGATGAAATCTAAAGCACGATCCACACTTTTCCCATCTCACGCAAATATGCACTTACCAACTCTGCAGGTAAGCAAACCAAAGGCAGGGCTGACAGAAGCCCCGCACTTACACCCCACCCAGAAATCTCAACTACCAGGCAGGATTCTGACGCTAATGCCAGAAACCTGCTCGGGTTCTGAACATCATGGCGAAACCACAGTGGAATAATACCGAAAAGAACACTTTCTTTGCAGTCTCTAGCACCAACTATTGGAAATGCCCAGTTTACTGGGCCTCGGCCTGCTTTCCTCTGTGAAAACTCCCCTGTGCTTAAGGATGCAGAGACCGACCTTAGGACAGTTACGGGGAAAAGTGCTATGGAAAAATACCAAATAGTTCTCCACCTAGCGGTTCTTTCCAAAGTTGCGCCACACACCTCTCGGAAATATCGAGTGACTGCGGCCTAGCCTTCCATTGGTCTGGAGAAGGAATCGCCGTTCCTAGCTGATGAATCAAATGATTCTGAAAGGAACGGTGAAAAGTGCGGATCCTGTTTCAGTCTTTAGACTGAAACAGGATCCGCACTATTCACCTCTCCCACAAAGGCGCACTTCTCGTGTCTGGCGCGAGTCCCACAAACCCAGGACGGACAGAGGCCCTGCACTTGCCACCCCAGAAAAATATCTCATCTCCAAGGAAGGGTCCTTACGCTAACGGTTGAAAAGGGCTCCCGTTCTTGAAACGGTGGTGAAAGGACCGTGAAAGAATGCTGAAAACAATCCGATCTTCCAAGGCTCCGGTGCCAGGTATGGGAAATACCAAGTTACCTGGGCCTCAGCAGAGGTTTCTCTGCGAAAAGCATCCTAGGCTTCAGGACGCAGAGACCGACCTCATGCCTGTTACGGTGCAAAACGCTATGGAAATGGCCAATAATTACCAACATACTGGTGATCTCAAAAGGGTCAGGATGAAATCTGAAGCACGATCCACACTTTTCCCATCTCACGCAAATATGCACTTACCAACTCTGCAGGTAAGCAAACCAAAGGCAGGGCTGACAGAAGCCCCGCACTTACACCCCACTCAGAAATCTCAACTACCAGGCAGGATTCTGACGCTAATGCCAGAAACCTGCTCGGGTTCTGAACATCATGGCGAAACCACAGTGGAATAATACCGAAAAGAACACTTTCTTTGCAGTCTCTAGCACCAACTATTGGAAATGCCCAGTTTACTGGGCCTCGGCCTGCTTTCCTCTGTGAAAACTCCCCTATGCTTAAGGATGCAGAGACAGACCTTAGGACAGTTACGGGGAAAAGTGCTATGGAAAAATACCAAATAGTTCTCCACCTAGCGGTTCTTTCCAAAGTTGCGCCACACACCTCTCGGAAAGATCGAGTGACTGCGGCCTAGCCTTCCATTGGTCTGGAGAAGGAATCGCCGTCCCTAGCTGATGAATCAAATGATTCTGAAAGGAACGGTGAAAAGTGCGGATCCTGTTTCAGTCTTTAGACTGAAACAGGATCCGCACTATTCACCTCTCCCACAAAGGCGCACTTCTCGTGTCTGGCGCGAGTCCCACAAACCCAGGACGGACAGAGGCCCTGCACTTGCCACCCCAGAAAAATATCTCATCTCCAAGGAAGGGTCCTTACGCTAACGGTTGAAAAGGGCTCCCGTTCTTGAAACGGTGGTGAAAGGACCGTGAAAGAATGCTGAAAACAATCCGATCTTCCAAGGCTCCGGTGCCAGGTATGGGAAATACCAAGTTACCTGGGCCTCAGCAGAGGTTTCTCTGCGAAAAGCATCCTAGGCTTCAGGACGCAGAGACCGACCTCATGCCTGTTACGGTGCAAAACGCTATGGAAATGGCCAATAATTACCAACATACTGGTGATCTCAAAAGGGTCAGGATGAAATCTGAAGCACGATCCACACTTTTCCCATCTCACGCAAATATGCACTTACCAACTCTGCAGGTAAGCAAACCAAAGGCAGGGCTGACAGAAGCCCCGCACTTACACCCCACTCAGAAATCTCAACTACCAGGCAGGATTCTGACGCTAATGCCAGAAACCTGCTCGGGTTCTGAACATCATGGCGAAACCACAGTGGAATAATACCGAAAAGAACACTTTCTTTGCAGTCTCTAGCACCAACTATTGGAAATGCCCAGTTTACTGGGCCTCGGCCTGCTTTCCTCTGTGAAAACTCCCCTATGCTTAAGGATGCAGAGACAGACCTTAGGACAGTTACGGGGAAAAGTGCTATGGAAAAATACCAAATAGTTCTCCACCTAGCGGTTCTTTCCAAAGTTGCGCCACACACCTCTCGGAAAGATCGAGTGACTGCGGCCTAGCCTTCCATTGGTCTGGAGAAGGAATCGCCGTCCCTAGCTGATGAATCAAATGATTCTGAAAGGAACGGTGAAAAGTGCGGATCCTGTTTCAGTCTTTAGACTGAAACAGGATCCGCACTATTCACCTCTCCCACAAAGGCGCACTTCTCGTGTCTGGCGCGAGTCCCACAAACCCAGGACGGACAGAGGCCCTGCGCTTGCCACCCCAGAAAAATATCTCATCTCCAAGGAAGGGTCCTTACGCTAACGGTTGAAAAGGGCTGCCGTTCTTGAAACGGTGGTGAAAGGACGGTGAAAGAATACTGAAAACAATCCTATCTTCCAAGGCTCCGGTGCCAGGTATGGGAAATACCAAGTTACCTGGGCCTCAGCAGAGGTTTCTCTGCGAAAAGCATCCTAGGCTTCAGGACGCAGAGACCGACCTCATGACTGTTACGGTGCAAAACGCTATGGAAATGGCCAATAATTACCAATATACTGGTGATCTCAAAAGGGTCAGGATGAAATCTGAAGCACGATCCACACTTTTCCCATCTCACGCAAATATGCACTTACCAACTCTGCAGGTAAGCAAACCAAAGGCAGGGCTGACAGAAGCCCCGCACTTACACCCCACCCAGAAATCTCAACTAACAGGCAGGATTCTGACGCTAATGCGAGAAACCTGCTCGGGTTCTGAACATCATGGCGAAACCACAGTGGAATAATACCGAAAAGAACACTTTCTTTGCAGTCTCTAGCACCAACTATTGGAAATGCCAAGTTTACTGGGCCTCGGCCTGCTTTCCTCTGTGAAAACTCCCCTGTTCTTAAGGATGCAGAGACCAACCTTAGGGCAGTTACGGGGAAAAGTGCTACGGAAAAATACCAAATAGTTCTCCCCCTAGCGGTTCTTTCCAAAGTTGCGCCACACACCTCTCGGAAAGATCGAGTGACTGCGGCCTAGCCTTCCATTGGTCTGGAGAAGGAATCGCCGTTCCTACCTGATGAATCAAATGATTCTGAAAGGAACGGTGAAAAGTGCGGATCCTGTTTCAGTCTTTAGACTGAAAAAGGATCCGCACTATTCACCTCTCCCACAAAGGCGCACTTCTCGTGTCTCGCGCGAGTCCCACAAACCCAGGACGGACAGAGGCCCTGCACTTGCCACCCCAGAAAAATATCTCATCTCCAAGGAAGGGTCCTTACACTAACGGTTGAAAAGGGCTCCCGTTCTTGAAACGGTGGTGAAAGGACGGTGAAAGAATACTGAAAACAATCCTATCTTCCAAGGCTCCGGTGCCAGGTATGGGAAATACCAAGTTACCTGGGCCTCAGCAGAGGTTTCTCTGCGAAAAGCATCCTAGGCTTCAGGATGCAGAGACCGACCTCATGAATGTTATGGTGCAAAACGCTATGGAAATGGACAATAATTACCAACATACTGGTGATCTCAAAAGGGTCAGGATGAAATCTAAAGCACGATCCACACTTTTCCCATCTCACGCAAATATGCACTTACCAACTCTGCAGGTAAGCAAACCAAAGGCAGGGCTGACAGAAGCCCCGCACTTACACCCCACCCAGAAATCTCAACTACCAGGCAGGATTCTGACGCTAATGCCAGAAACCTGCTCGGGTTCTGAACATCATGGCGAAACCACAGTGGAATAATACCGAAAAGAACACTTTCTTTGCAGTCTCTAGCACCAACTATTGGAAATGCCCAGTTTACTGGGCCTCGGCCTGCTTTCCTCTGTGAAAACTCCCCTGTGCTTAAGGATGCAGAGACCGACCTTAGGACAGTTACGGGGAAAAGTGCTATGGAAAAATACCAAATAGTTCTCCACCTAGCGGTTCTTTCCAAAGTTGCGCCACACACCTCTCGGAAAGATCGAGTTACTGCGGCCTAGCCTTCCATTGGTCTGGAGAAGGAATCGCCGTTCCTAGCTGATGAATCAAATGATTCTGAAAGGAACGGTGAAAAGTGCGGATCCTGTTTCAGTCTTTAGACTGAAACAGGATCCGCACTATTCACCTCTCCCACAAAGGCGCACTTCTCGTGTCTGGCGCGAGTCCCACAAACCCAGGACGGACAGAGGCCCTGCACTTGCCACCCCAGAAAAATATCTCATCTCCAAGGAAGGGTCCTTACGCTAACGGTTGAAAAGGGCTCCCGTTCTTGAAACGGTGGTGAAAGGACCGTGAAAGAATGCTGAAAACAATCCGATCTTCCAAGGCTCCGGTGCCAGGTATGGGAAATACCAAGTTACCTGGGCCTCAGCAGAGGTTTCTCTGCGAAAAGCATCCTAGGCTTCAGGACGCAGAGACCGACCTCATGCCTGTTACGGTGCAAAACGCTATGGAAATGGCCAATAATTACCAACATACTGGTGATCTCAAAAGGGTCAGGATGAAATCTGAAGCACGATCCACACTTTTCCCATCTCACGCAAATATGCACTTACCAACTCTGCAGGTAAGCAAACCAAAGGCAGGGCTGACAGAAGCCCCGCACTTACACCCCACCCAGAAATCTCAACTACCAGGCAGGATTCTGACGCTAATGCCAGAAACCTGCTCGGGTTCTGAACATCATGGCGAAACCACAGTGGAATAATACCGAAAAGAACACTTTCTTTGCAGTCTCTAGCACCAACTATTGGAAATGCCCAGTTTACTGGGCCTCGGCCTGCTTTCCTCTGTGAAAACTCCCCTATGCTTAAGGATGCAGAGACCGACCTTAGGACAGTTACGGGGAAAAGTGCTATGGAAAAATACCAAATAGTTCTCCACCTAGCGGTTCTTTCCAAAGTTGCGCCACACACCTCTCGGAAAGATCGAGTGACTGCGGCCTAGCCTTCCATTGGTCTGGAGAAGGAATCGCCGTCCCTAGCTGATGAATCAAATGATTCTGAAAGGAACGGTGAAAAGTGCGGATCCTGTTTCAGTCTTTAGACTGAAACAGGATCCGCACTATTCACCTCTCCCACAAAGGCGCACTTCTCGTGTCTGGCGCGAGTCCCACAAACCCAGGACGGACAGAGGCCCTGCGCTTGCCACCCCAGAAAAATATCTCATCTCCAAGGAAGGGTCCTTACGCTAACGGTTGAAAAGGGCTGCCGTTCTTGAAACGGTGGTGAAAGGACGGTGAAAGAATACTGAAAACAATCCTATCTTCCAAGGCTCCGGTGCCAGGTATGGGAAATACCAAGTTACCTGGGCCTCAGCAGAGGTTTCTCTGCGAAAAGCATCCTAGGCTTCAGGACGCAGAGACCGACCTCATGCCTGTTACGGTGCAAAACGCTATGGAAATGGCCAATAATTACCAACATACTGGTGATCTCAAAAGGGTCAGGATGAAATCTGAAGCACGATCCACACTTTTCCCATCTCACGAAAATATGCACATACCAACTCTGCAGGTAAGCAAACCAAAGGCAGGGCTGACAGAAGCCCCGCACTTACACCCCACCCAGAAATCTCAACTACCAGGCAGGATTCTGACGCTAATGCGAGTAACCTGCTCGGGATCTGAACATCATGGCGAAACCACAGTGAAATAATACTGAAAAGAACACTTTCTTTGCAGTCTCTAGTACCAACTATTGGAAATGCCAAGTTTACTGGGCCTCGGCCTGCTTTCCTCTGTGAAAACTCCCCTATGCTTAAGGATGCAGAGACCAACCTTAGGACAGTTACGGGGAAAAGTGCTACGGAAAAATACCAAATAGTTCTCCACCTAGCGGTTCTTTCCAAAGTTGCGCCACACACCTCTCGGAAAGATCGAGTGACTGCGGCCTAGCCTTCCATTGGTCTGGAGAAGGAATCGCCGTTCCTAGCTGATGAATCAAATGATTCTGAAAGGAACGGTTAAAAGTGCGGATCCTGTTTCAGTCTTTAGACTGAAAAAGGATCCGCACTATTCACCTCTCCCACAAAGGCGCACTTCTCGTGTCTCGCGCGAGTCCCACAAACCCAGGACGGACAGAGGCCCTGCACTTGACACCCCAGAAAAATATCTCATCTCCAAGGAAGGGTCCTTATGCTAACGGTTGAAAAGGGCTCCCGTTCTTTAAACGGTGGTGAAAGGACCGTGAAAGAATCCTGAAAACAATCCTATGTTCCAAGGCTCCGGTGCCAGGTATGGGAAATACCAAGTTACCTGGGCCTCAGCAGAGGTTTCTCTGCGAAAAGCATCCTAGGCTTCAGGACGTAGAGACCGACCTCATGACTGTTACGGTGCAAAACGCTATGGAAATGGCCAATAATTACCAACATACTGGTGATCTCAAAAGGGTCAGGATGAAATCTGAAGCACGATCCACACTTTTCCCATCTCACGAAAATATGCACATACCAACTCTGCAGGTAAGCAAACCAAAGGCAGGGCTGACAGAAGCCCCGCACTTACACCCCACCCAGAAATCTCAACTACCAGGCAGGATTCTGACGCTAATGCGAGTAACCTGCTCGGGATCTGAACATCATGGCGAAACCACAGTGAAATAATACTGAAAAGAACACTTTCTTTGCAGTCTCTAGCACCAACTATTGGAAATGCCAAGTTTACTGGGCCTCGGCCTGCTTTCCTCTGTGAAAACTCCCCTATGCTTAAGGATGCAGAGACCAACCTTAGGACAGTTACGGGGAAAAGTGCTACGGAAAAATACCAAATAGTTCTCCACCTAGCGGTTCTTTCCAAAGTTGCGCCACACACCTCTCGGAAAGATCGAGTGACTGCGGCCTAGCCTTCCATTGGTCTGGAGAAGGAATCGCCGTTCCTAGCTGATGAATCAAATGATTCTGAAAGGAACGGTGAAAAGTGCGGATCCTGTTTCAGTCTTTAGACTGAAACAGGATCCGCACTATTCACCTCTCCCACAAAGGCGCACTTCTAGTGTCTGGCGCGAGTCCCACAAACCCAGGACGGACAGAGGCCCTGCACTTGCCACCCCAGAAAAATATCTCATCTCCAAGGAAGGGTCCTTACGCTAACGGTTGAAAAGGGCTCCCGTTCTTTAAACGGTGGTGAAAGGACGGTGAAAGAATACTGAAAACAATCCTATCTTCCAAGGCTCCGGTGCCAGGTATGGGAAATACCAAGTTACCTGGGCCTCAGCAGAGGTTTCTCTGCGAAAAGCATCCTAGGCTTCAGGATGCAGAGACCGACCTCATGAATGTTATGGTGCAAAACGCTATGGAAATGGACAATAATTACCAACATACTGGTGATCTCAAAAGGGTCAGGATGAAATCTAAAGCACGATCCACACTTTTCCCATCTCACGCAAATATGCACTTACCAACTCTGCAGGTAAGCAAACCAAAGGCAGAGCTGACAGAAGCCCCGCACTTACACCCCACCCAGAAATCTCAACTACCAGGCAGGATTCTGACGCTAATGCCAGAAACCTGCTCGGGTTCTGAACATCATGGCGAAACCACAGTGGAATAATACCGAAAAGAACACTTTCTTTGCAGTCTCTAGCACCAACTATTGGAAATGCCCAGTTTACTGGGCCTCGGCCTGCTTTCCTCTGTGAAAACTCCCCTGTGCTTAAGGATGCAGAGACCGACCTTAGGACAGTTACGGGGAAAAGTGCTATGGAAAAATACCAAATAGTTCTCCACCTAGCGGTTCTTTCCAAAGTTGCGCCACACACCTCTCGGAAAGATCGAGTTACTGCGGCCTAGCCTTCCATTGGTCTGGAGAAGGAATCGCCGTTCCTAGCTGATGAATCAAATGATTCTGAAAGGAACGGTGAAAAGTGCTGATCCTGTTTCAGTCTTTAGACTGAAACAGGATCCGCACTATTCACCTCTCCCACAAAGGCGCACTTCTCGTGTCTGGCGCGAGTCCCACAAACCCAGCACGGACAGAGGCCCTGCACTTGCCACCCCAGAAAAATATCTCATCTCCAAGGAAGGGTCCTTACGCTAACGGTTGAAAAGGGCTCCCGTTCTTGAAACGGTGGTGAAAGGACCGTGAAAGAATGCTGAAAACAATCCGATCTTCCAAGGCTCCGGTGCCAGGTATGGGAAATACCAAGTTACCTGGGCCTCAGCAGAGGTTTCTCTGCGAAAAGCATCCTAGGCTTCAGGACGCAGAGACCGACCTCATGTCTGTTACGGTGCAAAACGCTATGGAAATGGCCAATAATTACCAACATACTGGTGATCTCAAAAGGGTCAGGATGAAATCTGAAGCACGATCCACACTTTTCCCATCTCACGAAAATATGCACATACCAACTCTGCAGGTAAGCAAACCAAAGGCAGGGCTGACAGAAGCCCCGCACTTACACCCCACCCAGAAATCTCAACTACCAGGCAGGATTCTGACGCTAATGCGAGTAACCTGCTCGGGATCTGAACATCATGGCGAAACCACAGTGAAATAATACTGAAAAGAACACTTTCTTTGCAGTCTCTAGTACCAACTATTGGAAATGCCAAGTTTACTGGGCCTCGGCCTGCTTTCCTCTGTGAAAACTCCCCTATGCTTAAGGATGCAGAGACCAACCTTAGGACAGTTACGGGGAAAAGTGCTACGGAAAAATACCAAATAGTTCTCCACCTAGCGGTTCTTTCCAAAGTTGCGCCACACACCTCTCGGAAAGATCGAGTGACTGCGGCCTAGCCTTCCATTGGTCTGGAGAAGGAATCGCCGTCCCTAGCTGATGAATCAAATGATTCTGAAAGGAACGGTGAAAAGTGCGGATCCTGTTTCAGTCTTTAGACTGAAAAAGGATCCGCACTATTCACCTCTCCCACAAAGGCGCACTTCTCGTGTCTCGCGCGAGTCCCACAAACCCAGGACGGACAGAGGCCCTGCACTTGACACCCCAGAAAAATATCTCATCTCCAAGGAAGGGTCCTTATGCTAACGGTTGAAAAGGGCTCCCGTTCTTTAAACGGTGGTGAAAGGACCGTGAAAGAATCCTGAAAACAATCCTATGTTCCAAGGCTCCGGTGCCAGGTATGGGAAATACCAAGTTACCTGGGCCTCAGCAGAGGTTTCTCTGCGAAAAGCATCCTAGGCTTCAGGACGCAGAGACCGACCTCATGCCTGTTACGGTGCAAAACGCTATGGAAATGGCCAATAATTACCAACATACTGGTGATCTCAAAAGGGTCAGGATGAAATCTGAAGCACGATCCACACTTTTCCCATCTCACGAAAATATGCACATACCAACTCTGCAGGTAAGCAAACCAAAGGCAGGGCTGACAGAAGCCCCGCACTTACACCCCACCCAGAAATCTCAACTACCAGGCAGGATTCTGACGCTAATGCGAGTAACCTGCTCGGGATCTGAACATCATGGCGAAACCACAGTGAAATAATACTGAAAAGAACACTTTCTTTGCAGTCTCTAGCACCAACTATTGGAAATGCCCAGTTTACTGGGCCTCGGCCTGCTTTCCTCTGTGAAAACTCCCCTATGCTTAAGGATGCAGAGACCGACCTTAGGACAGTTACGGGGAAAAGTGCTATGGAAAAATACCAAATAGTTCTCCACCTAGCGGTTCTTTCCAAAGTTGCGCCACACACCTCTCGGAAAGATCGAGTGACTGCGGCCTAGCCTTCCATTGGTCTGGAGAAGGAATCGCCGTCCCTAGCTGATGAATCAAATGATTCTGAAAGGAACGGTGAAAAGTGCGGATCCTGTTTCAGTCTTTAGACTGAAACAGGATCCGCACTATTCACCTCTCCCACAAAGGCGCACTTCTCGTGTCTGGCGCGAGTCCCACAAACCCAGGACGGACAGAGGCCCTGCGCTTGCCAGCCCAGAAAAATATCTCATCTCCAAGGAAGGGTCCTTACGCTAACGGTTGAAAAGGGCTGCCGTTCTTGAAACGGTGGTGAAAGGACGGTGAAAGAATACTGAAAACAATCCTATCTTCCAAGGCTCCGGTGCCAGGTATGGGAAATACCAAGTTACCTGGGCCTCAGCAGAGGTTTCTCTGCGAAAAGCATCCTAGGCTTCAGGACGCAGAGACCGACCTCATGCCTGTTACGGTGCAAAACGCTATGGAAATGGCCAATAATTACCAACATACTGGTGATCTCAAAAGGGTCAGGATGAAATCTGAAGCACGATCCACACTTTTCCCATCTCACGCAAATATGCACTTACCAACTCTGCAGGTAAGCAAACCAAAGGCAGGGCTGACAGAAGCCCCGCACTTACACCCCACTCAGAAATCTCAACTACCAGGCAGGATTCTGACGCTAATGCCAGAAACCTGCTCGGGTTCTGAACATCATGGCGAAACCACAGTGGAATACTACCGAAAAGAACACTTTCTTTGCAGTCTCTAGCACCAACTATTGGAAATGCCCAGTTTACTGGGCCTCGGCCTGCTTTCCTCTGTGAAAACTCCCCTATGCTTAAGGATGCAGAGACCGACCTTAGGACAGTTACGGGGAAAAGTGCTATGGAAAAATACCAAATAGTTCTCCACCTAGCGGTTCTTTCCAAAGTTGCGCCACACACCTCTCGGAAAGATCGAGTGACTGCGGCCTAGCCTTCCATTGGTCTGGAGAAGGAATCGCCGTCCCTAGCTGATGAATCAAATGATTCTGAAAGGAACGGTGAAAAGTGCGGATCCTGTTTCAGTCTTTAGACTGAAACAGGATCCGCACTATTCACCTCTCCCACAAAGGCGCACTTCTCGTGTCTGGCGCGAGTCCCACAAACCCAGGACGGACAGAGGCCCTGCGCTTGCCACCCCAGAAAAATATCTCATCTCCAAGGAAGGGTCCTTACGCTAACGGTTGAAAAGGGTTGCCGTTCTTGAAACGGTGGTGAAAGGACGGTGAAAGAATACTGAAAACAATCCTATCTTCCAAGGCTCCGGTGCCAGGTATGGGAAATACCAAGTTACCTGGGCCTCAGCAGAGGTTTCTCTGCGAAAAGCATCCTAGGCTTCAGGACGCAGAGACCGACCTCATGCCTGTTACGGTGCAAAACGCTATGGAAATGGCCAATAATTACCAACATACTGGTGATCTCAAAAGGGTCAGGATGAAATCTGAAGCACGATCCACACTTTTCCCATCTCACGAAAATATGCACATACCAACTCTGCAGGTAAGCAAACCAAAGGCAGGGCTGACAGAAGCCCCGCACTTACACCCCACCCAGAAATCTCAACTACCAGGCAGGATTCTGACGCTAATGCGAGTAACCTGCTCGGGATCTGAACATCATGGCGAAACCACAGTGAAATAATACTGAAAAGAACACTTTCTTTGCAGTCTCTAGCACCAACTATTGGAAATGCCAAGTTTACTGGGCCTCGGCCTGCTTTCCTCTGTGAAAACTCCCCTATGCTTAAGGATGCAGAGACCAACCTTAGGACAGTTACGGGGAAAAGTGCTACGGAAAAATACCAAATAGTTCTCCACCTAGCGGTTCTTTCCAAAGTTGCGCCACACACCTCTCGGAAAGATCGAGTGACTGCGGCCTAGCCTTCCATTGGTCTGGAGAAGGAATCGCCGTTCCTAGCTGATGAATCAAATGATTCTGAAAGGAACGGTGAAAAGTGCGGATCCTGTTTCAGTCTTTAGACTGAAAAAGGATCCGCACTATTCACCTCTCCCACAAAGGCGCACTTCTCGTGTCTCGCGCGAGTCCCACAAACCCAGGATGGACAGAGGCCCTGCACTTGACACCCCAGAAAAATATCTCATCTCCAAGGAAGGGTCCTTATGCTAACGGTTGAAAAGGGCTCCCGTTCTGGAAACGGTGGTGAAAGGACCGTGAAAGAATCCTGAAAACAATCCTATGTTCCAAGGCTCCGGTGCCAGGTATGGGAAATACCAAGTTACCTGGGCCTCAGCAGAGGTTTCTCTGCGAAAAGCATCCTAGGCTTCAGGACGCAGAGACCGACCTCATGACTGTTACGGTGCAAAACGCTATGGAAATGGCCAATAATTACCAATATACTGGTGATCTCAAAAGGGTCAGGATGAAATCTGAAGCACGATCCACACTTTTCCCATCTCACGCAAATATGCACTTACCAACTCTGCAGGTAAGCAAACCAAAGGCAGGGCTGACAGAAGCCCCGCACTTACACCCCACCCAGAAATCTCAACTAACAGGCAGGATTCTGACGCTAATGCGAGAAACCTGCTCGGGTTCTGAACATCATGGCGAAACCACAGTGGAATAATACCGAAAAGAACACTTTCTTTGCAGTCTCTAGCACCAACTATTGGAAATGCCAAGTTTACTGGGCCTCGGCCTGCTTTCCTCTGTGAAAACTCCCCTGTGCTTAAGGATGCAGAGACCAACCTTAGGGCAGTTACGGGGAAAAGTGCTACGGAAAAATACCAAATAGTTCTCCCCCTAGCGGTTCTTTCCAAAGTTGCGCCACACACCTCTCGGAAAGATCGAGTGACTGCGGCCTAGCCTTCCATTGGTCTGGAGAAGGAATCGCCGTTCCTAGCTGATGAATCAAATGATTCTGAAAGGAACGGTGAAAAGTGCGGATCCTGTTTCAGTCTTTAGACTGAAACAGGATCCGCACTATTCACCTCTCCCACAAAGGCGCACTTCTAGTGTCTGGCGCGAGTCCCACAAACCCAGGACGGACAGAGGCCCTGCACTTGCCACCCCAGAAAAATATCTCATCTCCAAGGAAGGGTCCTTACACTAACGGTTGAAAAGGGCTCCCGTTCTTGAAACGGTGGTGAAAGGACGGTGAAAGAATACTGAAAACAATCCTATCTTCCAAGGCTCCGGTGCCAGGTATGGGAAATACCAAGTTACCTGGGCCTCAGCAGAGGTTTCTCTGCGAAAAGCATCCTAGGCTTCAGGACGCAGAGACCGACCTCATGCCTGTTACGGTGCAAAACGCTATGGAAATGGCCAATAATTACCAACATACTGGTGATCTCAAAAGGGTCAGGATGAAATCTGAAGCACGATCCACACTTTTCCCATCTCACGCAAATATGCACTTACCAACTCTGCAGGTAAGCAAACCAAAGGCAGGGCTGACAGAAGCCCCGCACTTACACCCCACCCAGAAATCTCAACTACCAGGCAGGATTCTGACGCTAATGCCAGAAACCTGCTCGGGTTCTGAACATCATGGCGAAACCACAGTGGAATACTACCGAAAAGAACACTTTCTTTGCAGTCTCTAGCACCAACTATTGGAAATGCCCAGTTTACTGGGCCTCGGCCTGCTTTCCTCTGTGAAAACTCCCCTATGCTTAAGGATGCAGAGACCGACCTTAGGACAGTTACGGGGAAAAGTGCTATGGAAAAATACCAAATAGTTCTCCACCTAGCGGTTCTTTCCAAAGTTGCGCCACACACCTCTCGGAAAGATCGAGTGACTGCGGCCTAGCCTTCCATTGGTCTGGAGAAGGAATCGCCGTCCCTAGCTGATGAATCAAATGATTCTGAAAGGAACGGTGAAAAGTGCGGATCCTGTTTCAGTCTTTAGACTGAAACAGGATCCGCACTATTCACCTCTCCCACAAAGGCGCACTTCTCGTGTCTGGCGCGAGTCCCACAAACCCAGGACGGACAGAGGCCCTGCGCTTGCCACCCCAGAAAAATATCTCATCTCCAAGGAAGGGTCCTTACGCTAACGGTTGAAAAGGGCTGCCGTTCTTGAAACGGTGGTGAAAGGACGGTGAAAGAATACTGAAAACAATCCTATCTTCCAAGGCTCCGGTGCCAGGTATGGGAAATACCAAGTTACCTGGGCCTCAGCAGAGGTTTCTCTGCGAAAAGCATCCTAGGCTTCAGGACGCAGAGACCGACCTCATGCCTGTTACGGTGCAAAACGCTATGGAAATGGCCAATAATTACCAACATACTGGTGATCTCAAAAGGGTCAGGATGAAATCTGAAGCACGATCCACACTTTTCCCATCTCACGAAAATATGCACATTCCAACTCTGCAGGTAAGCAAACCAAAGGCAGGGCTGACAGAAGCCCCGCACTTACACCCCACCCAGAAATCTCAACTACCAGGCAGGATTCTGACGCTAATGCGAGTAACCTGCTCGGGATCTGAACATCATGGCGAAACCACAGTGAAATAATACTGAAAAGAACACTTTCTTTGCAGTCTCTAGCACCAACTATTGGAAATGCCAAGTTTACTGGGCCTCGGCCTGCTTTCCTCTGTGAAAACTCCCCTATGCTTAAGGATGCAGAGACCAACCTTAGGACAGTTACGGGGAAAAGTGCTACGGAAAAATACCAAATAGTTCTCCACCTAGCGGTTCTTTCCAAAGTTGCGCCACACACCTCTCGGAAAGATCGAGTGACTGCGGCCTAGCCTTCCATTGGTCTGGAGAAGGAATCGCCGTTCCTAGCTGATGAATCAAATGATTCTGAAAGGAACGGTGAAAAGTGCGGATCCTGTTTCAGTCTTTAGACTGAAAAAGGATCCGCACTATTCACCTCTCCCACAAAGGCGCACTTCTCGTGTCTCGCGCGAGTCCCACAAACCCAGGACGGACAGAGGCCCTGCACTTGACACCCCAGAAAAATATCTCATCTCCAAGGAAGGGTCCTTATGCTAACGGTTGAAAAGGGCTCCCGTTCTGGAAACGGTGGTGAAAGGACCGTGAAAGAATCCTGAAAACAATCCTATGTTCCAAGGCTCCGGTGCCAGGTATGGGAAATACCAAGTTACCTGGGCCTCAGCAGAGGTTTCTCTGCGAAAAGCATCCTAGGCTTCAGGACGCAGAGACCGACCTCATGCCTGTTACGGTGCAAAACGCTATGGAAATGGCTAATAATTACCAACATACTGGTGATCTCAAAAGGGTCAGGATGAAATCTGAAGCACGATCCACACTTTTCCCATCTCACGCAAATATGCACTTACCAACTCTGCAGGTAAGCAAACCAAAGGCAGGGCTGACAGAAGCCCCGCACTTACACCCCACTCAGAAATCTCAACTACCAGGCAGGATTCTGACGCTAATGCCAGAAACCTGCTCGGGTTCTGAACATCATGGCGAAACCACAGTGGAATAATACCGAAAAGAACACTTTCTTTGCAGTCTCTAGCACCAACTATTGGAAATGCCCAGTTTACTGGGCCTCGGCCTGCTTTCCTCTGTGAAAACTCCCCTATGCTTAAGGATGCAGAGACCGACCTTAGGACAGTTACGGGGAAAAGTGCTATGGAAAAATACCAAATAGTTCTCCACCTAGCGGTTCTTTCCAAAGTTGCGCCACACACCTCTCGGAAAGATCGAGTGACTGCGGCCTAGCCTTCCATTGGTCTGGAGAAGGAATCGCCGTCCCTAGCTGATGAATCAAATGATTCTGAAAGGAACGGTGAAAAGTGCGGATCCTGTTTCAGTCTTTAGACTGAAACAGGATCCGCACTATTCACCTCTCCCACAAAGGCGCACTTCTCGTGTCTGGCGCGAGTCCCACAAACCCAGGACGGACAGAGGCCCTGCGCTTGCCACCCCAGAAAAATATCTCATCTCCAAGGAAGGGTCCTTACGCTAACGGTTGAAAAGGGTTGCCGTTCTTGAAACGGTGGTGAAAGGACGGTGAAAGAATACTGAAAACAATCCTATCTTCCAAGGCTCCGGTGCCAGGTATGGGAAATACCAAGTTACCTGGGCCTCAGCAGAGGTTTCTCTGCGAAAAGCATCCTAGGCTTCAGGACGCAGAGACCGACCTCATGCCTGTTACGGTGCAAAACGCTATGGAAATGGCCAATAATTACCAACATACTGGTGATCTCAAAAGGGTCAGGATGAAATCTGAAGCACGATCCACACTTTTCCCATCTCACGAAAATATGCACATACCAACTCTGCAGGTAAGCAAACCAAAGGCAGGGCTGACAGAAGCCCCGCACTTACACCCCACCCAGAAATCTCAACTACCAGGCAGGATTCTGACGCTAATGCGAGTAACCTGCTCGGGATCTGAACATCATGGCGAAACCACAGTGAAATAATACTGAAAAGAACACTTTCTTTGCAGTCTCTAGCACCAACTATTGGAAATGCCAAGTTTACTGGGCCTCGGCCTGCTTTCCTCTGTGAAAACTCCCCTATGCTTAAGGATCCAGAGACCAACCTTAGGACAGTTACGGGGAAAAGTGCTACGGAAAAATACCAAATAGTTCTCCACCTAGCGGTTCTTTCCAAAGTTGCGCCACACACCTCTCGGAAAGATCGAGTGACTGCGGCCTAGCCTTCCATTGGTCTGGAGAAGGAATCGCCGTTCCTAGCTGATGAATCAAATGATTCTGAAAGGAACGGTGAAAAGTGCGGATCCTGTTTCAGTCTTTAGACTGAAAAAGGATCCGCACTATTCACCTCTCCCACAAAGGCGCACTTCTCGTGTCTCGCGCGAGTCCCACAAACCCAGGACGGACAGAGGCCCTGCACTTGACACCCCAGAAAAATATCTCATCTCCAAGGAAGGGTCCTTATGCTAACGGTTGAAAAGGGCTCCCGTTCTGGAAACGGTGGTGAAAGGACCGTGAAAGAATCCTGAAAACAATCCTATGTTCCAAGGCTCCGGTGCCAGGTATGGGAAATACCAAGTTACCTGGGCCTCAGCAGAGGTTTCTCTGCGAAAAGCATCCTAGGCTTCAGGACGCAGAGACCGACCTCATGACTGTTACGGTGCAAAACGCTATGGAAATGGCCAATAATTACCAATATACTGGTGATCTCAAAAGGGTCAGGATGAAATCTGAAGCACGATCCACACTTTTCCCATCTCACGCAAATATGCACTTACCAACTCTGCAGGTAAGCAAACCAAAGGCAGGGCTGACAGAAGCCCCGCACTTACACCCCACCCAGAAATCTCAACTAACAGGCAGGATTCTGACGCTAATGCGAGAAACCTGCTCGGGTTCTGAACATCATGGCGAAACCACAGTGGAATAATACCGAAAAGAACACTTTCTTTGCAGTCTCTAGCACCAACTATTGGAAATGCCAAGTTTACTGGGCCTCGGCCTGCTTTCCTCTGTGAAAACTCCCCTGTGCTTAAGGATGCAGAGACCAACCTTAGGGCAGTTACGGGGAAAAGTGCTACGGAAAAATACCAAATAGTTCTCCCCCTAGCGGTTCTTTCCAAAGTTGCGCCACACACCTCTTGGAAAGATCGAGTGACTGCGGCCTAGCCTTCCATTGGTCTGGAGAAGGAATCGCCGTTCCTAGCTGATGAATCAAATGATTCTGAAAGGAACGGTGAAAAGTGCGGATCCTGTTTCAGTCTTTAGACTGAAACAGGATCCGCACTATTCACCTCTCCCACAAAGGCGCACTTCTAGTGTCTGGCGCGAGTCCCACAAACCCAGGACGGACAGAGGCCCTGCACTTGCCACCCCAGAAAAATATCTCATCTCCAAGGAAGGGTCCTTACACTAACGGTTGAAAAGGGCTCCCGTTCTTGAAACGGTGGTGAAAGGACGGTGAAAGAATACTGAAAACAATCCTATCTTCCAAGGCTCCGGTGCCAGGTATGGGAAATACCAAGTTACCTGGGCCTCAGCAGAGGTTTCTCTGCGAAAAGCATCCTAGGCTTCAGGATGCAGAGACCGACCTCATGAATGTTATGGTGCAAAACGCTATGGAAATGGACAATAATTACCAACATACTGGTGATCTCAAAAGGGTCAGGATGAAATCTAAAGCACGATCCACACTTTTCCCATCTCACGCAAATATGCACTTACCAACTCTGCAGGTAAGCAAACCAAAGGCAGGGCTGACAGAAGCCCCGCACTTACACCCCACCCAGAAATCTCAACTACCAGGCAGGATTCTGACGCTAATGCCAGAAACCTGCTCGGGTTCTGAACATCATGGCGAAACCACAGTGGAATAATACCGAAAAGAACACTTTCTTTGCAGTCTCTAGCACCAACTATTGGAAATGCCCAGTTTACTGGGCCTCGGCCTGCTTTCCTCTGTGAAAACTCCCCTGTGCTTAAGGATGCAGAGACCGACCTTAGGACAGTTACGGGGAAAAGTGCTATGGAAAAATACCAAATAGTTCTCCACCTAGCGGTTCTTTCCAAAGTTGCGCCACACACCTCTCGGAAAGATCGAGTTACTGCGGCCTAGCCTTCCATTGGTCTGGAGTAGGAATCGCCGTTCCTAGCTGATGAATCAAATGATTCTGAAAGGAACGGTGAAAAGTGCGGATCCTGTTTCAGTCTTTAGACTGAAACAGGATCCGCACTATTCACCTCTCCCACAAAGGCGCACTTCTCGTGTCTGGCGCGAGTCCCACAAACCCAGGACGGACAGAGGCCCTGCACTTGCCACCCCAGAAAAATATCTCATCTCCAAGGAAGGGTCCTTACGCTAACGGTTGAAAAGGGCTCCCGTTCTTGAAACGGTGGTGAAAGGACCGTGAAAGAATGCTGAAAACAATCCGATCTTCCAAGGCTCCGGTGCCAGGTATGGGAAATACCAAGTTACCTGGGCCTCAGCAGAGGTTTCTCTGCGAAAAGCATCCTAGGCTTCAGGACGCAGAGACCGACCTCATGCCTGTTACGGTGCAAAACGCTATGGAAATGGCCAATAATTACCAACATACTGGTGATCTCAAAAGGGTCAGGATGAAATCTGAAGCACGATCCACACTTTTCCCATCTCACGCAAATATGCACTTACCAACTCTGCAGGTAAGCAAACCAAAGGCAGGGCTGACAGAAGCCCCGCACTTACACCCCACCCAGAAATCTCAACTACCAGGCAGGATTCTGACGCTAATGCGAGAAACTGCTCGGGTTCTGAACATCATGGCGAAACCACAGTGGAATAATACCGAAAAGAACACTTTCTTTGCAGTCTCTAGCACCAACTATTGGAAATGCCCAGTTTACTGGGCCTCGGCCTGCTTTCCTCTGTGAAAACTCCCCTATGCTTAAGGATGCAGAGACCAACCTTAGGACAGTTACGGGGAAAAGTGCTATGGAAAAATACCAAATAGTTCTCCACCTAGCGGTTCTTTCCAAAGTTGCGCCACACACCTCTCGGAAAGATCGAGTGACTGCGGCCTAGCCTTCCATTGGTCTGGAGAAGGAATCGCCGTCCCTAGCTGATGAATCAAATGATTCTGAAAGGAACGGTGAAAAGTGCGGATCCTGTTTCAGTCTTTAGACTGAAACAGGATCCGCACTATTCACCTCTCCCACAAAGGCGCACTTCTCGTGTCTGGCGCGAGTCCCACAAACCCAGGACGGACAGAGGCCCTGCGCTTGCCACCCCAGAAAAATATCTCATCTCCAAGGAAGGGTCCTTACGCTAACGGTTGAAAAGGGCTGCCGTTCTTGAAACGGTGGTGAAAGGACGGTGAAAGAATACTGAAAACAATCCTATCTTCCAAGGCTCCGGTGCCAGGTATGGGAAATACCAAGTTACCTGGGCCTCAGCAGAGGTTTCTCTGCGAAAAGCATCCTAGGCTTCAGGACGCAGAGACCGACCTCATGCCTGTTACGGTGCAAAACGCTATGGAAATGGCCAATAATTACCAACATACTGGTGATCTCAAAAGGGTCAGGATGAAATCTGAAGCACGATCCACACTTTTCCCATCTCACGCAAATATGCACTTACCAACTCTGCAGGTAAGCAAACCAAAGGCAGGGCTGACAGAAGCCCCGCACTTACACCCCACCCAGAAATCTCAACTACCAGGCAGGATTCTGACGCTAATGCCAGAAACCTGCTCGGGTTCTGAACATCATGGCGAAACCACAGTGGAATAATACCGAAAAGAACACTTTCTTTGCAGTCTCTAGCACCAACTATTGGAAATGCCAAGTTTACTGGGCCTCGGCCTGCTTTCCTCTGTGAAAACTCCCCTGTGCTTAAGGATGCAGAGACCGACCTTAGGACAGTTACGGGGAAAAGTGCTATGGAAAAATACCAAATAGTTCTCCACCTAGCGGTTCTTTCCAAAGTTGCGCCACACACCTCTCGGAAAGATCGAGTTACTGCGGCCTAGCCTTCCATTGGTCTGGAGAAGGAATCGCCGTTCCTAGCTGATGAATCAAATGATTCTGAAAGGAACGGTGAAAAGTGCGGATCCTGTTTCAGTCTTTAGACTGAAACAGGATCCGCACTATTCACCTCTCCCACAAAGGCGCACTTCTCGTGTCTGGCGCGAGTCCCACAAACCCAGCGCGGACAGAGGCCCTGCACTTGCCACCCCAGAAAAATATCTCATCTCCAAGGAAGGGTCCTTACGCTAACGGTTGAAAAGGGCACCCGTTCTGGAAACGGTGGTGAAAGGACCGTGAAAGAATGCTGAAAACAATCCGATCTTCCAAGGCTCCGGTGCCAGGTATGGGAAATACCAAGTTACCTGGGCCTCAGCAGAGGTTTCTCTGCGAAAAGCATCCTAGGCTTCAGGACGCAGAGACCGACCTCATGTCTGTTACGGTGCAAAACGCTATGGAAATGGCCAATAATTACCAACATACTGGTGATCTCAAAAGGGTCAGGATGAAATCTGAAGCACGATCCACACTTTTCCCATCTCACGCAAATATGCACTTACCAACTCTGCAGGTAAGCAAACCAAAGGCAGGGCTGACAGAAGCCCCGCACTTACACCCCACCCAGAAATCTCAACTACCAGGCAGGATTCTGACGCTAATGCCAGAAACCTGCTCGGGTTCTGAACATCATGGCGAAACCACAGTGGAATAATACCGAAAAGAACACTTTCTTTGCAGTCTCTAGCACCAACTATTGGAAATGCCCAGTTTACTGGGCCTCGGCCTGCTTTCCTCTGTGAAAACTCCCCTATGCTTAAGGATGCAGAGACCGACCTTAGGACAGTTACGGGGAAAAGTGCTATGGAAAAATACCAAATAGTTCTCCACCTAGCGGTTCTTTCCAAAGTTGCGCCACACACCTCTCGGAAAGATCGAGTGACTGCGGCCTAGCCTTCCATTGGTCGGGAGAAGGAATCGCCGTCCCTAGCTGATGAATCAAATGATTCTGAAAGGAACGGTGAAAAGTGCGGATCCTGTTTCAGTCTTTAGACTGAAACAGGATCCGCACTATTCACCTCTCCCACAAAGGCGCACTTCTCGTGTCTGGCGCGAGTCCCACAAACCCAGGATGGACAGAGGCCCTGCGCTTGCCACCCCAGAAAAATATCTCATCTCCAAGGAAGGGTCCTTACGCTAACGGTTGAAAAGGGCTGCCGTTCTTGAAACGGTGGTGAAAGGACGGTGAAAGAATACTGAAAACAATCCTATCTTCCAAGGCTCCGGTGCCAGGTATGGGAAATACCAAGTTACCTGGGCCTCAGCAGAGGTTTCTCTGCGAAAAGCATCCTAGGCTTCAGGACGCAGAGACCGACCTCATGCCTGTTACGGTGCAAAACGCTATGGAAATCGCCAATAATTACCAACATACTGGTGATCTCAAAAGGGTCAGGATGAAATCTGAAGCACGATCCACACTTTTCCCATCTCACGAAAATATGCACATACCAACTCTGCAGGTAAGCAAACCAAAGGCAGGGCTGACAGAAGCCCCGCACTTACACCCCACCCAGAAATCTCAACTACCAGGCAGGATTCTGACGCTAATGCGAGTAACCTGCTCGGGATCTGAACATCATGGCGAAACCACAGTGAAATAATACTGAAAAGAACACTTTCTTTGCAGTCTCTAGCACCAACTATTGGAAATGCCAAGTTTACTGGGCCTCGGCCTGCTTTCCTCTGTGAAAACTCCCCTATGCTTAAGGATGCAGAGACCAACCTTAGGACAGTTACGGGGAAAAGTGCTACGGAAGAATACCAAATAGTTCTCCACCTAGCGGTTCTTTCCAAAGTTGCGCCACACACCTCTCGGAAAGATCGAGTGACTGCGGCCTAGCCTTCCATTGGTCTGGAGAAGGAATCGCCGGTCCTAGCTGATGAATCAAATGATTCTGAAAGGAACGGTGAAAAGTGCGGATCCTGTTTCAGTCTTTAGACTGAAAAAGGATCCGCA
Organism: Lemur catta; assembly: GCF_020740605.2. Lineage (NCBI taxonomy): Eukaryota > Metazoa > Chordata > Mammalia > Primates > Lemuridae > Lemur > Lemur catta. The sequence goes on from NW_025423737.1 coordinate 150,879, forward strand.
CTATTCACCTCTCCCACAAAGGCGCACTTCTCGTGTCTCGCGCGAGTCCCACAAACCCAGGACGGACAGAGGCCCTGCACTTGACACCCCAGAAAAATATCTCATCTCCAAGGAAGGGTCCTTATGCTAACGGTTGAAAAGGGCTGCCGTTCTTGAAACGGTGGTGAAAGGACGGTGAAAGAATACTGAAAACAATCCTATCTTCCAAGGCTCCGGTGCCAGGTATGGGAAATACCAAGTTACCTGGGCCTCAGCAGAGGTTTCTCTGCGAAAAGCATCCTAGGCTTCAGGACGCAGAGACCGACCTCATGCCTGTTACGGTGCAAAACGCTATGGAAATGGCCAATAATTACCAACATACTGGTGATCTCAAAAGGGTCAGGATGAAATCTGAAGCACGATCCACACTTTTCCCATCTCACGAAAATATGCACATACCAACTCTGCAGGTAAGCAAACCAAAGGCAGGGCTGACAGAAGCCCCGCACTTACACCCCACCCAGAAATCTCAACTACCAGGCAGGATTCTGACGCTAATGCGAGTAACCTGCTCGGGATCTGAACATCATGGCGAAACCACAGTGAAATAATACTGAAAAGAACACTTTCTTTGCAGTCTCTAGCACCAACTATTGGAAATGCCAAGTTTACTGGGCCTCGGCCTGCTTTCCTCTGTGAAAACTCCCCTATGCTTAAGGATGCAGAGACCAACCTTAGGACAGTTACGGGGAAAAGTGCTACGGAAAAATACCAAATAGTTCTCCACCTAGCGGTTCTTTCCAAAGTTGCGCCACACACCTCTCGGAAAGATCGAGTGACTGCGGCCTAGCCTTCCATTGGTCTGGAGAAGGAATCGCCGTTCCTAGCTGATGAATCAAATGATTCTGAAAGGAACGGTGAAAAGTGCGGATCCTGTTTCAGTCTTTAGACTGAAAAAGGATCCGCACTATTCACCTCTCCCACAAAGGCGCACTTCTCGTGTCTCGCGCGAGTCCCACAAACCCAGGACGGACAGAGGCCCTGCACTTGACACCCCAGAAAAATATCTCATCTCCAAGGAAGGGTCCTTATGCTAACGGTTGAAAAGGGCTCCCGTTCTGGAAACGGTGGTGAAAGGACCGTGAAAGAATCCTGAAAACAATCCTATGTTCCAAGGCTCCGGTGCCAGGTATGGGAAATACCAAGTTACCTGGGCCTCAGCAGAGGTTTCTCTGCGAAAAGCATCCTAGGCTTCAGGACGCAGAGACCGACCTCATGACTGTTACGGTGCAAAACGCTATGGAAATGGCCAATAATTACCAATATACTGGTGATCTCAAAAGGGTCAGGATGAAATCTGAAGCACGATCCACACTTTTCCCATCTCACGCAAATATGCACTTACCAACTCTGCAGGTAAGCAAACCAAAGGCAGGGCTGACAGAAGCCCCGCACTTACACCCCACCCAGAAATCTCAACTAACAGGCAGGATTCTGACGCTAATGCGAGAAACCTGCTCGGGTTCTGAACATCATGGCGAAACCACAGTGGAATAATACCGAAAAGAACACTTTCTTTGCAGTCTCTAGCACCAACTATTGGAAATGCCAAGTTTACTGGGCCTCGGCCTGCTTTCCTCTGTGAAAACTCCCCTGTGCTTAAGGATGCAGAGACCAACCTTAGGGCAGTTACGGGGAAAAGTGCTACGGAAAAATACCAAATAGTTCTCCCCCTAGCGGTTCTTTCCAAAGTTGCGCCACACACCTCTCGGAAAGATCGAGTGACTGCGGCCTAGCCTTCCATTGGTCTGGAGAAGGAATCGCCGTTCCTAGCTGATGAATCAAATGATTCTGAAAGGAACGGTGAAAAGTGCGGATCCTGTTTCAGTCTTTAGACTGAAAAAGGATCCGCACTATTCACCTCTCCCACAAAGGCGCACTTCTCGTGTCTGGCGCGAGTCCCACAAACCCAGGACGGACAGAGGCCCTGCACTTGACACCCCAGAAAAATATCTCATCTCCAAGGAAGGGTCCTTACACTAACGGTTGAAAAGGGCTCCCGTTCTTGAAACGGTGGTGAAAGGACGGTGAAAGAATACTGAAAACAATCCTATCTTCCAAGGCTCCGGTGCCAGGTATGGGAAATACCAAGTTACCTGGGCCTCAGCAGAGGTTTCTCTGCGAAAAGCATCCTAGGCTTCAGGATGCAGAGACCGACCTCATGAATGTTATGGTGCAAAACGCTATGGAAATGGACAATAATTACCAACATACTGGTGATCTCAAAAGGGTCAGGATGAAATCTAAAGCACGATCCACACTTTTCCCATCTCACGCAAATATGCACTTACCAACTCTGCAGGTAAGCAAACCAAAGGCAGGGCTGACAGAAGCCCCGCACTTACACCCCACCCAGAAATCTCAACTACCAGGCAGGATTCTGACACTAATGCCAGAAACCTGCTCGGGTTCTGAACATCATGGCGAAACCACAGTGGAATAATACCGAAAAGAACACTTTCTTTGCAGTCTCTAGCACCAACTATTGGAAATGCCCAGTTTACTGGGCCTCGGCCTGCTTTCCTCTGTGAAAACTCCCCTATGCTTAAGGATGCAGAGACAGACCTTAGGACAGTTACGGGGAAAAGTGCTATGGAAAAATACCAAATAGTTCTCCACCTAGCGGTTCTTTCCAAAGTTGCGCCACACACCTCTCGGAAAGATCGAGTGACTGCGGCCTAGCCTTCCATTGGTCTGGAGAAGGAATCGCCGTCCCTAGCTGATGAATCAAATGATTCTGAAAGGAACGGTGAAAAGTGCGGATCCTGTTTCAGTCTTTAGACTGAAACAGGATCCGCACTATTCACCTCTCCCACAAAGGCGCACTTCTCGTGTCTGGCGCGAGTCCCACAAACCCAGGACGGACAGAGGCCCTGCGCTTGCCACCCCAGAAAAATATCTCATCTCCAAGGAAGGGTCCTTACGCTAACGGTTGAAAAGGGCTGCCGTTCTTGAAACGGTGGTGAAAGGACGGTGAAAGAATACTGAAAACAATCCTATCTTCCAAGGCTCCGGTGCCAGGTATGGGAAATACCAAGTTACCTGGGCCTCAGCAGAGGTTTCTCTGCGAAAAGCATCCTAGGCTTCAGGACGCAGAGACCGACCTCATGCCTGTTACGGTGCAAAACGCTATGGAAATGGCCAATAATTACCAACATACTGGTGATCTCAAAAGGGTCAGGATGAAATCTGAAGCACGATCCACACTTTTCCCATCTCACGAAAATATGCACATACCAACTCTGCAGGTAAGCAAACCAAAGGCAGGGCTGACAGAAGCCCCGAACTTACACCCCACCCAGAAATCTCAACTACCAGGCAGGATTCTGACGCTAATGCGAGTAACCTGCTCGGGATCTGAACATCATGGCGAAACCACAGTGAAATAATACTGAAAAGAACACTTTCTTTGCAGTCTCTAGCACCAACTATTGGAAATGCCAAGTTTACTGGGCCTCGGCCTGCTTTCCTCTGTGAAAACTCCCCTATGCTTAAGGATGCAGAGACCAACCTTAGGACAGTTACGGGGAAAAGTGCTACGGAAAAATACCAAATAGTTCTCCACCTAGCGGTTCTTTCCAAAGTTGCGCCACACACCTCTCGGAAAGATCGAGTGACTGCGGCCTAGCCTTCCATTGGTCTGGAGAAGGAATCGCCGTTCCTAGCTGATGAATCAAATGATTCTGAAAGGAACGGTGAAAAGTGCGGATCCTGTTTCAGTCTTTAGACTGAAAAAGGATCCGCACTATTCACCTCTCCCACAAAGGCGCACTTCTCGTGTCTCGCGCGAGTCCCACAAACCCAGGACGGACAGAGGCCCTGCACTTGACACCCCAGAAAAATATCTCATCTCCAAGGAAGGGTCCTTATGCTAACGGTTGAAAAGGGCTCCCGTTCTGGAAACGGTGGTGAAAGGACCGTGAAAGAATCCTGAAAACAATCCTATGTTCCAAGGCTCCGGTGCCAGGTATGGGAAATACCAAGTTACCTGGGCCTCAGCAGAGGTTTCTCTGCGAAAAGCATCCTAGGCTTCAGGACGCAGAGACCGACCTCATGACTGTTACGGTGCAAAACGCTATGGAAATGGCCAATAATTACCAATATACTGGTGATCTCAAAAGGGTCAGGATGAAATCTGAAGCACGATCCACACTTTTCCCATCTCACGCAAATATGCACTTACCAACTCTGCAGGTAAGCAAACCAAAGGCAGGGCTGACAGAAGCCCCGCACTTACACCCCACCCAGAAATCTCAACTAACAGGCAGGATTCTGACGCTAATGCGAGAAACCTGCTCGGGTTCTGAACATCATGGCGAAACCACAGTGGAATAATACCGAAAAGAACACTTTCTTTGCAGTCTCTAGCACCAACTATTGGAAATGCCAAGTTTACTGGGCCTCGGCCTGCTTTCCTCTGTGAAAACTCCCCTGTGCTTAAGGATGCAGAGACCAACCTTAGGGCAGTTACGGGGAAAAGTGCTACGGAAAAATACCAAATAGTTCTCCCCCTAGCGGTTCTTTCCAAAGTTGCGCCACACACCTCTCGGAAAGATCGAGTGACTGCGGCCTAGCCTTCCATTGGTCTGGAGAAGGAATCGCCGTTCCTAGCTGATGAATCAAATGATTCTGAAAGGAACGGTGAAAAATGCGGATCCTGTTTCAGTCTTTAGACTGAAAAAGGATCCGCACTATTCACCTCTCCCACAAAGGCGCACTTCTCGTGTCTCGCGCGAGTCCCACAAACCCAGGACGGACAGAGGCCCTGCACTTGACACCCCAGAAAAATATCTCATCTCCAAGGAAGGGTCCTTACACTAACGGTTGAAAAGGGCTCCCGTTCTTGAAACGGTGGTGAAAGGACGGTGAAAGAATACTGAAAACAATCCTATCTTCCAAGGCTCCGGTGCCAGGTATGGGAAATACCAAGTTACCTGGGCCTCAGCAGAGGTTTCTCTGCGAAAAGCATCCTAGGCTTCAGGATGCAGAGACCGACCTCATGAATGTTATGGTGCAAAACGCTATGGAAATGGACAATAATTACCAACATACTGGTGATCTCAAAAGGGTCAGGATGAAATCTAAAGCACGATCCACACTTTTCCCATCTCACGCAAATATGCACTTACCAACTCTGCAGGTAAGCAAACCAAAGGCAGGGCTGACAGAAGCCCCGCACTTACACCCCACCCAGAAATCTCAACTACCAGGCAGGATTCTGACGCTAATGCCAGAAACCTGCTCGGGTTCTGAACATCATGGCGAAACCACAGTGGAATAATACCGAAAAGAACACTTTCTTTGCAGTCTCTAGCACCAACTATTGGAAATGCCCAGTTTACTGGGCCTCGGCCTGCTTTCCTCTGTGAAAACTCCCCTGTGCTTAAGGATGCAGAGACCGACCTCAGGACAGTTACGGGGAAAAGTGCTATGGAAAAATACCAAATAGTTCTCCACCTAGCGGTTCTTTCCAAAGTTGCGCCACACACCTCTCGGAAAGATCGAGTTACTGCGGCCTAGCCTTCCATTGGTCTGGAGAAGGAATCGCCGTCCCTAGCTGATGAATCAAATGATTCTGAAAGGAACGGTGAAAAGTGCGGATCCTGTTTCAGTCTTTAGACTGAAACAGGATCCGCACTATTCACCTCTCCCACAAAGGCGCACTTCTCGTGTCTGGCGCGAGTCCCACAAACCCAGGACGGACAGAGGCCCTGCACTTGCCACCCCAGAAAAATATCTCATCTCCAAGGAAGGGTCCTTACGCTAACGGTTGAAAAGGGCTCCCGTTCTTGAAACGGTGGTGAAAGGACCGTGAAATAATGCTGAAAACAATCCGATCTTCCAAGGCTCCGGTGCCAGGTATGGGAAATACCAAGTTACCTGGGCCTCAGCAGAGGTTTCTCTGCGAAAAGCATCCTAGGCTTCAGGACGCAGAGACCGACCTCATGCCTGTTACGGTGCAAAACGCTATGGAAATGGCCAATAATTACCAACATACTGGTGATCTCAAAAGGGTCAGGATGAAATCTGAAGCACGATCCACACTTTTCCCATCTCACGCAAATATGCACTTACCAACTCTGCAGGTAAGCAAACCAAAGGCAGGGCTGACAGAAGCCCCGCACTTACACCCCACTCAGAAATCTCAACTACCAGGCAGGATTCTGACGCTAATGCCAGAAACCTGCTCGGGTTCTGAACATCATGGCGAAACCACAGTGGAATAATACCGAAAAGAACACTTTCTTTGCAGTCTCTAGCACCAACTATTGGAAATGCCCAGTTTACTGGGCCTCGGCCTGCTTTCCTCTGTGAAAACTCCCCTATGCTTAAGGATGCAGAGACCGACCTTAGGACAGTTACGGGGAAAAGTGCTACGGAAAAATACCAAATAGTTCTCCACCTAGCGGTTCTTTCCAAACTTGCGCCACACACCTCTCGGAAAGATCGAGTGACTGCGGCCTAGCCTTCCATTGGTCTGGAGAAGGAATCGCCGTCCCTAGCTGATGAATCAAATGATTCTGAAAGGAACGGTGAAAAGTGCGGATCCTGTTTCAGTCTTTAGACTGAAACAGGATCCGCACTATTCACCTCTCCCACAAAGGCGCACTTCTCGTGTCTGGCGCGAGTCCCACAAACCCAGGACGGACAGAGGCCCTGCGCTTGCCACCCCAGAAAAATATCTCATCTCCAAGGAAGGGTCCTTACGCTAACGGTTGAAAAGGGCTGCCGTTCTTGAAACGGTGGTGAAAGGACGGTGAAAGAATACTGAAAACAATCCTATCTTCCAAGGCTCCGGTGCCAGGTATGGGAAATACCAAGTTACCTGGGCCTCAGCAGAGGTTTCTCTGCGAAAAGCATCCTAGGCTTCAGGACGCAGAGACCGACCTCATGCCTGTTACGGTGCAAAACGCTATGGAAATGGCCAATAATTACCAACATACTGGTGATCTCAAAAGGGTCAGGATGAAATCTGAAGCACGATCCACACTTTTCCCATCTCACGAAAATATGCACATACCAACTCTGCAGGTAAGCAAACCAAAGGCAGGGCTGACAGAAGCCCCGCACTTACACCCCACCCAGAAATCTCAACTACCAGGCAGGATTCTGACGCTAATGCGAGTAACCTGCTCGGGATCTGAACATCATGGCGAAACCACAGTGAAATAATACTGAAAAGAACACTTTCTTTGCAGTCTCTAGCACCAACTATTGGAAATGCCAAGTTTACTGGGCCTCGGCCTGCTTTCCTCTGTGAAAACTCCCCTATGCTTAAGGATGCAGAGACCAACCTTAGGACAGTTACGGGGAAAAGTGCTACGGAAAAATACCAAATAGTTCTCCACCTAGCGGTTCTTTCCAAAGTTGCGCCACACACCTCTCGGAAAGATCGAGTGACTGCGGCCTAGCCTTCCATTGGTCTGGAGAAGGAATCGCCGGTCCTAGCTGATGAATCAAATGATTCTGAAAGGAACGGTGAAAAGTGCGGATCCTGTTTCAGTCTTTAGACTGAAAAAGGATCCGCACTATTCACCTCTCCCACAAAGGCGCACTTCTCGTGTCTCGCGCGAGTCCCACAAACCCAGGACGGACAGAGGCCCTGCACTTGACACCCCAGAAAAATATCTCATCTCCAAGGAAGGGTCCTTATGCTAACGGTTGAAAAGGGCTCCCGTTCTGGAAACGGTGGTGAAAGGACCGTGAAAGAATCCTGAAAACAATCCTATGTTCCAAGGCTCCGGTGCCAGGTATGGGAAATACCAAGTTACCTGGGCCTCAGCAGAGGTTTCTCTGCGAAAAGCATCCTAGGCTTCAGGACGCAGAGACCGACCTCATGACTGTTACGGTGCAAAACGCTATGGAAATGGCCAATAATTACCAATATACTGGTGATCTCAAAAGGGTCAGGATGAAATCTGAAGCACGATCCACACTTTTCCCATCTCACGCAAATATGCACTTACCAACTCTGCAGGTAAGCAAACCAAAGGCAGGGCTGACAGAAGCCCCGCACTTACACCCCACCCAGAAATCTCAACTAACAGGCAGGATTCTGACGCTAATGCGAGAAACCTGCTCGGGTTCTGAACATCATGGCGAAACCACAGTGGAATAATACCGAAAAGAACACTTTCTTTGCAGTCTCTAGCACCAACTATTGGAAATGCCAAGTTTACTGGGCCTCGGCCTGCTTTCCTCTGTGAAAACTCCCCTGTGCTTAAGGATGCAGAGACCAACCTTAGGGCAGTTACGGGGAAAAGTGCTACGGAAAAATACCAAATAGTTCTCCCCCTAGCGGTTCTTTCCAAAGTTGCGCCACACACCTCTCGGAAAGATCGAGTGACTGCGGCCTAGCCTTCCATTGGTCTGGAGAAGGAATCGCCGTTCCTAGCTGATGAATCAAATGATTCTGAAAGGAACGGTGAAAAGTGCGGATCCTGTTTCAGTCTTTAGACTGAAACAGGATCCGCACTATTCACCTCTCCCACAAAGGCGCACTTCTAGTGTCTGGCGCGAGTCCCACAAACCCAGGACGGACAGAGGCCCTGCACTTGCCACCCCAGAAAAATATCTCATCTCCAAGGAAGGGTCCTTACACTAACGGTTGAAAAGGGCTCCCGTTCTTGAAACGGTGGTGAAAGGACGGTGAAAGAATACTGAAAACAATCCTATCTTCCAAGGCTCCGGTGCCAGGTATGGGAAATACCAAGTTACCTGGGCCTCAGCAGAGGTTTCTCTGCGAAAAGCATCCTAGGCTTCAGGATGCAGAGACCGACCTCATGAATGTTATGGTGCAAAACGCTATGGAAATGGACAATAATTACCAACATACTGGTGATCTCAAAAGGGTCAGGATGAAATCTAAAGCACGATCCACACTTTTCCCATCTCACGCAAATATGCACTTACCAACTCTGCAGGTAAGCAAACCAAAGGCAGGGCTGACAGAAGCCCCGCACTTACACCCCACCCAGAAATCTCAACTACCAGGCAGGATTCTGACGCTAATGCCAGAAACCTGCTCGGGTTCTGAACATCATGGCGAAACCACAGTGGAATAATACCGAAAAGAACACTTTCTTTGCAGTCTCTAGCACCAACTATTGGAAATGCCCAGTTTACTGGGCCTCGGCCTGCTTTCCTCTGTGAAAACTCCCCTGTGCTTAAGGATGCAGAGACCGACCTTAGGACAGTTACAGGGAAAAGTGCTATGGAAAAATACCAAATAGTTCTCCACCTAGCGGTTCTTTCCAAAGTTGCGCCACACACCTCTCGGAAAGATCGAGTTACTGCGGCCTAGCCTTCCATTGGTCTGGAGAAGGAATCGCCGTTCCTAGCTGATGAATCAAATGATTCTGAAAGGAACGGTGAAAAGTGCGGATCCTGTTTCAGTCTTTAGACTGAAACAGGATCCGCACTATTCACCTCTCCCACAAAGGCGCACTTCTCGTGTCTGGCGCGAGTCCCACAAACCCAGGACGGACAGAGGCCCTGCACTTGCCACCCCAGAAAAATATCTCATCTCCAAGGAAGGGTCCTTACGCTAACGGTTGAAAAGGGCTCCCGTTCTTGAAACGGTGGTGAAAGGACCGTGAAAGAATGCTGAAAACAATCCGATCTTCCAAGGCTCCGGTGCCAGGTATGGGAAATACCAAGTTACCTGGGCCTCAGCAGAGGTTTCTCTGCGAAAAGCATCCTAGGCTTCAGGACCCAGAGACCGACCTCATGCCTGTTACGGTGCAAAACGCTATGGAAATGGCCAATAATTACCAACATACTGGTGATCTCAAAAGGGTCAGGATGAAATCTGAAGCACGATCCACACTTTTCCCATCTCACGCAAATATGCACTTACCAACTCTGCAGGTAAGCAAACCAAAGGCAGGGCTGACAGAAGCCCCGCACTTACACCCCACCCAGAAATCTCAACTACCAGGCAGGATTCTGACGCTAATGCCAGAAACCTGCTCGGGTTCTGAACATCATGGTGAAACCACAGTGGAATAATACCGAAAAGAACACTTTCTTTGCAGTCTCTAGCACCAACTATTGGAAATGCCCAGTTTACTGGGCCTCGGCCTGCTTTCCTCTGTGAAAACTCCCCTATGCTTAAGGATGCAGAGACCGACCTTAGGACAGTTACGGGGAAAAGTGCTACGGAAAAATACCAAATAGTTCTCCACCTAGCGGTTCTTTCCAAAGTTGCGCCACACACCTCTCGGAAAGATCGAGTGACTGCGGCCTAGCCTTCCATTGGTCTGGAGAAGGAATCGCCGTCCCTAGCTGATGAATCAAATGATTCTGAAAGGAACGGTGAAAAGTGCGGATCCTGTTTCAGTCTTTAGACTGAAACAGGATCGGCACTATTCACCTCTCCCACAAAGGCGCACTTCTCGTGTCTGGCGCGAGTCCCACAAACCCAGGACGGACAGAGGCCCTGCGCTTGCCACCCCAGAAAAATATCTCATCTCCAAGGAAGGGTCCTTACGCTAACGGTTGAAAAGGGCTGCCGTTCTTGAAACGGTGGTGAAAGGACGGTGAAAGAATACTGAAAACAATCCTATCTTCCAAGGCTCCGGTGCCAGGTATGGGAAATACCAAGTTACCTGGGCCTCAGCAGAGGTTTCTCTGCGAAAGGCATCCTAGGCTTCAGGACGCAGAGACCGACCTCATGCCTGTTACGGTGCAAAACGCTATGGAAATGGCCAATAATTACCAACATACTGGTGATCTCAAAAGGGTCAGGATGAAATCTGAAGCACGATCCACACTTTTCCCATCTCACGAAAATATGCACATATCAACTCTGCAGGTAAGCAAACCAAAGGCAGGGCTGACAGAAGCCCCGCACTTACACCCCACCCAGAAATCTCAACTACCAGGCAGGATTCTGACGCTAATGCGAGTAACCTGCTCGGGATCTGAACATCATGGCGAAACCACAGTGAAATAATACTGAAAAGAACACTTTCTTTGCAGTCTCTAGCACCAACTATTGGAAATGCCAAGTTTACTGGGCCTCGGCCTGCTTTCCTCTGTGAAAACTCCCCTATGCTTAAGGATGCAGAGACCAACCTTAGGACAGTTACGGGGAAAAGTGCTACGGAAAAATACCAAATAGTTCTCCACCTAGCGGTTCTTTCCAAAGTTGCGCCACACACCTCTCGGAAAGATCGAGTGACTGCGGCCTAGCCTTCCATTGGTCTGGAGAAGGAATCGCCGTTCCTAGCTGATGAATGAAATGATTCTGAAAGGAACGGTGAAAAGTGCGGATCCTGTTTCAGTCTTTAGACTGAAAAAGGATCCGCACTATTCACCTCTCCCACAAAGGCGCACTTCTCGTGTCTCGCGCGAGTCCCACAAACCCAGGACGGACAGAGGCCCTGCACTTGACACCCCAGAAAAATATCTCATCTCCAAGGAAGGGTCCTTATGCTAACGGTTGAAAAGGGCTCCCGTTCTGGAAACGGTGGTGAAAGGACCGTGAAAGAATCCTGAAAACAATCCTATGTTCCAAGGCTCCGGTGCCAGGTATGGGAAATACCAAGTTACCTGGGCCTCAGCAGAGGTTTCTCTGCGAAAAGCATCCTAGGCTTCAGGACGCAGAGACCGACCTCATGACTGTTACGGTGCAAAACGCTATGGAAATGGCCAATAATTACCAATATACTGGTGATCTCAAAAGGGTCAGGATGAAATCTGAAGCACGATCCACACTTTTCCCATCTCACGCAAATATGCACTTACCAACTCTGCAGGTAAGCAAACCAAAGGCAGGGCTGACAGAAGCCCCGCACTTACACCCCACCCAGAAATCTCAACTAACAGGCAGGATTCTGACGCTAATGCGAGAAACCTGCTCGGGTTCTGAACATCATGGCGAAACCACAGTGGAATAATACCGAAAAGAACACTTTCTTTGCAGTCTCTAGCACCAACTATTGGAAATGCCAAGTTTACTGGGCCTCGGCCTGCTTTCCTCTGTGAAAACTCCCCTGTGCTTAAGGATGCAGAGACCAACCTTAGGGCAGTTACGGGGAAAAGTGCTACGGAAAAATACCAAATAGTTCTCCCCCTAGCGGTTCTTTCCAAAGTTGCGCCACACACCTCTCGGAAAGATCGAGTGACTGCGGCCTAGCCTTCCATTGGTCTGGAGAAGGAATCGCCGTTCCTAGCTGATGAATCAAATGATTCTGAAAGGAACGGTGAAAAGTGCGGATCCTGTTTCAGTCTTTAGACTGAAACAGGATCCGCACTATTCACCTCTCCCACAAAGGCGCACTTCTAGTGTCTGGCGCGAGTCCCACAAACCCAGGACGGACAGAGGCCCTGCACTTGCCACCCCAGAAAAATATCTCATCTCCAAGGAAGGGTCCTTACGCTAACGGTTGAAAAGGGCTCCCGTTCTTTAAACGGTGGTGAAAGGACGGTGAAAGAATACTGAAAACAATCCTATCTTCCAAGGCTCCGGTGCCAGGTATGGGAAATACCAAGTTACCTGGGCCTCAGCAGAGGTTTCTCTGCGAAAAGCATCCTAGGCTTCAGGATGCAGAGACCGACCTCATGAATGTTATGGTGCAAAACGCTATGGAAATGGACAATAATTACCAACATACTGGTGATCTCAAAAGGGTCAGGATGAAATCTAAAGCACGATCCACACTTTTCCCATCTCACGCAAATATGCACTTACCAACTCTGCAGGTAAGCAAACCAAAGGCAGAGCTGACAGAAGCCCCGCACTTACACCCCACCCAGAAATCTCAACTACCAGGCAGGATTTTGACGCTAATGCCAGAAACCTGCTCGGGTTCTGAACATCATGGCGAAACCACAGTGGAATAATACCGAAAATAACACTTTCTTTGCAGTCTCTAGCACCAACTATTGGAAATGCCCAGTTTACTGGGCCTCGGCCTGCTTTCCTCTGTGAAAACGCCCCTGTGCTTAAGGATGCAGAGACCGACCTTAGGACAGTTACGGGGAAAAGTGCTATGGAAAAATACCAAATAGTTCTCCACCTAGCGGTTCTTTCCAAAGTTGCGCCACACACCTCTCGGAAAGATCGAGTTACTGCGGCCTAGCCTTCCATTGGTCTGGAGAAGGAATCGCCGTTCCTAGCTGATGAATCAAATGATTCTGAAATGAACGGTGAAAAGTGCGGATCCTGTTTCAGTCTTTAGACTGAAACAGGATCCGCACTATTCACCTCTCCCACAAAGGCGCACTTCTCGTGTCTGGCGCGAGTCCCACAAACCCAGCACGGACAGAGGCCCTGCACTTGCCACCCCAGAAAAATATCTCATCTCCAAGGAAGGGTCCTTACGCTAACGGTTGAAAAGGGCTCCCGTTCTTGAAACGGTGGTGAAAGGACCGTGAAAGAATGCTGAAAACAATCCGATCTTCCAAGGCTCCGGTGCCAGGTATGGGAAATACCAAGTTACCTGGGCCCCAGCAGAGGTTTCTCTGCGAAAAGCATCCTAGGCTTCAGGATGCAGAGACCGACCTCATGAATGTTATGGTGCAAAACGCTACGGAAATAGCAAATAATTACCAACATACTGGTGATCTCAAAAGGGTCAGGATGAAATCAGAAGTACGATCCACACTTTTCCCATCTCACGCAAATATGCACTTACCAACTCTGCAGGTAAGCAAACCAAAGGCAGGGCTGACAGAAGCCCCGCACTTACACCCCACCCAGAAATCTCAACTACCAGGCAGGATTGTGACGCTAATGCGAGAAACCTGCTCGGGTTCTGAACATCATGGCGAAACCACAGTGGAATAATACCGAAAAGAACACTTTCTTTGCAGTCTCTAGCACCAACTATTGGAAATGCCCAGTTTACTGGGCCTCGGCCTGCTTTCTTCTGTGAAAACTCCCCTATGCTTAAGGATGCAGAGACCGACCTTAGGACAGTTACGGGGAAAAGTGCTACGGAAAAGTACCAAATAGTTCTCCACCTAGCGTTTCTTTCCAAAGTTGCGCAACACACCTCTCGGAAAGATCGAGTGACTGCGGCCTAGCCTTCCATTGGTCTGGAGAAGGAATCCTCGTTCCTAGCTGATGAATCAAATGATTCTGAAAGGAACGGTGAAAAGTGCGGATCCTGTTTCAGTCTTTAGACTGAAACAGGATCCGCACTATTCACCTCTCCCACAGAGGCGCACTTCTCGTGTCTGGCGCGAGTCCCACAAACCCAGGACGGACAGAGGCCCTGCACTTGAAACCCCAGAAAAATATCTCATCTCCAAGGAAGGGTCCTTACGCTAACGGTTGAAAAGGGCTCCCTTTCTTGAAACGGTGGTGAAAGGACCGTGAATGAATCCTGAAAACAATCCTATCTTCCAAGGTTCCGGTGCCAGGTATGGGAAATACCAAGTTACCTGGGCCTCAGCAGAGGTTTCTCTGCGAAAAGCATCCTAGGCTTCAGGACGCAGAGACCGACCTCATGACTGTTACGGTGCAAAACGCTATGGAAATGGCCAATAATTACCAATATACTGGTGATCTCAAAAGGGTCAGGATGAAATCTGAAGCACGATCCACACTTTTCCCATCTCACGCAAATATGCACTTACCAACTCTGCAGGTAAGCAAACCAAAGGCAGGGCTGACAGAAGCCCCGCACTTACACCCCACCCAGAAATCTCAACTAACAGGCAGGATTCTGACGCTAATGCGAGAAACCTGCTCGGGTTCTGAACATCATGGCGAAACCACAGTGGAATAATACCGAAAAGAACACTTTCTTTGCAGTCTCTAGCACCAACCATTGGAAATGCCAAGTTTACTGGGCCTCGGCCTGCTTTCCTCTGTGAAAACTCCCCTATGCTTAAGGATGCAGAGACCAACCTTAGGACACTTACGGGGAAAAGTGCTACGGAAAAATACCAAATAGTTCTCCACCTAGCAGTTCTTTCCAAAGTTGTGCAACACACCTCTCGGAAAGATCCAGTGACTGCGGCCTAGCCTTCCATTGGTCTGGAGAAGGAATCGCCGTTCCTAGCTGATGAATCAAATGATTCTGAAAGGAAAGGTGAAAAGTGCGGATCCTGTTTCAGTCTTTAGACTGAAACAGGATCCGCACTATTCACCTCTCCCACAAAGGCGCACTTCTCGTGTCTGGCGCGAGTCCCACAAACCCAGGACGGACAGAGGCCCTGCACATGCCACCCCAGAAAAATATCTCATCTCCAAGGAAGGGTCCTTATGCTAACGGTTTAAAAGGGCTCCCGTTCTTGAAACGGTGGTGAAAGGACGGTGAAAGAATACTGAAAACAATCCTATCTTCCAAGGCTCCGGTGCCAGGTATGGGAAATACCAAGTTACCTGGGCCTCAGCAGAGGTTTCTCTGCGAAAAGCATCCTAGGCTTCAGGACGCAGAGACCGACCTCATGCCTGTTACGGTGCAAAACGCCATGGAAATGGCCAATAATTACCAACATACTGGTGATCTCAAAAGGGTCAGGATGAAATCTGAAGCACGATCCACACTTTTCCCATCTCACGCAAATATGCACTTACCAACTCTGCAGGTAAGCAAACCAAAGGCAGGGCTGACAGAAGCCCCGCACTTACACCCAACCCAGAAATCTCAACTACCAGGCAGGATTCTGACGCTAATGCCAGAAACCTGCTCGGCTTCTGAACATCATGGCGAAACCACAGTGGAATAATACCGAAAAGAACACTTTCTTTGCAGTCTCTAGCACCAACTATTGGAAATGCCCAATTTACTGGGCCTCGGCCTGCTTTCCTCTGTGAAAACTCCCCTATGCTTAAGGATGCAGAGACCAACCTTAGGACAGTTACGGGGAAAAGTGCTACGGAAAAATACCAAATAGTTCTCCACCTAGCGGTTCTTTCCAAAGTTGCGCCACACACCTCTCGGAAAGATCGAGTGACTGCGGCCTAGCTTTCCATTGGTCTGGAGAAGGAATCGCCGTCCCTAGCTGATGAATCAAATGATTCTGAAAGGAACGGTGAAAAGTGCGGATCCTGTTTCAGTCTTTAGACTGAAACAGGATCGGCACTATTCACCTCTCCCACAAAGACGCACTTCTCTTGTCTGGCGCGAGTCCCACAAACCCAGGACGGACAGAGGCCCTGCACTTGCCACCCTAGAAAAATATCTCATCTCCAAGGAAGGGTCCTTACGCTAACGGATGAAAAGGGCTCCCGTTCTTGAAACGGTGGTGAAAGGACCGTGAAAGAATGCTGAAAACAATCCTATCTTCCAAGGCTCCGGTGCCAGGTATGGGAAATACCAAGTTACCTGGGCCTCAGCAGAGGTTTCTCTGCGAAAAGCATCCTAGGCTTCAGGATGCAGAGACCGACCTCATGAGTGTTACCGTGCAGAACGCTATGGAAATGGCCAATAATTACCAACATACTGGTGATCTCAAAAGGGTCAGGATGAAATCTGAAGCACGATCCACACTTTTCCCATCTCACGCAAATATGCACTTACCAACTCTGCAGGTAAGCAAACGAAAGGCAGGGCTGACAGAAGCCCCACACTTACACCCCACCCAGAAATCTCAACTACCATGCAGGATTCTGACGCTAATGCGAGAAACCTGCTCGGGTTCTGAACATCATGGCGAAACCACAGTGGAATAATACCGAAAAGAACACTTTCTTTGCAGTCTCTAGCACCAACTATTGGAAATGCCAAGTTTACTGGGCCTCGGCCTGCTTTCCTCTGTGAAAACTCCCCTGTGCTTAAGGGTGCAGAGACCAACCTTAGGCCATTTACGGGGAAAAGTGCTACGGAAAAATACCAAATACTTCTCCACCTAGCGGTTCTTTCCAAAGTTGAGCCACACACCTCTCGTAAAGAACGAGTGACTGCGGCCTAGCCTTCCATTGGTCTGGAGAAGGAATCGCCGTTCCTAGCTGATGAATCAAATGATTGTGAAAGGAACGGTGAAAAGTACGGATCCTGTTTCAGTCTTTAGACTGAAACAGGATCCGCACTATTCACCTCTCCCACAAAGGCGCACTTCTCGTGTCTGGCGCGAGTCCCACAAACCCAGGACGGAAAGAGGCCCTGCACTTGCCACCCTAGAAAAATATCTCATCTCCAAGGAAGGGTCCTTACGCTAACGGTTGAAAAGTGCTCCCGTTCTTGAAACGGTGGTGAAAGGACGGTGAAAGAATACTGAAAACAATCCTATCTTCCAAGGCTCCGGTGCCAGGTATGGGAAATACCAAGTTACCTGGGCCTCAGCAGAGGTTTCTCTGCGAAAAGCATCCTAGGCTTCAGGATGCAGAGACCGACCTCATGAATGTTATGGTGCAAAACGCTATGGAAATGGACAATAATTACCAACATACTGGTGATCTCAAAAGGGTCAGGATGAAATCTGAAGCACGATCCACACTTTTCCCATCTCACGCAAATATGCACTTACCAACTCTGCAGGTAAGCAAACCAAAGGCAGGGCTGACAGAAGCCCCGCACTTACACCCCACCCAGAAATCTCAACTACCAGGCAGGATTCTGACGCTAATGGGAGTAACCTGCTCGGGTTCTGAACATCATGGCGAAACCACAGTGGAATAATACCGAAAAGAACACTTTCTTTGCAGTCTCTAGCACCAACTATTGGAAATGCCAAGTTTACTGGGCCTCGGCCTGCTTTCCTCTGTGAAAACTCCCCTATGCTTAAGGATGCAGAGACCGACCTTAGGACAGTTACGGGGAAAAGTGCTACGGAAAAGTACCAAAGAGTTCTCCACCTAGCGGTTCTTTCCAAAGCTGCGCCACACACCTCTCGGAAAGATCGAGTGACTGCGGCCTAGCCTTCCATTGGTCTGGAGAAGGAATCGCCGTCCCTAGCTGATGAATCAAATGATTCTGAAAGGAACGGTGAAAAGTGCGGATCCTGTTTCAGTCTTTAGTCTGAAACAGGATCCGCACTATTCACCTCTCCCACAGAGGCGCACTTCTCGTGTCTGGCGCGAGTCCCACAAACCCAGGACGGACAGAGGCCCTGCACTTGCCACCCCAGAAAAATATCTCATCTCCAAGGAAGGGTCCTTACGCTAACGGTTGAAAAGGGCTCCCGTTCTTCAAACGGTGGTGAAAGGACGGTGAAAGAATACTGAAAACAATCCTATCTTCCAAGCCTCCGGTGCCAGGTATGGGAAATACCAAGTTACCTGGGCCTCAGCAGAGGTTTCTCTGCGAAAAGCGTCCTAGGCTACAGGATGCAGAGACCGACCTCATGCCTGTTACGGTGCAAAACGCCATGGAAATGGCCAATAATTACCAACATACTGGTGATCTCAAAAGGGTCAGGATGAAATCTGAAGCACGATCCACACTTTTCCCATCTCACGCAAATATGCACTTACCAACTCTGCAGGTAAGCAAACCAAAGGCAGGGCTGACAGAAGCCCCGCACTTAGTCCCCACCCAGAAATCTCAACTACCAGGCAGGATTCTGACGCTAATGCGAGAAACCTGCTCGGGTTCTGAACATCAAGGCGAAACCACAGTGGAATAATACCGAAAAGAACACTTTCTTTGCAGTCTCTAGCACCAACTATTGGAAATGCCCAGTTTACTGGGCCTCGGCCTGCTTTCCTCTGTGAAAACTCCCATATGCTTAAGGATGCAGAGACAGACCTTCAGACAGTTACGGGGAAAAGTGCTACGGAAAAATACCAAATAGTTCTCCACCTAGCGGTTCTTTCCAAAGTTGCGCCACACACCTCTCGGAAAGATCGAGTGACTGCGGCCTAGCCTTCCATTGGTCTGGAGAAAGAATCGCCGTTCCTAGCTGATGAATCAAATGATTCTGAAGGGAACGGTGAAAAGTGCGGATCCTGTTTCAGTCTTTAGACTGAAACAGGATCCGCACTATTCACCTCTCCCACAAAGGCGCACTTCTCGTGTCTGGCGCGATTCCCACAAACCCAGGACGGACAGAGGCCCTGCACTTGCCACCCCAGAAAAATATCTCATCTCCAAGGAAGGGTCCTTACGCTAACGGTTGAAAAGGGCTCCCGTTCTTGAAACGGTGGTGAAAGGACGGTGAAAGAATACTGAAAACAATCCTATCTTCCAGGGTCCGGTGCCAGGTATGGGAAATACCAAGTTACCTGGGCCTCAGCAGAGGTTTCTCTGCGAAAAGCATCCTAGGCTTCAGGATGCAGAGACCGACCTCATGAATGTTATGGTGCAAAACGCTATGGAAATGGCCAATAATTACCAACATACTGGTTGTCTCAAAAGGGTCAGGATGAAATCTGAAGCACGATCCACACTTTTCCCATCTCACGCAAATATGCACTTACCAACTCTGCAGGTAAGCAAACCAAAGGCAGGGCTGACAGAAGCCCCGCACTTACACCCCACCCAGAAATCTCAACTACCAGGCAGGATTCTGACGCTAATGCCAGAAACCTGCTCGGGTTCTGAACATCATGGCGAAACCACAGTGGAATACTACCGAAAAGAACACTTTCCTTGCAGTCTCTAGCACCAACTATTGGAAATGCCAAGTTTACTGGGCCTCGGCCTGCTTTCCTCTGTGAAAACTCCCCTGTGTTTAAGGATGCAGAGACCAACCTTAGGACAGTTACGGGGAAAAGTGCTACGGAAAAATACCAAATAGTTCTCCACCTAGCGGTTCTTTCCAAAGTTGCGCCACACACCTCTCGGAAAGATCCAGTGACTGCGGCCTAGCCTTCCATTGGTCTGGAGAAGGAATCGCCGTTCCTAGCTGATGAATCAAATGATTCTGAAAGGAACGGTGAAAAGTGCGGATCCTGTTTCAGTCTAAAGACTGAAACAGGATCCGCACTATTCACCTCTCCCACAAAGGCGCACTTCTCGTGTCTGGCGCGAGTCCCACAAACCCAGGATGGACAGAGGCCCTGCACTTGCCACCCCAGAAAAATATCTCATCTCCAAGGAAGGGTCCTTACGCTAACGGTTGAAAAGGGCTCCCGTTCTTGAAACGGTGGTGAAAGCACCGTGAAAGAATACTGAAAACAATCCTATCTTCCAAGGCTCCGGTGCCAGGTATGGGAAATACCAAGTTACCTGGGCCTCAGCAGAGGTTTCTCTGCGAAAAGCATCCTAGGCTCCAGGATGCAGAGACCGACCTCATGACTGTTATGGTGCAAAACGCTATGGAAATGGCCAATAATTACCAACATACTGGTGATCTCAAAAGGGTCAGGATGAAATCTGAAGCACGATCCACACTTTTCCCATCTCACGCAAATATGCACTTACCAACTATGCAGGTAAGCAAACCAAAGGCAGGGCTGACAGAAGCCCCGCACTTACACCCCACCCAGAAATCTCAACTACCAGGCAGGATTCTGACGCTAATGCGAGAAACCTGCTCGGGTTCTGAACATCATGGCGAAACCACAGTGGAATAATACCGAAAAGAACACTTTCCTTGCAGTCTCTAGCACCAACTATTGGAAATGCCAAGTTTACTGGGCCTCGGCCTGCTTTCCTCTGTGAAAACTCCCCTGTGCTTAAGGATGCAGAGACCGACCTTAGGACAGTTACGGGGAAAAGTGCTACGGAAAAATACCAAATAGTTCTCCACCTAGCGGTTCTTTCCAAAGTTGCGCCACACACCTCTCGGAAAGATCGAGTGACTGCGGCCTAGCCTTCCATTGGTCTGGAGAAGGAATCGCCGTTCCTAGCTGATGAATCAAATGATTCTGAAAGGAAGGGTGAAAAGTGCGGATCCTGTTTCAATCTTTAGACTGAAACAGGATCCGCACTATTCACCTCTCCCACAAAGGCGCACTTCTCGTGTCTGGCGCGAGTCCCACAAACCCAGGACGGACAGAGGCCCTGCACTTGCCACCCTAGAAAAATATCTCATCTCCAAGGAAGGGTCCTTACGCTAACGGTTGAAAAGGGCTCCCGTTCTTGAAACGGTGGTGAAAGGACGGTGAAAGAATACTGAAAACAATCCTATCTTCCAGGGTCCGGTGCCAGGTATGGGAAATACCAAGTTACCTGGGCCTCAGCAGAGGTTTCTCTGCGAAAAGCATCCTAGGCTTCAGGATGCAGAGACCGACCTCATGAATGTTATGGTGCAAAACGCTATGGAAATGGCCAATAATTACCAACATACTGGTGATCTCAAAAGGGTCAGGATGAAATCTGAAGCACGATCCACACTTTTCCCATCTCACGCAAATATGCACTTACCAACTCTGCAGGTAAGCAAACCAAAGGCAGGGCTGACAGAAGCCCCGCACTTAGTCCCCACCCAGAAATCTCAACTACCAGGCAGGATTCTGACGCTAATGCGAGAAACCTGCTCGGGTTCTGAACATCAAGGCGAAACCACAGTGGAATAATACCGAAAAGAACACTTTCTTTGCAGTCTCTAGCACCAACTATTGGAAATGCCCAGTTTACTGGGCCTCGGCCTGCTTTCCTCTGTGAAAACTCCCATATGCTTAAGGATGGAGAGACAGACCTTCAGACAGTTACGGGGAAAAGTGCTACGGAAAAATACCAAATAGTTCTCCACCTAGCGGTTCTTTCCAAAGTTGCGCCACACACCTCTCGGAAAGATCGAGTGACTGCGGCCTAGCCTTCCATTGGTCTGGAGAAAGAATCGCCGTTCCTAGCTGATGAATCAAATGATTCTGAAGGGAACGGTGAAAAGTGCGGATCCTGTTTCAGTCTTTAGACTGAAACAGGATCCGCACTATTCACCTCTCCCACAAAGGCGCACTTCTCGTGTCTGCGCGAGTCCCACAAACCCAGGACGGACAGAGGCCCTGCCTTGCCACCCCAGAAAAATATCTCATCTCCAAGGAAGGGTCCTTACGCTAACGGTTGAAAAGGGCTCCCGTTCTTGAAACGGTGGTGAAAGGACGGTGAAAGAATACTGAAAACAATCCTATCTTCCAGGGTCCGGTGCCAGGTATGGGAAATACCAAGTTACCTGGGCCTCAGCAGAGGTTTCTCTGCGAAAAGCATCCTAGGCTTCAGGATGCAGAGACCGACCTCATGAATGTTATGGTGCAAAACGCTATGGAAATGGCCAATAATTACCAACATACTGGTTGTCTCAAAAGGGTCAGGATGAAATCTGAAGCACGATCCACACTTTTCCCATCTCACGCAAATATGCACTTACCAACTCTGCAGGTAAGCAAACCAAAGGCAGGGCTGACAGAAGCCCCGCACTTACACCCCACCCAGAAATCTCAACTACCAGGCAGGATTCTGACGCTAATGCGAGAAACCTGCTCGGGTTCTGAACATCATGGCGAAACCACAGTGGAATACTACCGAAAAGAACACTTTCCTTGCAGTCTCTAGCACCAACTATTGGAAATGCCAAGTTTACTGGGCCTCGGCCTGCTTTCCTCTGTGAAAACTCCCCTGTGCTTAAGGATGCAGAGACCAACCTTAAGACAGTTACGGGGAAAAGTGCTACGGAAAAATACCAAATAGTTCTCCACCTAGCGGTTCTTTCCAAAGTTGCGCCACACACCTCTCGGAAAGATCCAGTGACTGCGGCCTAGCCTTCCATTGGTCTGGAGAAGGAATCGCCGTTCCTAGCTGATGAATCAAATGATTTTGAAAGGAACGGTGAAAAGTGCGGATCCTGTTTCAGTCTAAAGACTGAAACAGGATCCGCACTATTCACCTCTCCCACAAAGGCGCACTTCTCGTGTCTGGCGCGAGTCCCACAAACCCAGGATGGACATAGGCCCTGCACTTGCCACCCCAGAAAAATATCTCATCTCCAAGGAAGGGTCCTTACGCTAACGGTTGAAAAGGGCTCCCGTTCTTGAAACGGTGGTGAAAGCACCGTGAAAGAATACTGAAAACAATCCTATCTTCCAAGGCTCCGGTGCCAGGTATGGGAAATACCAAGTTACCTGGGCCTCAGCAGAGGTTTCTCTGCGAAAAGCATCCTAGGCTTCAGGATGCAGAGACCGACCTCATGCCTGTTACGGTGCAAAACGCCATGGAAATGGCCAACAATTACCAACATACTGGTGATCTCAAAAGGGTCAGGATGAAATCTGAAGCACGATCCACACTTTTCCCATCTCACGCAAATATGCACTTACCAACTCTGCAGGTAAGCAAACCAAAGGCAGGGCTGACAGAAGCCCCGCACTTACACCCCACCCAGAAATCTCAACTACCAGGCAGGATTCTGACGCTAATGCGAGAAACTGCTCGGGTTCTCAACATCATGGCGAAACCACAGTGGAATAATACCGAAAAGAACACTTTCTTTGCAGTCTCTAGCACCAACTATTAGAAATGCCAAGTTTACTGGGCCTCGGCCTGCTTTCCTCAGTGAAAACTCACCTGTGCTTAAGGATGCAGAGACCAACCTTAGGACAGTTACGGGGAAAAGTGCTACGGAAAAATACCAAATAGTTCTCCACCTAGCGGTTCTTTCCAAAGTTGCGCCACACACCTCTCGGAAAGATCGAGTGACTGCGGCCTAGCCTTCCATTGGTCTGGAGAAGGAATAGCCGTTCCTGGCTGATGAATCAAATGATTCTGAAAGGAACGGTGAAAAGTGCGGATCCTGTTTCAGTCTTTAGACTGAAACAGGATCCGCACTATTCACCTCTCCCACAAAGGCGCACTTCTCGTGTCTGGCGCGAGTCCCAAAAACCCAGGACGGACAGAGGCAATGCACTTGCCACCCCAGAAAAATATCTCATCTCCAAGGAAGGGTCCTTACGCTAACGGTTGAAAAGGGCTCCCGTTCTTGAAACGGTGGTGAAAGGACGGTGAAAGAATACTGAAAATAATCCTATCTTCCAAGGCTCCGGTGCCAGGTATGGGAAATACCAAGTTACCTGGGCCTCAGCAGAGGTTTCTCTGCGAAAAGCATCCTAGGCTTCAGGATGCAGTGACCGACCTCATGACTGTTACGGTGCAAAACGCTATGGAAATGGCCAATAATTACCAACATACTGGTGATCACAAAAGAGTCAGGATGAAATCTGAAGCACGATCCACACTTTTCCCATCTCACGCAAATATGCACTTACCAACTCTGCAGGTAAGCAAACCAAAGGCAGGGCTGACAGAAGCCCCGCACTTACACCCCACCCAGAAATCTCAACTACCAGGCAGGATTCTGACGCTAATGCGAGAAACCTGCTCGGGTTCTGAACATCATGGCGAAACCACAGTGGAATACTACCGAAAAGAACACTTTCCTTGCAGTCTCTAGCACCAACTATTGGAAATGCCAAGTTTAATGGGCCTCGGCCTGCTTTCCTCTGTGAAAACTCCCCTGTGCTTAAGGATGCAGAGACCAACCTTAGGACAGTTACGGGGAAAAGTGCTACGGAAAAATACCAAATAGTTCTCCACCTAGCGGTTCTTTCCAAAGTTGCGACACACACCTCTCGGAAAGATCCAGTGACTGCGGCCTAGCCTTCCATTGGTCTGGAGAAGGAATCGCCGTTCCTAGCTGATGATTCAAATGATTCTGAAAGGAACGGTGAAAAGTGCGGATCCTGTTTCAGTCTTTAGACTGAAACAGGATCCGCACTATTTACCTCTCCCACAAAGGCGCACTTCTCGTGTCAGGCCCGAGTCTCACAAACCCAGGACGGACAGAGGCCCTGCACTTGCCACCCCAGAAAAATATCTCATCTCCAAGGAAGGGTCCTTACGCTAACGGTTGAAAAGGGCTCCCGTTCTTGAAACGGTGGTGAAAGCACCGTGAAAGAATACTGAAAACAATCCTATCTTCCAAGGCTCCGGTGCCATGTATGGGAAATACCAAGTTACCTGGGCCTCAGCAGAGGTTTCTCTGCGAAAAGCATCCTAGTCTTCAGGATGCAGAGACCGACCTCATGCCTGTTACGGTGCAAAAGGCCATGGAAATGGCCAACAATTACCAACATACTGGTGATCTCAAAAGGGTCAGGATGAAATCTGAAGCACGATCCACACTTTTCCCATCTCACGCAAATATGCACTTACCAACTCTGCAGGTAAGCAAATCAAAGGCAGGGCTGACAGAAGCCCCGCACTTACACCCCACCCAGAAATCTCAACTACCAGGCAGGATTCTGACGCTAATGCGAGAAACCTGCTCGGGTTCTCAACATCATGGAGAAACCACAGTGGAATAATACCGAAAAGAACACTTTCTTTGCAGTCTCTAGCACCAACTATTGGAAATGCCAAGTTTACTGGGCCTCGGCCTGCTTTCCTCTGTGAAAACTCCCCTGTGCTTAAGGATGCAGAGACCAACCTCAGGACAGTTACGGGGAAAAGTGCTACGGAAAAATACCAAATAGTTCTCCACCTAGCGGTTCTTTCCAAAGTTGCTTCACACACCTCTCGGAAAGATCGAGTGACTGCGGCCTAGCCTTCGATTGGTCTGGAGAAGGAATCGCCGTCCCTAGCTGATGAATCAAATGATTCTGAAAGGAACGGTGAAAAGTGCGGATCCTGTTTCAGTCTTTAGACTGAAACAGGATCCGCACTATTCACCTCTCCCACAAAGGCGCACTTCTCGTGTCTGGCGCGAGTCCCAAAAACCCAGGACGGACAGAGGCCCTGCACTTGCCACCCCAGAAAAATTTCTCATCTCCAAGGAAGGGTCCTTACGCTAACGGTTGAAAAGGGCTCCCGTTCTTGAAACGGTGGTGAAAGGACGGTGAAAGAATACTGAAAATAATCCTATCTTCCAAGGCTCCGGTGCCAGGTATGGGAAATACCAAGTTACCTGGGCCTCAGCAGAGGTTTCTCTGCGAAAAGCATCCTAGGCTTCAGGATGCAGAGACCGACCTCATGCCTGTTACGGTGCAAAACGCCATGGAAATGGCCAATAATTACCAACATACTGGTGATCTCAAAAGGGTCAGGATGAAATCTGAAGCACGATCCACACTTTTCCCATCTCACGCAAATATGCACTTACCAACTCTGCAGGTAAGCAAACCAAAGGCAGGGCTGACAGAAGCCCCGCACTTACACCCCACCCAGAAATCTCAACTACCAGGCAGGATTCTGACGCTAATGCGAGAAACCTGCTCGGGTTCTGAACATCATGGTGAAATCACAGTGGAATAATACCGAAAAGAACACTTTCTTTGCAGTCTCTAGCACCAACTATTGGAAATGCCAAGTTTACTGGGCCTCGGCCTGCTTTCCTCTGTGAAAACTCCCCTATGCTTAAGGATGCAGAGACCAACCTTAGGACAGTTACGGGGAAAAGTGCTACGGAAAAATACCAAATAGTTCTCCACCTAGCGGTTCTTTCCAAAGTTGCGCCACACACCTCTCGGAAAGATCGAGTGACTGCGGCCTAGCCTTCGATTGGTCTGGAGAAGGAATCGCCGTTCCTAGCTGATGAATCAAATGATTCTGAAAGGAACGGTGAAAAGTGCGGATCCTGTTTCAGTCTAAAGACTGAAACAGGATCCGCACTATTCACCTCTCCCACAAAGGCGCACTTCTCGTGTCTGGCGCGAGTCCCACAAACCCAGGACGGACAGAGGCCCTGCACTTGCCACCCCAGAAAAATATCTCATCTCCAAGGAAGGGTCCTTACACTAACGGTTGAAAAGGGCTCCCGTTCTTGAAACGGTGGTGAAAGGACGGTGAAAGAATACTGAAAACAATCCTATCTTCCAAGGCTCCGGTGCCAGGTATGGGAAATACCAAGTTACCTGGGCCTCAGCAGAGGTTTCTCTGCGAAAAGCATCCTAGGCTTCAGGATGCAGAGACCGACCTCATGACTGTTACGGTGCAAAACGCTATGGAAATGGCCAATAATTACGAACATACTGGTGATCTCAAAAGGGTCAGGATGAAATCTGAAGCACGATTAATCCTTTTCCCATCTCACGCAAATACGCACTTACCAACTCTGCAGGTAAGCAAACCAAAGGCAGGGCTGACAGAAGCCCGGCACTTACACCCCACCCAGAAATCTCAACTACCAGGCAGGATTCTGACGCTAATGCGAGAAACCTGCTCGGGTTCTGAACATCATGGTGAAACCACAGTGGAATAATACCGAAAAGAACACTTTCTTTGCAGTCTCTAGCACCAACTATTGGAAATGCCAAGTTTACTGGGCCTCGGCCTTCTTTCCTCTGTGTAAACTCCCCTGTGCTTAAGGATGCAGAGACCAACCTTAGGACAGTTACGGGGAAAAGTGCTACGGAAAAATACCAAATAGTTCTCCACCTAGCGGTTCTTTCCAAAGTTGCGCCACACACCTCTCGGAAAGATCGAGTGACTGCGGCCTAGCCTTCGATTGGTCTGGAGAAGGAATCGCCGTCCCTAGCTGATGAATCAAATGATTCTGAAAGGAACGGTGAAAAGTGCGGATCCTGTTTCAGTGTTTAGACTGAAACAGGATCCGCACTATTCACCTCTCCCACAAAGGCGCACTTCTCGTGTCTGGCGCGAGTCCCACAAACCCAGGACGGACAGAGGCCCTGCACTTGCCACCCCAGAAAAATATCTCATCTCCAAGGACGGGTCCTTACGCTAACGGTTGAAAAGGGCTCCCGTTCTTGAAACGGTGGTGAAAGGACGGTGAAAGAATACTGAAAATAATCCTATCTTCCAAGGCTCCGGTGCCAGGTATGGGAAATACCAAGTTACCTGGGCCTCAGCAGAGGTTTCTCTGCGAAAAGCATCCTAGGCTTCAGGATGCAGTGACCGACCTCATGACTGTTACGGTGCAAAACGCTATGGAAATGGCCAATAATTACCAACATACTGGTGATCACAAAAGAGTCAGGATGAAATCTGAAGCACGATCCACACTTTTCCCATCTCACGCAAATATGCACTTACCAACTCTGCAGGTAAGCAAACCAAAGGCAGGGCTGACAGAAGCCCCGCACTTACACCCCACCCAGAAATCTCAACTACCAGGCAGGATTCTGACGCTAATGCGAGAAACCTGCTCGGGTTCTGAACATCATGGCGAAACCACAGTGGAATACTACCGAAAAGAACACTTTCCTTGCAGTCTCTAGCACCAACTATTGGAAATGCCAAGTTTAATGGGCCTCGGCCTGCTTTCCTCTGTGAAAACTCCCCTGTGCTTATGGATGCAGAGACCAACCTTAGGACAGTTACGGGGAAAAGTGCTACGGAAAAATACCAAATAGTTCTCCACCTAGCGGTTCTTTCCAAAGTTGCGACACACACCTCTCGGAAAGATCCAGTGACTGCGGCCTAGCCTTCCATTGGTCTGGAGAAGGAATCGCCGTTCCTAGCTGATGATTCAAATGATTCTGAAAGGAACGGTGAAAAGTGCGGATCCTGTTTCAGTCTTTAGACTGAAACAGGATCCGCACTATTTACCTCTCCCACAAAGGCGCACTTCTCGTGTCAGGCCCGAGTCCCACAAACCCAGGACGGACAGAGGCCCTGCACTTGCCACCCCAGAAAAATATCTCATCTCCAAGGAAGGGTCCTTACGCTAACGGTTGAAAAGGGCTCCCGTTCTTGAAACGGTGGTGAAAGCACCGTGAAAGAATACTGAAAACAATCCTATCTTCCAAGGCTCCGGTGCCATGTATGGGAAATACCAAGTTACCTGGGCCTCAGCAGAGGTTTCTCTGCGAAAAGCATCCTAGTCTTCAGGATGCAGAGACCGACCTCATGCCTGTTACGGTGCAAAACGCCATGGAAATGGCCAACAATTACCAACATACTGGTGATCTCAAAAGGGTCAGGATGAAATCTGAAGCACGATCCACACTTTTCCCATCTCACGCAAATATGCACTTACCAACTCTGCAGGTAAGCAAATCAAAGGCAGGGCTGACAGAAGCCCCGCACTTACACCCCACCCAGAAATCTCAACTACCAGGCAGGATTCTGACGCTAATGCGAGAAACCTGCTCGGGTTCTCAACATCATGGAGAAACCACAGTGGAATAATACCGAAAAGAACACTTTCTTTGCAGTCTCTAGCACCAACTATTGGAAATGCCAAGTTTACTGGGCCTCGGCCTGCTTTCCTCTGTGAAAACTCCCCTGTGCTTAAGGATGCAGAGACCAACCTCAGGACAGTTACGGGGAAAAGTGCTACGGAAAAATACCAAATAGTTCTCCACCTAGCGGTTCTTTCCAAAGTTGCGTCACACACCTCTCGGAAAGATCGAGTGACTGCGGCCTAGCCTTCGATTGGTCTGGAGAAGGAATCGCCGTCCCTAGCTGATGAATCAAATGATTCTGAAAGGAACGGTGAAAAGTGCGGATCCTGTTTCAGTCTTTAGACTGAAACAGGATCCGCACTATTCACCTCTCCCACAAAGGCGCACTTCTCGTGTCTGGCGCGAGTCCCAAAAACCCAGGACGGACAGAGGCCCTGCACTTGCCACCCCAGAAAAATTTCTCATCTCCAAGGAAGGGTCCTTACGCTAACGGTTGAAAAGGGCTCCCGTTCTTGAAACGGTGGTGAAAGGACGGTGAAAGAATACTGAAAATAATCCTATCTTCCAAGGCTCCGGTGCCAGGTATGGGAAATACCAAGTTACCTGGGCCTCAGCAGAGGTTTCTCTGCGAAAAGCATCCTAGGCTTCAGGATGCAGAGACCGACCTCATGCCTGTTACGGTGCAAAACGCCATGGAAATGGCCAATAATTACCAACATACTGGTGATCTCAAAAGGGTCAGGATGAAATCTGAAGCACGATCCACACTTTTCCCATCTCACGCAAATATGCACTTACCAACTCTGCAGGTAAGCAAACCAAAGGCAGGGCTGACAGAAGCCCCGCACTTACACCCCACCCAGAAATCTCAACTACCAGGCAGGATTCTGACGCTAATGCGAGAAACCTGCTCGGGTTCTGAACATCATGGTGAAATCACAGTGGAATAATACCGAAAAGAACACTTTCTTTGCAGTCTCTAGCACCAACTATTGGAAATGCCAAGTTTACTGGGCCTCGGCCTGCTTTCCTCTGTGAAAACTCCCCTATGCTTAAGGATGCAGAGACCAACCTTAGGACAGTTACGGGGAAAAGTGCTACGGAAAAATACCAAATAGTTCTCCACCTAGCGGTTCTTTCCAAAGTTGCGCCACACACCTCTCGGAAAGATCGAGTGACTGCGGCCTAGCCTTCGATTGGTCTGGAGAAGGAATCGCCGTTCCTAGCTGATGAATCAAATGATTCTGAAAGGAACGGTGAAAAGTGCGGATCCTGTTTCAGTCTAAAGACTGAAACAGGATCCGCACTATTCACCTCTCCCACAAAGGCGCACTTCTCGTGTCTGGCGCGAGTCCCACAAACCCAGGACGGACAGAGGCCCTGCACTTGCCACCCCAGAAAAATATCTCATCTCCAAGGAAGGGTCCTTACACTAACGGTTGAAAAGGGCTCCCGTTCTTGAAACGGTGGTGAAAGGACGGTGAAAGAATACTGAAAACAATCCTATCTTCCAAGGCTCCGGTGCCAGGTATGGGAAATACCAAGTTACCTGGGCCTCAGCAGAGGTTTCTCTGCGAAAAGCATCCTAGGCTTCAGGATGCAGAGACCGACCTCATGATTGTTACGGTGCAAAACGCTATGGAAATGGCCAATAATTACGAACATACTGGTGATCTCAAAAGGGTCAGGATGAAATCTGAAGCACGATTAATCCTTTTCCCATCTCACGCAAATACGCACTTACCAACTCTGCAGGTAAGCAAACCAAAGGCAGGGCTGACAGAAGCCCGGCACTTACACCCCACCCAGAAATCTCAACTACCAGGCAGGATTCTGACGCTAATGCGAGAAACCTGCTCGGGTTCTGAACATCATGGTGAAACCACAGTGGAATAATACCGAAAAGAACACTTTCTTTGCAGTCTCTAGCACCAACTATTGGAAATGCCAAGTTTACTGGGCCTCGGCCTTCTTTCCTCTGTGTAAACTCCCCTGTGCTTAAGGATGCAGAGACCAACCTTAGGACAGTTACGGGGAAAAGTGCTACGGAAAAATACCAAATAGTTCTCCACCTAGCGGTTCTTTCCAAAGTTGCGCCACACACCTCTCGGAAAGATCGAGTGACTGCGGCCTAGCCTTCGATTGGTCTGGAGAAGGAATCGCCGTCCCTAGCTGATGAATCAAATGATTCTGAAAGGAACGGTGAAAAGTGCGGATCCTGTTTCAGTGTTTAGACTGAAACAGGATCCGCACTATTCACCTCTCCCACAAAGGCGCACTTCTCGTGTCTGGCGCGAGTCCCACAAACCCAGGACGGACAGAGGCCCTGCACTTGCCACCCCAGAAAAATATCTCATCTCCAAGGACGGGTCCTTACGCTAACGGTTGAAAAGGGCTCCCGTTCTTGAAACGGTGGTGAAAGGACGGTGAAAGAATACTGAAAATAATCCTATCTTCCAAGGCTCCGGTGCCAGGTATGGGAAATACCAAGTTACCTGGGCCTCAGCAGAGGTTTCTCTGCGAAAAGCATCCTAGGCTTCAGGATGCAGAGACCGACCTCATGACTGTTACGGTGCAAAACGCTATGGAAATGGCCAATAATTACCAACATACTGGTGATCTCAAAAGGGTCAGGATGAAATCTGAAGCACGATCCACACTTTTCCCATCTCACGCAAATATGCACTTACCAACTCTGCAGGTAAGCAAACCAAAGGCAGGGCTGACAGAAGCCCCGCACTTACACCCCACCCAGAAATCTCAACTACCAGGCAGGATTCTGACGCTAATGCGAGAAACCTGCTCGGGTTCTGAACATCATGGCGAAACCACAGTGGAATACTACCGAAAAGAACACTTTCCTTGCAGTCTCTAGCACCAACTATTGGAAATGCCAAGTTTACTGGGCCTCGGCCTGCTTTCCTCTGTGAAAACTCCCCTGTGCTTAAGGATGCAGAGACCAACCTTAGGACAGTTACGGGGAAAAGTGCTACGGAAAAATACCAAATAGTTCTCCACCTAGCATTTCTTTCCAAAGTTGCGACACACACCTCTCGGAAAGATCCAGTGACTGCGGCCTAGCCTTCCATTGGTCTGGAGAAGGAATCGCCGTTCCTAGCTGATGATTCAAATGATTCTGAAAGGAACGGTGAAAAGTGCGGATCCTGTTTCAGTCTTTAGACTGAAACAGGATCCGCACTATTTACCTCTCCCACAAAGGCTCACTTCTCGTGTCAGGCCCGAGTCCCACAAACCCAGGACGGACAGAGGCCCTGCACTTGCCACCCCAGAAAAATATCTCATCTCCAAGGAAGGGTCCTTACGCTAACGGTTGAAAAGGGCTCCCGTTCTTGAAACGGTGGTGAAAGCATCGTGAAAGAATACTGAAAACAATCCTATCTTCCAAGGCTCCGGTGCCAGGTATGGGAAATACCAAGTTACCTGGGCCTCAGCAGAGGTTTCTCTGCGAAAAGCATCCTAGGCTTCAGGATGCAGAGAACGACCTCATGCCTGTTACGGTGCAAAACGCCATGGAAATGGCCAACAATTACCAACATACTGGTGATCTCAAAAGGGTCAGGATGAAATCTGAAGCACGATCCACACTTTTCCCATCTCACGCAAATATGCACTTACCAACTCTGCAGGTAAGCAAACCAAAGGCAGGGCTGACAGAAGCCCCGCACTTACACCCCACCCAGAAATCTCAACTACCAGGCAGGATTCTGACGCTAATGCGAGAAACTGCTCGGGTTCTGAACATCATGGCGTAACCACAGTGGAATAATACCGAAAAGAACACTTTCTTTGCAGTCTCTAGCACCAACTATTAGAAATGCCAAGTTTACTGGGCCTCGGCCTGCTTTCCTCAGTGAAAACTCCCCTGTGCTTAAGGATGCAGAGACCAACCTTAGGACAGTTACGGGGAAAAGTGCTACGGAAAAATACCAAATAGTTCTCCACCTAGCGGTTCTTTCCAAAGTTGCGCCACACACCTCTCGGAAAGATCGAGTGACTGCGGCCTAGCCTTCCATTGGTCTGGAGAAGGAATAGCCGTTCCTGGCTGATGAATCAAATGATTCTGAAAGGAACGGTGAAAAGTGCGGATCCTGTTTCAGTCTTTAGACTGAAACAGGATCCGCACTATTCACCTCTCCCAAAAAGGCGCACTTCTCGTGTCAGGCGCGAGTCTGACAAACCCAGGACGGACAGAGGCCCTGCATTTGCCACCCCAGAAAAATATCTCATCTCCAAGGAAGGGTCCTTACGCTAACGGTTGAAAAGGGCTCCCGTTCTTGAAACGGTGGTGAAAGGACGGTGAAAGAATACTGAAAACAATACTATCTTCCAATTCTCCAGTGCCAGGTATTGGAAATACCAAGTTACCTGGGCCTCAGCAGAGGTTTCTCTGCGAAAAGCATCCTTGGCTTCAGGATGCAGAGACCGACCTCATGCCTGTTACGGTGCAAAACGCTATGGAAATGGCCAACATTTACCAACATACTGGTGATCTCAAAAGGGTCAGGATGAAATCTGAAGCACGATCCACACTTTTCCCATCTCACGCAAATATGCACTTACCAACTCTGCAGGTAAGCAAACCAAAGGCAGGGCTGACAGAAGCCCGGCACTTACACCCCACCCAGAAATCTGAACTACCATGCAGGATTCTGACGCTAATGCGAGAAACCTGCTCGGGTTCTGAACATCATGGCGAAACCACAGTGGAATAATACCGAAAAGAACACTTTCTTTGCAGTCTCTAGCACCAACTATTGGAAATGCCAAGTTTACTGGGCCTCGGCCTGCTTTCCTCTGTGAAAACTCCCCTGTGCTTAAGGATGCAGAGACCAACCTTAGGACAGTTACGGGGCAAAGTGCTACGGAAAAATACCAAATAGTTCTCCACCTAGCGGTTCTTTCCAAAGTTGCGTCACACACCTCTCGGAAAGATCGAGTGACTGCGGCCTAGCCTTCGATTGGTCTGGAGAAGGAATCGCCGTCCCTAGCTGATGAATCAAATGGTTCTGAAAGGAACGGTGAAAAGTGCGGATCCTGTTTCAGTCTTTAGACTGAAACAGGATCCGCACTATTCACCTCTCCCACAAAGGCGCACTTCTCGTGTCTGGCGCGAGTCCCAAAAACCCAGGACGGACAGAGGCAATGCACTTGCCACCCCAGAAAAATATCTCATCTCCAAGGAAGGGTCCTTACGCTAACGGTTGAAAAGGGCTCCCGTTCTTGAAACGGTGGTGAAAGGACGGTGAAATATTAGTGAAAACAATCCTATCTTCCAAGGATCCTGTGCCAGCTATGGGAAATAGCAAGTTACCTGGGCCTCAGCAGAGGTTTCTCTGCAAAAAGCATCATAGGCTTCAGGATGCAGAGACCGAACTCATGACTATTACGGTGCCAAACGCCATGGAAATGGCAAATAATTACCAACACACTGGTCATTTCAAAGTGTCAGGATGAAATCTGAAGCACGATCCACACTTTTCCCATCTCACGCAAATATGCAATTAAGAAATCTGGATGTAAACAAATGAACGGCAGGGCCTACAGAAGCCCCGCGCTTACACCCCACCCAGAAATCTCAACTACCAGGCAGGATTCTTATGCTAATGC
This sequence comes from Lemur catta, assembly GCF_020740605.2. Lineage (NCBI taxonomy): Eukaryota > Metazoa > Chordata > Mammalia > Primates > Lemuridae > Lemur > Lemur catta. The sequence continues at coordinate 185,467 of NW_025423737.1, forward strand.
GAGAACCCTGCTCGGGTTCTGAAAATAATGCTGAAACCACAACGGAATAATACTTAAAAGAACACTTTCTTGGTAGTCTCTAGGACCAACTATTGGAAATGCCAACATTACTGGGCCTCAGCCTGTTTCGTCTGTGAAGACTCTGGTATGCTTAAGGATGCAGAGACCAGCCTTATGACAATTACGGTGAAAAGTGCTTCGGAAAAATACCAAATAGTTCTCCACTTAGCGGTTCTTTCAAAAGTTGGGCCACACACCTCTTGGAAAGATCGAGTTACTTTGGCCTAGCCTTCGATTGGTCTGGAGAAGCAATCGCCATTCCTAGCTGATGAATCAAATGATTCTGAAAGGAACGGTGAAAAGTGCGGATCCTGTTTCAGTCTTTAGACTGAAACAGGATCCGCACTATTCACCTGTCCCACAAAGGCGCACTTCTCATGTCTGGCGCTAGTCCAACAAACCCAGGACTGACAGAGGCCCTGCACTTGCCACCCCAGAAAAATATCTCATCTCCAAAGAAGGATTCTTCCGCTAACGGTTGAAAAGGGCTCCCGTTCTTGAAACAGCGATGAAAGGATGGTGAAATATTACTGAAAACAATCCTATCTTCCAAAGCTCCTGTGCCAGCTATGGGAAATAGCAAGTTACCTGGGCCTCAGCAGAGGTTTCTCTGCAAAAAGCATCATATGCTTCAGGATGCAGAGACCAAACTCATGACTATTACGGTGCCAAACGCCATGGAAATGGCAAATAATTACCAACACACTGGTCATTTCAAAGTGTCAGGATGAAATCTGAAGCACGATCCACACTTTTCCCATCTCACGCAATTATGCAATTAAGAAATCTGGATGTAAACAAATCAAAGGCAGGGCCTACAGAAGCCCCGCGCTTACACCCCATCCAGAAATCTCAACTACCAGGCAGGATTCTTATGCTAATGCGAGAAACCTGCTCGTTTTCTGAACATAATGCTGAACCCACAACGGAATAATACTTAAAAGAACACTTTCTTGGTAGTCTCTAGGACCAACTATTGGAAATGCCAACATTACTGGGCCTCAGCCTGTTTCGTCTGTGAAGACTCTGGTATGCTTAAGGATGCAGAGACCAGCCTTATGACAATTACGGTGAAAAGTGCTTCGGAAAAATACCAAATAGTTCTCCACTTAGCGGTTCTTTCAAAAGTTAGGCCACACACCTCTTGGAAAGATCGAGTTACTTTGGCCTAGCCTTCGATTGGTCTGGAGAAGCAATCGCCTTTCCTATCTGATGAATCAAATGATTCTGAAAGGAACGGTGAAAAGTGCGGATCCTGATTCAGTCTTTAGACTGAAACAGGATCCGCACTATTCACCTGTCCCACAAAGGCGCACTTCTCATGTTTGGCGCTAGTCCAACAAAACCAGGACTTACAGAGGCCCTGCACTTGCCACCCCAAAAAATTATCTCATCTCCAAAGAAGGATTCTTCCACTAACGGTTGAAAAGGGCTCCCGTTCTTGAAACAGTGGTGAAAGGATGGTTAAATATAAGTGAAAACAATCCTATCTTCCAAGGATCCTGTGCCAGCTATGGGAAATAGCAAGTTACCTGGGCCTCAGCAGAGGTTTCTCTGCAAAAAGCATCATAGGCTTCAGGATGCAGAGACCGAACTCATGACGATTACGGTGCCAAACGCCATGGAAATGGCAAATAATTACCAACACACTGGTCATTTCAAAGTGTCAGGATGAAACCTGAAGCATGATCCACACTTTTCCCATCTCACGCAAATATGCACTTTCCAACTCTGGAGGTAAACAAATCAAAGGCAGGGCCTAAAGAAGCCCCACGCTTACACCCCACCCAGAAATCTCAACTACCAGGCAGCATTCTTATGCTAATGCGAGAACCCTGCTCAGCTTCTGAAAATAATGATAAAACCACAACGGAATAATACTTAAAAGAACACTTTCTTGGTAGTCTCTAGGACCAACTATTGGAAATGCCAAGATTACTGGGCCTCAGCCTGTTTCGTCTGTGAAGACTCTGGTATGCTTAAGGATGCAGAGACCAGCCTTATGACAATTACGGTGAAAAGTGCTTCGGAAAAATACCAAATAGTTCTCCACTTAGCGGTTCTTTCAAAAGTTGGGCCACACACCTCTTGGAAAGATCGAGTTACTTTGGCCTAGCCTTCGATTGGTCTGGAGAAGCAATCGCCATTCGTAGCTGATGAATCAAATGATTCTGAAAGGAACGGTGAGAAGTGCGGATCCTGTTTCAGTCTTTAGACTGAAACAGGATCCGCACTATTCACCTGTCCCACAAAGGCGCACTTCTCATGTCTGGCGCTAGTCCAAGAAACCCAGGACTGACAGAGGCCCTGCACTTGCCACCCCAGAAAAATATCTCATCTCCAAAGAAGGATTCTTCCGCTAACGGTTGAAAAGGGCTCCCGTTCTTGAAACAGCGATGAAAGGATGGTGAAATATTACTGAAAACAATCCTATCTTCCAAGGCTCCTGTGCCAGCTATGGGAAATAGCAAGTTACCTGGGCCTCAGCAGAGGTTTCTCTGCAAAAAGCATCATGGGCTTCAGGATGCAGAGACCGAACTCATGACTATTACGGTGCCAAACGCCATGGAAATGGCAAATAATTACCAACACACTGGTCATTTCAAAGTGTCAGGATGAAATCTGAAGCACGATCCACACTTTTCCCATCTCACGCAATTATGCAATTAAGAAATCTGGATGTAAACAAATCAAAGGCAGGGCCTACAGAAGCCCCGCGCTTACAACCCATCCAGAAATCTCAACTACCAGGCAGCATTCTTATGCTAATGCGAGAACCCTGCTCGGGTTCTGAACATAATGCTGAACCCTCAACGGAATAATACTTAAAAGAACACTTTCTTGGTAGTCTCTAGGACCAACTATTGGAAATGCCAACATTACTGGGCCTCAGCCTGTTTCGTCTGTGAAGACTCTGGTATGCTTAAGGATGCAGAGACCAGCCTTATGACAATTACGGTGAAAAGTGCTTCGGAAAAATACCAAATAGTTCTCCACTTAGCGGTTCTTTCAAAAGTTGGGCCACACACCTCTTGGAAAGATCGAGTTACTTTGGCCTAGCCTTCGATTGTTCTGGAGAAGCAATCGCCATTCCTAGCTGATGAATCAAATGATTCTGAAAGGAACGGTGAAAAGTGCGGATCCTGTTTCAGGATCCGCACTATTCACCTGTCCCACAAAGGCGCACTTCTCATGTCTGGCGCTAGTCCAACAAACCCAGGACTGACAGAGGCCCTGCACTTGCCACCCCAGAAAAATATCTCATCTCCAAAGAAGGATTCTTCCGCTAACGGTTGAAAAGGGCTCCCGTTCTTGAAACAGCGATGAAAGGATGGTGAAATATTACTGAAAACAATCCTATCTTCCAAGGCTCCTGTGCCAGCTATGGGAAATAGCAAGTTACCTGGGCCTCAGCAGAGGTTTCTCTGCAAAAAGCATCATGGGCTTCAGGATGCAGAGACCGAACTCATGACTATTACGGTGCCAAACGCCATGGAAATGGCAAATAATTACCAACACACTGGTCATTTCAAAGTGTCAGGATGAAATCTGAAGCACAATCCACACTTTTCCCATCTCACGCAATTATGCAATTAAGAAATCTGGATGTAAACAAATCAAAGGCAGGGCCTACAGAAGCCCCGCGCTTACAACCCATCCAGAAATCTCAACTACCAGGCAGCATTCTTATGCTAATGCGAGAACCCTGCTCAGGGTCTGAAAATAATGCTGAAACCACAACGGAATAATACTTAAAAGAACACTTTCTTGGTAGTCTCTAGGACCAACTATTGGAAATGCCAACATTACTGGGCCTCAGCCTGTTTCGTCTGTGAAGACTCTGGTATGCTTAAGGATGCAGAGACCAGCCTTATGACAATTACGGTGAAAAGTGCTTCGGAAAAATACCAAATAGTTCTCCACTTAGCGGTTCTTTCAAAAGTTAGGCCACACACCTCTTGGAAAGATCGAGTTACTTTGGCCTAGCCTTCGATTGGTCTGGAGAAGCAATCGCCATTCGTAGCTGATGAATCAAATGATTCTGAAAGGAACGGTGAAAAGTGCCGATCCTGTTTCAGTCTTTAGACTGAAACAGGATCCGCACTATTCACCTGTCCCACAAAGGCGCACTTCTCATGTCTTGCGCTAGTCCAACAAACCCAACTGACAGAGGCCCTGCACTTGCCACCCCAGAAAAATATCTCATCTCCAAAGAAGGATTCTTCCGCTAACGGTTGAAAAGGGCTCCCGTTCTTGAAACAGCAATGAAAGGATGGTGAAATATTACTGAAAACAACCCTATCTTCCAAGGCTCCTGTGCCAGCTATGGGAAATAGCAAGTTACCTGGGCCTCAGCAGAGGTTTCTCTGCAAAAAGCATCATAGGCTTCAGGATGCAGAGACCGAACTCATGACTATTACGGTGCCAAACGCCATGGAAATGGCAAATAATTACCAACACACTGGTCATTTCAAAGTGTCAGGATGAAATCTGAAGCACGATCCACACTTTTCCCATCTCAAGCAATTATGCAATTAACAAATCTGGATGTAAACAAATCAAAGGCAGGGCCTACAGAAGCCCGGTGCTTACACCCCACCCAGAAATCTCAACTACCAGGCAGGATTCTTATGCTAATGCGAGAACCCTGCTCGGGTTCTGAAAATAATGCTGAAACCACAACGGAATAATACTTAAAAGAACACTTTCTTGGTAGTCTCTAGGACCAACTATTGGAAATGCCAAGATTACTGGGCCTCAGCCTGTTTCGTCTGTGAAGACTCTGGTATGCTTAAGGATGCAGAGACCAGCCTTATGACAATTACGGTGAAAAGTGCTTAGGAAAAATACCAAATAGTTCTCCACTTAGCAGTTCTTTCAAAAGTTGGGACACACACCTCTTGGAAAGATTGAGTTACTTTGGCCTAGCCTTCGATTGGTCTGCAGAAGCAATCGCCATTCCTAGCTGATGAATCAAATGATTCTGAAAGGAACGGTGAAAAGTGCAGATCCTGTTTCAGTCTTTAGACTGAAACAGGATCCGCACTATTGACCTGTCCCACAAAGGCGCACTTCTCATGTCTGGCGCTAGTCCAACAAACCCTGGACTGACAGAGGCCCTGCACATACCACCCCAGAAAAATATCTCATCTCCAAAGAAGGATTCTTCCGCTAACGGTTGGAAAGGGCTCCCGTTCTTGAAACAGCGGTGAAAGGATGGTGAAATATTACTGAAAACAATCCTATCTTCCAAGGCTCCTGTTCCTGCTATGGGAAATAGCAAGTTACCTGGGCCTCAGCAGAGGTTTCTCTGCAAAAACATCATAGGCTTCAGGATGCAGAGACCGACCTCATGACTATTACGGAGCCAAACGCCATGGAAATGGCAAATAATTACCAACACACTGGTCATTTCAAAGTGTCAGGATGAAATCTGAAGCACGATCCACACTTTTCCCATCTCACGCAAATATGCACTTTCCAACTCTGGAGGTAAACAAATCAAAGGCAGGGCCTACAGAAGCCCTGTGCTTACACCCCACCCAGAAATCTCAACTACCAGGCAGGATTCTTATGCTAATGCGAGAACCCTGCTCGGGTTCTGAAAATAATGCTGAAACCACAACGGAATAATACTTAAAAGAACACTTTCTTGGTAGTCTCTAGGACCAACTATTGGAAATGCCAACATTACTGCGCCTCAGCCTGTTTCGTCTGTGAAGACTCTGGTATGCTTAAGGATGCAGAGACCAGCCTTATGACAATTACGGTGAAAAGTGCTTCGGAAAAATACCAAATAGTTCTCCACTTAGCGGTTCTTTCAAAAGTTGGGCCACACACCTCTTGGAAAGATCGAGTTACTTTGGCCTAGCTTTCGATTGGTCTGGAGAAGCAAAGGGCATTCCTAGCTGATGAATCAAATGATTCTGAAAGGAACGGTGAAAAGTGCGTATCCTGTTTCAGTCTTTAGACTGAAACAGGATCCGCACTATTCACCTGTCCCACAAAGGCGCACTTCTCATGTCTGGCGCTAGTCCAACAAACCCAGGACTGACAGAGGCCCTGCACTTGCCACCCCAGAAAAATATCTCATCTCCAAAGAAGGATTCTTCCACTAACGGTTGAAAAGGGCTCCCGTTCTTGAAACAGCGATGAAAGGATGGTGAAATATTACTGAAAACAATCCTATCTTCCAAGGCTCCTGTGCCAGCTATGGGAAATAGCAAGTTACCTGGGCCTCAGCAGAGGTTTCTCTGCAAAAAGCATCATAGGCTTCAGGATGCAGAGACCGAACTCATGACTATTACGGTGCCAAACGTCATGGAAATGGCAAATAATTACCAACACACTGGTCATTTCAAAGTGTCAGGATGAAATCTGAAGCACGATCCACACTTTTCCCATCTCACGCAATTATGCAATTAAGAAATCTGGATGTAAACAAATCAAAGGCAGGGCCTACCGAAGCCCCGCGCTTATACCCCATCCAGAAATCTCAACTACCAGGCAGGATTCTTATGCTAATGTGAGAAACCTGCTCGGGTTCTGAACATAATGCTGAACCCACAACGGAATAATACTTAAAACAACACTTTCTTGGTAGTCTCTAGGACCAACTATTGGAAATGCCAACATTACTGGGCCTCAGCCTGTTTCGTCTGTGAAGACTCTGGTATGCTTAAGGATGCAGAGACCAGCCTTATGACAATTACGGTGAAAAGTGCTTCGGAAAAATACCAAATAGTTCTCCACTTAGCGGTTCTTTCAAAAGTTAGGCCACACACCCCTTGGAAAGATCGAGTTACTTTGGCCTAGCCTTCGATTGGTCTGGAGAAGCAATCGCCTTTCCTAGCTGATGAATCAAATGATTCTGAAAGGAACGGTGAAAAGTGCGGATCCTGATTCAGTCTTTAGACTGAAACAGGATCCGCACTATTCACCTGTCCCACAAAGGCGCACTTCTCATGTTTGGCGCTAGTCCAACAAAACCAGGACTTACAGAGGCCCTGCACTTGCCACCCCAAAAAATTATCTCATCTCCAAAGAAGGATTCTTCCGCTAACGGTTGAAAAGGGCTCCCGTTCTTGAAACAGTGGTGAAAGGATGGTGAAATATTAGTGAAAACAATCCTATCTTCCAAGGATCCTGTGCCAGCTATGGGAAATAGCAAGTTACCTGGGCCTCAGCAGAGGTTTCTCTGCAAAAAGCATCATAGGCTTCAGGATGCAGAGACCGAACTCATGACTATTACGGTGCCAAACGCCATGGAAATGGCAAATAATTACCAACACACTGGTCATTTCAAAGTGTCAGGATGAAATCTGAAGCACGATCCACACTTTTCCCATCTCACGCAAATATGCACTTTCCAACTCTGGAGGTAAACAAATCAAAGGCAGGGCCTAAAGAAGCCCCGGGCTTACACCCCACCCAGAAATCTCAACTACCAGGCAGCATTCTTATGCTAATGCGAGAACCCTGCTCGGGTTCTGAAAATAATGCTGAAACCACAGCGGAATAATACTTAAAAGAACACTTTCTTGGTAGTCTCTAGGACCAACTATTGGAAATGCCAAGATTACTGGGCCTCAGCCTGTTTCGTCTGTGAAGACTCTGGTATGCTTAAGGATGCAGAGACCAGCCTTATGACAATTACGGTGAAAAGTGCTTCGGAAAAATACCAAATAGTTCTCCACTTAGCGGTTCTTTCAAAAGTTAGGCCACACACATCTTGGAAAGATCGAGTTACTTTGGCCTAGCCTTCGATTGGTCTGGAGAAGCAATCGCCATTCCTAGCTGATGAATCAAATGATTCTGAAAGGAACGGTGAAAAGTGCGGATCCTGTTTCAGTCTTTAGACTGAAACAGGATCCGCACTATTCACCTGTCCCACAAAGGCGCACTTCTCATGTCTGGCGCTAGTCCAACAAACCCAGGACTGACAGAGGCCCTGCACTTGCCACCCCAGAAAAATATCTCATCTCCAAAGAAGGATTCTTCCGCTAACGGTTGGAAAGGGCTCCCGTTCTTGAAACAGTGGTGAAAAAATTGTGAAATAATACTGAAAGCAATCCTATCTTCCAAGGCTCCTGTGCCAGCTATGGGAAATAGCAAGTTACCTGGGCCTCAGCAGAGGTTTCTCTGCAAAAAGCATCATAGGCTTCAGGATGCAGAGACCGACCTCATGACTATTACGGTGCCAAACGCCATGGAAATGGCAAATAATTACCAACACACTGGTCATTTCAAAGTGTCAGGAAGAAATCTGAACCACGATCCACACTTTTCCCATCTCACGCAATTATGCAATTAAGAAATCTGGATGTAAACAAATCAAAGGCAGGGCCTACAGAAGCCCCGCCCTTACACCCCACCCAGAAATCTCAACTACCAGGCAGGATTCTTATGCTAATGCGAGAACCCTGCTCGGGTTCTGAAAATAATGCTGAAACCACAACGGAATAATACTTAAAAGAACACATTCTTGGTAGTCTCTAGGACCAACTATTGGAAATGCCAAGATTACTGGGCCTCAGCCTGTTTCGTCTGTGAAGACTCTGGTATGCTTAAGGATGCAGAGACCAGCCTTATGACAATTACGGTGAAAAGTGCTTCGGAAAAATACCAAATAGTTCTCCACTTAGCGGTTCTTTCAAAAGTTGGGCCACACACCTCTTGGAAAGATCGAGTTACTTTGGCCTAGCCTTCGATTGGTCTGGAGAAGCAATCGCCATTCCTAGCTGATGAATCAAATGATTCTGAAAGGAACGGTGAAAAGTGCGGATCCTGTTTCAGTCTTTAGACTGAAACAGGATCCGCACTATTCACCTGTCCCACAAAGGCGCACTTCTCATGTCTGGCGCTAGTCCAACAAACCCAGGACTGACAGAGGCCCTGCACTTGCCACCCCAGAAAAATATCTCATCTCCAAAGAAGGATTCTTCCGCTAACGGTTGAAAAGGGCTCCCGTTCTTGAAACAGCGATGAAAGGATGGTGAAATATTACTGAAAACAATCCTATCTTCCAAGGCTCCTGTGCCAGCTATGGGAAATAGCAAGTTACCTGGGACTCAGCAGAGGTTTCTCTGCAAAAAGCATCATAGGCTTCAGGATGCAGAGACCGACCTCATGACTATTACGGTGCCAAACGCCATGGAAATGGCAAATAATTACCAACACACTGGTCATTTCAAAGTGTCAGGATGAAATCTGAAGCACGATCAACACTTTTCCCATCTCACGCAATTATGCAATTAAGAAATCTGGATGTAAACAAATGAACGGCAGGGCCTACAGAAGCCCCGCGCTTACACCCCACCCAGAAATCTCAACTACCAGGCAGGATTCTTATGCTAATGCGAGAACCCTGCTCGGGTTCTGAAAATAATGCTGAAACCACAACGGAATAATACTTAAAAGAACACTTTCTTAATAGTTTCTAGGACCAACTATTGGAAATGCCAACATTACTGGGCCTCAGCCTGTTTCGTCTGTGAAGACTCTGGTATGCTTAAGGATGCAGAGACCAGCCTCATGACAATTACGGTGAAAAGTGCTTCGGAAAAATACCAAATAGTTCTCCACTTAGCGGTTCTTTCAAAAGTTAGGCCACACACCTCTTGGAAAGATCGAGTTACTTTGGCCTAGCCTTCGATTGGTCTGGAGAAGCAATCGCCATTCGTAGCTGATGAATCAAATGGTTCTGAAAGGAACGGTGAAAAGTGCCGATCCTGTTTCACTCTTTAGACTGAAACAGGATCTGCACTATTCACCTGTCCCACAAAGGCGCACTTCTCATGTCTTGCGCTAGTCCAACAAACCCAGGACTGACAGAGGCCCTGCACTTGCCACCCCAGAAAAATATCTCATCTCCAAAGAAGGATTCTTCCGCTAACGGTTGAAAAGGGCTCCCGTTCTTGAAACAGCAATGAAAGGATGGTGAAATATTACTGAAAACAACCCTATCTTCGAAGGCTCCTGTGCCAGCTATGGGAAATAGCAAGTTACCTGGGCCTCAGCAGAGGTTTCTCTGCAAAAAGCATCATAGGCTTCAGGATGCAGAGACCGACCTCATGACTATTACGGTGCCAAACGCCATGGAAATGGCAAATAATTACCAACACACTGGTCATTTCAAAGTGTCAGGATGAAATCTGAAGCACGATCCACACTTTTCCCATCTCATGCAAATATGCACTTTCCAACTCTGGAGGTAAACAAATCAAAGGCAGGGCCTACAGAAGCCCCGCGCTTACACCCCACCCAGAAATCTCAACTACCAGGCAGGATTCTTATGCTAATGCGAGAACCCTGCTCGGGTTCTGAACATAATGCTGAACCCACAACGGAATAATACTTAAAAGAACACTTTCTTGGTAGTCTCTAGGACCAACTATTGGAAATGCCAACATTACTGGGCCTCAGCCTGTTTCGTCTGTGAAGACTCTGGTATGCTTAAGGATGCAGAGACCAGCCTTATGACAATTACGGTGAAAAGTGCTTCGGAAAAATACCAAATAGTTCTCCACTTAGCGGTTCTTTCAAAAGTTAGGCCACACACCTCTTGGAAAGATCGAGTTACTTTGGCCTAGACTTCGATTGGTCTGGAGAAGCAAAGGGCATTCCTAGCTGATGAATCAAATGATTCTGAAAGGAACGGTGAAAAGTGCGGATCCTGATTCAGTCTTTAGACTGAAACAGGATCCGCACTATTCACCTGTCCCACAAAGGCGCACTTCTCATGTTTGGCGCTAGTCCAACAAAACCAGGACTTACAGAGGCCCTGCACTTGCCACCCCAAAAAATTATCTCATCTCCAAAGAAGGATTCTTCCACTAATGGTTGAAAAGGGCTCCCGTTCTTGAAACAGTGGTGAAAGGATGGTGAAATATTAGTGAAAACAATCCTATCTTCCAAGGATTCTGTGCCAGCTATGGGAAATAGCAAGTTACCTGGGCCTCAGCAGAGGTTTCTCTGCAAAAAGCATCATGGGCTTCAGGATGCAGAGACCGAACTCATGACTATTACGGTGCCAAACGCCATGGAAATGGCAAATAATTACCAACACATTGGTCATTTCAAAGTGTCAGGATGAAATCTGAAGCACGATCCACACTTTTCCCATCTCACGCAATTATGCAATTAAGAAATCTGGATGTAAACAAATCAAAGGCAGGGCCTACAGAAGCCCCGCGCTTACAACCCATCCAGAAATCTCAACTACCAGGCAGGATTCTTATGCTAATGCGAGAAACCTGCTCGGGTTCTGAACATAATGCTGAACCCACAACGGAATAATACTTAAAAGAACACTTTCTTGGTAGTCTCTAGGACCAACTATTGGAAATGCCAACATTACTGAGCCTCAGCCTGTTTCGTCTGTGAAGACTCTGGTATGCTTAAGGATGCAGAGACCAGCCTTATGACAATTACGGTGAAAAGTGCTTCGGAAAAATACCAAATAGTTCTCCACTTAGCGGTTCTTTCAAAAGTTGGGCCACACACCTCTTGGAAAGATCGAGTTACTTTGGCCTAGCCTTCGATTGTTCTGGAGAAGCAATCGCCATTCCTAGCTGATGAATCAAATGATTCTGAAAGGAACGGTGAAAAGTGCAGATCCTGTTTCAGTCTTTAGACTGAAACAGGATCCGCACTATTCACCTGTCCCACAAAGGCGCACTTCTCATGTCTGGCGCTAGTCCAACAAACCCAGGACTGACAGAGGCCCTGCACTTGCCACCCCAGAAAAATATCTCATCTCCAAAGAAGGATTCTTCCGCTAACGGTTGAAAAGGGCTCCCGTTCTTGAAACAGCGATGAAAGGATGGTGAAATATTACTGAAAACAATCCTATCTTCCAAGGCTCCTGTGCCAGCTATGGGAAATAGCAAGTTACCTGGGCCTCAGCAGAGGTTTCTCTGCAAAAAGCATCATGGGCTTCAGGATGCAGAGACCGAACTCATGACTATTACGGTGCCAAACGCCATGGAAATGGCAAATAATTACCAACACACTGGTCATTTCAAAGTGTCAGGATGAAATCTGAAGCACGATCCACACTTTTCCCATCTCACGCAATTATGCAATTAAGAAATCTGGATGTAAACAAATCAAAGGCAGGGCCTACAGAAGCCCCGCCCTTACACCCCATCCAGAAATCTCAACTACCAGGCAGGATTCTTATGCTAATGCGAGAAACCTGCTTGGGTTCTGAACATAATGCTGAACCCACAACGGAATAATACTTAAAAGAACACATTCTTGGTAGTCTCTAGGACCAACTATTGGAAATGCCAACATTACTGGGCCTCAGCCTGTTTCGTCTGTGAAGACTCTGGTATGCTTAAGGATGCAGAGACCAGCCTTATGACAATTACGGTGAAAAGTGCTTCGGAAAAATACCAAATAGTTCTCCACTTAGCGGTTCTTTCAAAAGTTAGGCCACACACCTCTTGGAAAGATCGAGTTACTTTGGCCTAGCCTTCGATTGGTCTGGAGAAGCAATCGCCATTCGTAGCTGATGAATCAAATTATTCTGAAAGGAACGGTGAAAAGTTCCGATCCTGTTTCAGTCTTTAGACTGAAACAGGATCTGCACTATTCACCTGTCCCACAAAGGCGCACTTCTCATGTCTTGCGCTAGTCCAACAAACCCAGGACTGACAGAGGCCCTGCACTTGCCACCCCAGAAAAATATCTCATCTCCAAAGAAGGATTCTTCCGCTAACGGTTGAAAAGGGCTCCCGTTCTTGAAACAGCAATGAAAGGATGGTGAAATATTACTGAAAACAACCCTATCTTCGAAGGCTCCTGTGCCAGCTATGGGAAATAGCAAGTTACCTGGGCCTCAGCAGAGGTTTCTCTGCAAAAAGCATCATAGGCTTCAGGATGCAGAGACCGACCTCATGACTATTACGGTGCCAAACGCCATGGAAATGGCAAATAATTACCAACACACTGGTCATTTCAAAGTGTCAGGATGAAATCTGAAGCACGATCCACACTTTTCCCATCTCATGCAAATATGCACTTTCCAACTCTGGAGGTAAACAAATCAAAGGCAGGGCCTACAGAAGCCCCGCGCTTACACCCCACCCAGAAATCTCAACTACCAGGCAGGATTCTTATGCTAATGCGAGAACCCTGCTCGGGTTCTGAAAATAATGCTGAAACCACAACGGAATAATACTTAAAAGAACACTTTCTTGGTAGTCTCTAGGACCAACTATTGGAAATGCCAACATTACTGGGCCTCAGCCTGTTTCGTCTGTGAAGACTCCGGTATGCTTAAGGATGCAGAAACCAGCCTTATGATAATTACGGTGAAAAGTGCTTCGGAAAAATACCAAATAGTTCTCCACTTAGCGGTTCTTTCAAAAGTTAGGCCACACACCTCTTGGAAAGATCGAGTTACTTTGGCCTAGCCTTCGATTGGTCTGGAGAAGCAATCGCCATTCCTAGCTGATGAATCAAATGATTCTGAAAGGAACGGTGAAAAGTGCGGATCCTGTTTCAGTCTTTAGACTGAAACAGGATCCGCACTATTCACCTGTCCCACAAAGGCACACTTCTCATGTCTGGCGTTAGTCCAACAAACCCAGGACTTACAGAGGCCCTGCACTTGCCACCCCAGAAAAATATCTCATCTCCAAAGAAGGATTCTTCCGCTAACGGTTGAAAAGGGCTCCCGTTCTTGAAACAGCGATGAAAAAATTGTGAAATAATACTGAAAGCAATCCTGTCTTCCAAGGCTCCTGTGCCAGCTATGGGAAATAGCAAGTTACCTGGGCCTCAGCAGAGGTTTCTCTGCAAAAAGCATCATAGGCTTCAGGATGCAGAGACCGACCTCATGACTATTACGGTGCCAAACGCCATGGAAATGGCAAATAATTACCAACACACTGGTCATTTCAAAGTGTCAGGATGAAATCTGAAGCACGATCCACACTTTTCCCATCTCAAGCAATTATGCAATTAACAAATCTGGATGTAAACAAATCAAAGGCAGGGCCTACAGAAGCCCCGTGCTTACACCCCACCCAGAAATCTCAACTACCAGGCAGGATTCTTATGCTAATGCGAGAACCCTGCTCGGGTTCTGAAAATAATGCTGAAACCACAACGGAATAATACTTAAAAGAACACTTTCTTGGTAGTCTCTAGGACCAACTATTGGAAATGCCAAGATTACTGGGCCTCAGCCTGTTTCGTCTGTGAATACTCTGGTATGCTTAAGGATGCATGGACCAGCCTTATGACAATTACGGTGAAAAGTGCTTCGGAAAAATATCAAATAGTTCTCCACTTAGCGGTTCTTTCAAAAGTTGGGCCACACACCTCTTGGAAAGATCGAGTTACTTTGGCCTAGCCTTCGATTGGTCTGGAGAAGCAATCGCCATTCCTAGCTGATGAATCAAATGATTCTGAAAGGAACGGTGAAAAGTGCAGATCCTGTTTCAGTCTTTAGACTGAAACAGGATCCGCACTATTCACCTGTCCCACAAAGGCGCACTTCTCATGTCTGGCGCTAGTCCAACAAACCCAGGACTGACAGAGGCCCTGCACTTGCCACCCCAGAAAAATATCTCATCTCCAAAGAAGGATTCTTCCGCTAACGGTTGAAAAGGGCTCCCGTTCTTGAAACAGCGATGAAAGGATGGTGAAATATTACTGAAAACAATCCTATCTTCCAAGGCTCCTGTGCCAGCTATGGGAAATAGCAAGTTACCTGGGCCTCAGCAGAGGTTTCTCTGCAAAAAGCATCATGGGCTTCAGGATGCAGAGACCGAACTCATGACTATTAGGGTGCCAAACGCCATGGAAATGGCAAATAATTACCAACACACTGGTCATTTCAAAGTGTCAGGATGAAATCTGAAGCACGATCCACACTTTTCCCATCTCACGCAATTATGCAATTAAGAAATCTGGATGTAAACAAATCAAAGGCAGGGCCTACAGAAGCCCCGCCCTTACACCCCATCCAGAAATCTCAACTACCAGGCAGGATTCTTATGCTAATGCGAGAAACCTGCTCGGGTTCTGAACATAATGCTGAACCCACAACGGAATAATACTTAAAAGAACACTTTCTTGGTAGTCTCTAGGACCAACTATTGGAAATGCCAACATTACTGGGCCTCAGCCTGTTTCGTCTGTGAAGACTCTGGTATGCTTAAGGATGCAGAGACCAGCCTTATGACAATTACGGTGAAAAGTGCTTCGGAAAAATACCAAATAGTTCTCCACTTAGCGGTTCTTTCAAAAGTTAGGCCACACACCTCTTGGAAAGATCGAGTTACTTTGGCCTAGCCTTCGATTGGTCTGGAGAAGCAATCGCCTTTCCTAGCTGATGAATCAAATGATTCTGAAAGGAACGGTGAAAAGTGCGGATCCTGATTCAGTCTTTAGACTGAAACAAGATCCGCACTATTCACCTGTCCCACAAAGGCTCACTTCTCATGTTTAGCGCTAGTCCAACAAAACCAGGACTTACAGAGGCCCTGCACTTGCCACCCCAAAAAATTATCTCATCTCCAAAGAAGGATTCTTCCACTAACGGTTGAAATGGGCTCCCGTTCTTGAAACAGTGGTGAAAGGATGGTGAAATATTAGTGAAAACAATCCTATCTTCCAAGGATCCTGTGCCAGCTATGGGAAATAGCAAGTTACCTGGGCCTCAGCAGAGGTTTCTCTGCAAAAAGCATCATAGGCTTCAGGATGCAGAGACCGAACTCATGACTATTACGGTGCCAAACGCCATGGAAATGGCAAATAATTACCAACACACTGGTCATTTGAAAGTGTCAGGATGAAACCTGAAGCATGATCCACACTTTTCCCATCTCACGCAAATATGCACTTTCCAACTCTGGAGGTAAACAAATCAAAGGCAGGGCCTAAAGAAGCCCCGGGCTTACACCCCACCCAGAAATCTCAACTACCAGGCAGGATTCTTATGCTAATGCGAGAACCCTGCTCGGGTTCTGAAAATAATGCTGAAACCACAACGGAATAATACTTAAAAGAACACTTTCTTGGTAGTCTCTAGGACCAACTATTGGAAATGCCAAGATTACTGGGCCTCAGCCTGTTTCGTCTGTGAAGACTCTGGTATGCTTAAGGATGCAGAGACCAGCCTTATGACAATTACGGTGAAAAGTGCTTAGGAAAAATACCAAATAGTTCTCCACTTAGCAGTTCTTTCAAAAGTTGGGACACACACCTCTTGGAAAGATTGAGTTACTTTGGCCTAGCCTTCGATTGGTCTGCAGAAGCAATCGCCATTCCTAGCTGATGAATCAAATGATTCTGAAAGGAACGGTGAAAAGTGCAGATCCTGTTTCAGTCTTTAGACTGAAACAGGATCCGCACTATTGACCTGTCCCACAAAGGCGCACTTCTCATGTCTGGCGCTAGTCCAACAAACCCTGGACTGACAGAGGCCCTGCACTTACCACCCCAGAAAAATATCTCATCTCCAAAGAAGGATTCTTCCGCTAACGGTTGGAAAGGGCTCCCGTTCTTGAAACAGCGGTGAAAGGATGGTGAAATATTACTGAAAACAATCCTATCTTCCAAGGCTCCTGTTCCTGCTATGGGAAATAGCAAGTTACCTGGGCCTCAGCAGAGGTTTCTCTGCAAAAACATCATAGGCTTCAGGATGCAGAGACCGACCTCATGACTATTACGGAGCCAAACGCCATGGAAATGGCAAATAATTACCAACACACTGGTCATTTCAAAGTGTCAGGATGAAATCTGAAGCACGATCCACACTTTTCCCATCTCACGCAAATATGCACTTTCCAACTCTGGAGGTAAACAAATCAAAGGCAGGGCCTACAGAAGCCCTGTGCTTACACCCCACCCAGAAATCTCAACTACCAGGCAGGATTCTTATGCTAATGCGAGAACCCTGCTCAGCTTCTGAAAATAATGCTGAAACCACAACGGAATAATACTTAAAAGAACACTTTCTTGGTAGTCTCTAGGACCAACTATTGGAAATGCCAACATTACTGCGCCTCAGCCTGTTTCGTCTGTGAAGACTCTGGTATGCTTAAGGATGCAGAGACCAGCCTTATGACAATTACGGTGAAAAGTGCTTCGGAAAAATACCAAATAGTTCTCCACTTAGCGGTTCTTTCAAAAGTTGGGCCACACACCTCTTGGAAAGATCGAGTTACTTTGGCCTAGCTTTCGATTGGTCTGGAGAAGCAAAGGGCATTCCTAGCTGATGAATCAAATGATTCTGAAAGGAACGGTGAAAAGTGCGGATCCTGTTTCAGTCTTTAGACTGAAACAGGATCCGCACTATTCACCTGTCCCACAAAGGCGCACTTCTCATGTCTGGCGCTAGTCCAACAAACCCAGGACTGACAGAGGCCCTGCACTTGCCACCCCAGAAAAATATCTCGTCTCCAAAGAAGGATTCTTCCACTAACGGTTGAAAAGGGCTCCCGTTCTTGAAACAGCGATGAAAGGATGGTGAAATATTACTGAAAACAATCCTATCTTCCAAGGCTCCTGTGCCAGCTATGGGAAATAGCAAGTTACCTGGGCCTCAGCAGAGGTTTCTCTGCAAAAAGCATCATAGGCTTCAGGATGCAGAGACCGAACTCATGACTATTACGGTGCCAAACGTCATGGAAATGGCAAATAATTACCAACACACTGGTCATTTCAAAGTGTCAGGATGAAATCTGAAGCACGATCCACACTTTTCCCATCTCACGCAATTATGCAATTAAGAAATCTGGATGTAAACAAATCAAAGGCAGGGCCTACCGAAGCCCCGCGCTTATACCCCATCCAGAAATCTCAACTACCAGGCAGGATTCTTATGCTAATGTGAGAAACCTGCTCGGGTTCTGAACATAATGCTGAACCCACAACGGAATAATACTTAAAACAACACTTTCTTGGTAGTCTCTAGGACCAACTATTGGAAATGCCAACATTACTGGGCCTCAGCCTGTTTCGTCTGTGAAGACTCTGGTATGCTTAAGGATGCAGAGACCAGCCTTATGACAATTACGGTGAAAAGTGCTTCGGAAAAATACCAAATAGTTCTCCACTTAGCGGTTCTTTCAAAAGTTAGGCCACACACCCCTTGGAAAGATCGAGTTACTTTGGCCTAGCCTTCGATTGGTCTGGAGAAGCAATCGCCTTTCCTAGCTGATGAATCAAATGATTCTGAAAGGAACGGTGAAAAGTGCGGATCCTGATTCAGTCTTTAGACTGAAACAGGATCCGCACTATTCACCTGTCCCACAAAGGCGCACTTCTCATGTTTGGCGCTAGTCCAACAAAACCAGGACTTACAGAGGCCCTGCACTTGCCACCCCAAAAAATTATCTCATCTCCAAAGAAGGATTCTTCCGCTAATGGTTGAAAAGGGCTCCCGTTCTTGAAACAGTGGTGAAAGGATGGTGAAATATTAGTGAAAACAATCCTATCTTCCAAGGATCCTGTGCCAGCTATGGGAAATAGCAAGTTACCTGGGCCTCAGCAGAGGTTTCTCTGCAAAAAGCATCATAGGCTTCAGGATGCAGAGACCGAACTCATGACTATTACGGTGCCAAACGCCATGGAAATGGCAAATAATTACCAACACACTGGTCATTTCAAAGTGTCAGGATGAAATCTGAAGCACGATCCACACTTTTCCCATCTCACGCAAATATGCACTTTCCAACTCTGGAGGTAAACAAATCAAAGGCAGGGCCTAAAGAAGCCCCGGGCTTACACCCCACCCAGAAATCTCAACTACCAGGCAGCATTCTTATGCTAATGCGAGAACCCTGCTCGGGTTCTGAAAATAATGCTGAAACCACAGCGGAATAATACTTAAAAGAACACTTTCTTGGTAGTCTCTAGGACCAACTATTGGAAATGCCAAGATTACTGGGCCTCAGCCTGTTTCGTCTGTGAAGACTCTGGTATGCTTAAGGATGCAGAGACCAGCCTTATGACAATTACGGTGAAAAGTGCTTCGGAAAAATACCAAATAGTTCTCCACTTAGCGGTTCTTTCAAAAGTTAGGCCACACACATCTTGGAAAGATCGAGTTACTTTGGCCTAGCCTTCGATTGGTCTGGAGAAGCAATCGCCATTCCTAGCTGATGAATCAAATGATTCTGAAAGGAACGGTGAAAAGTGCGGATCCTGTTTCAGTCTTTAGACTGAAACAGGATCCGCACTATTCACCTGTCCCACAAAGGCGCACTTCTCATGTCTGGCGCTAGTCCAACAAACCCAGGACTGACAGAGGCCCTGCACTTGCCACCCCAGAAAAATATCTCATCTCCAAAGAAGGATTCTTCCGCTAACGGTTGGAAAGGGCTCCCGTTCTTGAAACAGTGGTGAAAAAATTGTGAAATAATACTGAAAGCAATCCTATCTTCCAAGGCTCCTGTGCCAGCTATGGGAAATAGCAAGTTACCTGGGCCTCAGCAGAGGTTTCTCTGCAAAAAGCATCATAGGCTTCAGGATGCAGAGACCGACCTCATGACTATTACGGTGCCAAACGCCATGGAAATGGCAAATAATTACCAACACACTGGTCATTTCAAAGTGTCAGGAAGAAATCTGAACCACGATCCACACTTTTCCCATCTCACGCAATTATGCAATTAAGAAATCTGGATGTAAACAAATCAAAGGCAGGGCCTACAGAAGCCCCGCCCTTACACCCCACCCAGAAATCTCAACTACCAGGCAGGATTCTTATGCTAATGCGAGAACCCTGCTCGGGTTCTGAAAATAATGCTGAAACCACAACGGAATAATACTTAAAAGAACACATTCTTGGTAGTCTCTAGGACCAACTATTGGAAATGCCAAGATTACTGGGCCTCAGCCTGTTTCGTCTGTGAAGACTCTGGTATGCTTAAGGATGCAGAGACCAGCCTTATGACAATTACGGTGAAAAGTGCTTCGGAAAAATACCAAATAGTTCTCCACTTAGCGGTTCTTTCAAAAGTTGGGCCACACACCTCTTGGAAAGATCGAGTTACTTTGGCCTAGCCTTCGATTGGTCTGGAGAAGCAATCGCCATTCCTAGCTGATGAATCAAATGATTCTGAAAGGAACGGTGAAAAGTGCGGATCCTGTTTCAGTCTTTAGACTGAAACAGGATCCGCACTATTCACCTGTCCCACAAAGGCGCACTTCTCATGTCTGGCGCTAGTCCAACAAACCCAGGACTGACAGAGGCCCTGCACTTGCCACCCCAGAAAAATATCTCATCTCCAAAGAAGGATTCTTCCGCTAACGGTTGAAAAGGGCTCCCGTTCTTGAAACAGCGATGAAAGGATGGTGAAATATTACTGAAAACAATCCTATCTTCCAAGGCTCCTGTGCCAGCTATGGGAAATAGCAAGTTACCTGGGCCTCAGCAGAGGTTTCTCTGCAAAAAGCATCATGGGCTTCAGGATGCAGAGACCGAACTCATGACTATTACGGTGCCAAACGCCATGGAAATGGCAAATAATTACCAACACATTGGTCATTTCAAAGTGTCAGGATGAAATCTGAAGCACGATCCACACTTTTCCCATCTCACGCAATTATGCAATTAAGAAATCTGGATGTAAACAAATCAAAGGCAGGGCCTACAGAAGCCCCGCGCTTACAACCCATCCAGAAATCTCAACTACCAGGCAGGATTCTTATGCTAATGCGAGAAACCTGCTCGGGTTCTGAACATAATGCTGAACCCACAACGGAATAATACTTAAAAGAACACTTTCTTGGTAGTCTCTAGGACCAACTATTGGAAATGCCAACATTACTGAGCCTCAGCCTGTTTCGTCTGTGAAGACTCTGGTATGCTTAAGGATGCAGAGACCAGCCTTATGACAATTACGGTGAAAAGTGCTTCGGAAAAATACCAAATAGTTCTCCACTTAGCGGTTCTTTCAAAAGTTGGGCCACACACCTCTTGGAAAGATCGAGTTACTTTGGCCTAGCCTTCGATTGTTCTGGAGAAGCAATCGCCATTACTAGCTGATGAATCAAATGATTCTGAAAGGAACGGTGAAAAGTGCAGATCCTGTTTCAGTCTTTAGACTGAAACAGGATCCGCACTATTCACCTGTCCCACAAAGGCGCACTTCTCATGTCTGGCGCTAGTCCAACAAACCCAGGACTGACAGAGGCCCTGCACTTGCCACCCCAGAAAAATATCTCATCTCCAAAGAAGGATTCTTCCGCTAACGGTTGAAAAGGGCTCCCGTTCTTGAAACAGCGATGAAAGGATGGTGAAATATTACTGAAAACAATCCTATCTTCCAAGGCTCCTGTGCCAGCTATGGGAAATAGCAAGTTACCTGGGCCTCAGCAGAGGTTTCTCTGCAAAAAGCATCATGGGCTTCAGGATGCAGAGACCGAACTCATGACTATTACGGTGCCAAACGCCATGGAAATGGCAAATAATTACCAACACACTGGTCATTTCAAAGTGTCAGGATGAAATCTGAAGCACGATCCACACTTTTCCCATCTCACGCAATTATGCAATTAAGAAATCTGGATGTAAACAAATCAAAGGCAGGGCCTACAGAAGCCCCGCCCTTACACCCCATCCAGAAATCTCAACTACCAGGCAGGATTCTTATGCTAATGCGAGAAACCTGCTCGGGTTCTGAACATAATGCTGAACCCACAACGGAATAATACTTAAAAGAACACATTCTTGGTAGTCTCTAGGACCAACTATTGGAAATGCCAACATTACTGGGCCTCAGCCTGTTTCGTCTGTGAAGACTCTGGTATGCTTAAGGATGCAGAGACCAGCCTTATGACAATTACGGTGAAAAGTG
Source organism: Lemur catta (assembly GCF_020740605.2). Lineage (NCBI taxonomy): Eukaryota > Metazoa > Chordata > Mammalia > Primates > Lemuridae > Lemur > Lemur catta. The sequence continues at coordinate 207,354 of NW_025423737.1, forward strand.
CTTCGGAAAAATACCAAATAGTTCTCCACTTAGCGGTTCTTTCAAAAGTTAGGCCACACACCTCTTGGAAAGATCGAGTTACTTTGGCCTAGCCTTCGATTGGTCTGGAGAAGCAATCGCCATTCGTAGCTGATGAATCAAATTATTCTGAAAGGAACGGTGAAAAGTTCCGATCCTGTTTCAGTCTTTAGACTGAAACAGGATCTGCACTATTCACCTGTCCCACAAAGGCGCACTTCTCATGTCTTGCGCTAGTCCAACAAACCCAGGACTGACAGAGGCCCTGCACTTGCCACCCCAGAAAAATATCTCATCTCCAAAGAAGGATTCTTCCGCTAACGGTTGAAAAGGGCTCCCGTTCTTGAAACAGCAATGAAAGGATGGTGAAATATTACTGAAAACAACCCTATCTTCGAAGGCTCCTGTGCCAGCTATGGGAAATAGCAAGTTACCTGGGCCTCAGCAGAGGTTTCTCTGCAAAAAGCATCATAGGCTTCAGGATGCAGAGACCGACCTCATGACTATTACGGTGCCAAACGCCATGGAAATGGCAAATAATTACCAACACACTGGTCATTTCAAAGTGTCAGGATGAAATCTGAAGCACGATCCACACTTTTCCCATCTCATGCAAATATGCACTTTCCAACTCTGGAGGTAAACAAATCAAAGGCAGGGCCTACAGAAGCCCCGCGCTTACACCCCACCCAGAAATCTCAACTACCAGGCAGGATTCTTATGCTAATGCGAGAACCCTGCTCGGGTTCTGAAAATAATGCTGAAACCACAACGGAATAATACTTAAAAGAACACTTTCTTGGTAGTCTCTAGGACCAACTATTGGAAATGCCAACATTACTGGGCCTCAGCCTGTTTCGTCTGTGAAGACTCCGGTATGCTTAAGGATGCAGAAACCAGCCTTATGATAATTACGGTGAAAAGTGCTTCGGAAAAATACCAAATAGTTCTCCACTTAGCGGTTCTTTCAAAAGTTAGGCCACACACCTCTTGGAAAGATCGAGTTACTTTGGCCTAGCCTTCGATTGGTCTGGAGAAGCAATCGCCATTCCTAGCTGATGAATCAAATGATTCTGAAAGGAACGGTGAAAAGTGCGGATCCTGTTTCAGTCTTTAGACTGAAACAGGATCCGCACTATTCACCTGTCCCACAAAGGCACACTTCTCATGTCTGGCGTTAGTCCAACAAACCCAGGACTGACAGAGGCCCTGCACTTGCCACCCCAGAAAAATATCTCATCTCCAAAGAAGGATTCTTCCGCTAACGGTTGAAAAGGGCTCCCGTTCTTGAAACAGCGATGAAAGGATGGTGAAATATTACTGAAAACAATCCTATCTTCCAAGGCTCCTGTGCCAGCTATGGGAAATAGCAAGTTACCTGGGCCTCAGCAGAGGTTTCTCTGCAAAAAGCATCATGGGCTTCAGGATGCAGAGACCGAACTCATGACTATTACGGTGCCAAACGCCATGGAAATGGCAAATAATTACCAACACATTGGTCATTTCAAAGTGTCAGGATGAAATCTGAAGCACGATCCACACTTTTCCCATCTCACGCAATTATGCAATTAAGAAATCTGGATGTAAACAAATCAAAGGCAGGGCCTACAGAAGCCCCGCGCTTACAACCCATCCAGAAATCTCAACTACCAGGCAGGATTCTTATGCTAATGCGAGAAACCTGCTCGGGTTCTGAACATAATGCTGAACCCACAACGGAATAATACTTAAAAGAACACTTTCTTGGTAGTCTCTAGGACCAACTATTGGAAATGCCAACATTACTGAGCCTCAGCCTGTTTCGTCTGTGAAGACTCTGGTATGCTTAAGGATGCAGAGACCAGCCTTATGACAATTACGGTGAAAAGTGCTTCGGAAAAATACCAAATAGTTCTCCACTTAGCGGTTCTTTCAAAAGTTGGGCCACACACCTCTTGGAAAGATCGAGTTACTTTGGCCTAGCCTTCGATTGTTCTGGAGAAGCAATCGCCATTCCTAGCTGATGAATCAAATGATTCTGAAAGGAACGGTGAAAAGTGCAGATCCTGTTTCAGTCTTTAGACTGAAACAGGATCCGCACTATTCACCTGTCCCACAAAGGCGCACTTCTCATGTCTGGCGCTAGTCCAACAAACCCAGGACTGACAGAGGCCCTGCACTTGCCACCCCAGAAAAATATCTCATCTCCAAAGAAGGATTCTTCCGCTAACGGTTGAAAAGGGCTCCCGTTCTTGAAACAGCGATGAAAGGATGGTGAAATATTACTGAAAACAATCCTATCTTCCAAGGCTCCTGTGCCAGCTATGGGAAATAGCAAGTTACCTGGGCCTCAGCAGAGGTTTCTCTGCAAAAAGCATCATGGGCTTCAGGATGCAGAGACCGAACTCATGACTATTACGGTGCCAAACGCCATGGAAATGGCAAATAATTACCAACACACTGGTCATTTCAAAGTGTCAGGATGAAATCTGAAGCACGATCCACACTTTTCCCATCTCACGCAATTATGCAATTAAGAAATCTGGATGTAAACAAATCAAAGGCAGGGCCTACAGAAGCCCCGCCCTTACACCCCATCCAGAAATCTCAACTACCAGGCAGGATTCTTATGCTAATGCGAGAAACCTGCTCGGGTTCTGAACATAATGCTGAACCCACAACGGAATAATACTTAAAAGAACACATTCTTGGTAGTCTCTAGGACCAACTATTGGAAATGCCAACATTACTGGGCCTCAGCCTGTTTCGTCTGTGAAGACTCTGGTATGCTTAAGGATGCAGAGACCAGCCTTATGACAATTACGGTGAAAAGTGCTTCGGAAAAATACCAAATAGTTCTCCACTTAGCGGTTCTTTCAAAAGTTAGGCCACACACCTCTTGGAAAGATCGAGTTACTTTGGCCTAGCCTTCGATTGGTCTGGAGAAGCAATCGCCATTCGTAGCTGATGAATCAAATTATTCTGAAAGGAACGGTGAAAAGTTCCGATCCTGTTTCAGTCTTTAGACTGAAACAGGATCTGCACTATTCACCTGTCCCACAAAGGCGCACTTCTCATGTCTTGCGCTAGTCCAACAAACCCAGGACTGACAGAGGCCCTGCACTTGCCACCCCAGAAAAATATCTCATCTCCAAAGAAGGATTCTTCCGCTAACGGTTGAAAAGGGCTCCCGTTCTTGAAACAGCAATGAAAGGATGGTGAAATATTACTGAAAACAACCCTATCTTCGAAGGCTCCTGTGCCAGCTATGGGAAATAGCAAGTTACCTGGGCCTCAGCAGAGGTTTCTCTGCAAAAAGCATCATAGGCTTCAGGATGCAGAGACCGACCTCATGACTATTACGGTGCCAAACGCCATGGAAATGGCAAATAATTACCAACACACTGGTCATTTCAAAGTGTCAGGATGAAATCTGAAGCACGATCCACACTTTTCCCATCTCATGCAAATATGCACTTTCCAACTCTGGAGGTAAACAAATCAAAGGCAGGGCCTACAGAAGCCCCGCGCTTACACCCCACCCAGAAATCTCAACTACCAGGCAGGATTCTTATGCTAATGCGAGAACCCTGCTCGGGTTCTGAAAATAATGCTGAAACCACAACGGAATAATACTTAAAAGAACACTTTCTTGGTAGTCTCTAGGACCAACTATTGGAAATGCCAACATTACTGGGCCTCAGCCTGTTTCGTCTGTGAAGACTCCGGTATGCTTAAGGATGCAGAAACCAGCCTTATGATAATTACGGTGAAAAGTGCTTCGGAAAAATACCAAATAGTTCTCCACTTAGCGGTTCTTTCAAAAGTTAGGCCACACACCTCTTGGAAAGATCGAGTTACTTTGGCCTAGCCTTCGATTGGTCTGGAGAAGCAATCGCCATTCCTAGCTGATGAATCAAATGATTCTGAAAGGAACGGTGAAAAGTGCGGATCCTGTTTCAGTCTTTAGACTGAAACAGGATCCGCACTATTCACCTGTCCCACAAAGGCACACTTCTCATGTCTGGCGTTAGTCCAACAAACCCAGGACTGACAGAGGCCCTGCACTTGCCACCCCAGAAAAATATCTCATCTCCAAAGAAGGATTCTTCCGCTAACGGTTGAAAAGGGCTCCCGTTCTTGAAACAGCGATGAAAAAATTGTGAAATAATACTGAAAGCAATCCTGTCTTCCAAGGCTCCTGTGCCAGCTATGGGAAATAGCAAGTTACCTGGGCCTCAGCAGAGGTTTCTCTGCAAAAAGCATCATAGGCTTCAGGATGCAGAGACCGACCTCATGACTATTACGGTGCCAAACGCCATGGAAATGGCAAATAATTACCAACACACTGGTCATTTCAAAGTGTCAGGATGAAATCTGAAGCACGATCCACACTTTTCCCATCTCAAGCAATTATGCAATTAACAAATCTGGATGTAAACAAATCAAAGGCAGGGCCTACAGAAGCCCCGTGCTTACACCCCACCCAGAAATCTCAACTACCAGGCAGGATTCTTATGCTAATGCGAGAACCCTGCTCGGGTTCTGAAAATAATGCTGAAACCACAACGGAATAATACTTAAAAGAACACTTTCTTGGTAGTCTCTAGGACCAACTATTGGAAATGCCAAGATTACTGGGCCTCAGCCTGTTTCGTCTGTGAATACTCTGGTATGCTTAAGGATGCATGGACCAGCCTTATGACAATTACGGTGAAAAGTGCTTCGGAAAAATATCAAATAGTTCTCCACTTAGCGGTTCTTTCAAAAGTTGGGCCACACACCTCTTGGAAAGATCGAGTTACTTTGGCCTAGCCTTCGATTGGTCTGGAGAAGCAATCGCCATTCCTAGCTGATGAATCAAATGATTCTGAAAGGAACGGTGAAAAGTGCAGATCCTGTTTCAGTCTTTAGACTGAAACAGGATCCGCACTATTCACCTGTCCCACAAAGGCGCACTTCTCATGTCTGGCGCTAGTCCAACAAACCCAGGACTGACAGAGGCCCTGCACTTGCCACCCCAGAAAAATATCTCATCTCCAAAGAAGGATTCTTCCGCTAACGGTTGAAAAGGGCTCCCGTTCTTGAAACAGCGATGAAAGGATGGTGAAATATTACTGAAAACAATCCTATCTTCCAAGGCTCCTGTGCCAGCTATGGGAAATAGCAAGTTACCTGGGCCTCAGCAGAGGTTTCTCTGCAAAAAGCATCATGGGCTTCAGGATGCAGAGACCGAACTCATGACTATTAGGGTGCCAAACGCCATGGAAATGGCAAATAATTACCAACACACTGGTCATTTCAAAGTGTCAGGATGAAATCTGAAGCACGATCCACACTTTTCCCATCTCACGCAATTATGCAATTAAGAAATCTGGATGTAAACAAATCAAAGGCAGGGCCTACAGAAGCCCCGCCCTTACACCCCATCCAGAAATCTCAACTACCAGGCAGGATTCTTATGCTAATGCGAGAAACCTGCTCGGGTTCTGAACATAATGCTGAACCCACAACGGAATAATACTTAAAAGAACACTTTCTTGGTAGTCTCTAGGACCAACTATTGGAAATGCCAACATTACTGGGCCTCAGCCTGTTTCGTCTGTGAAGACTCTGGTATGCTTAAGGATGCAGAGACCAGCCTTATGACAATTACGGTGAAAAGTGCTTCGGAAAAATACCAAATAGTTCTCCACTTAGCGGTTCTTTCAAAAGTTAGGCCACACACCTCTTGGAAAGATCGAGTTACTTTGGCCTAGCCTTCGATTGGTCTGGAGAAGCAATCGCCTTTCCTAGCTGATGAATCAAATGATTCTGAAAGGAACGGTGAAAAGTGCGGATCCTGATTCAGTCTTTAGACTGAAACAAGATCCGCACTATTCACCTGTCCCACAAAGGCTCACTTCTCATGTTTAGCGCTAGTCCAACAAAACCAGGACTTACAGAGGCCCTGCACTTGCCACCCCAAAAAATTATCTCATCTCCAAAGAAGGATTCTTCCACTAACGGTTGAAATGGGCTCCCGTTCTTGAAACAGTGGTGAAAGGATGGTGAAATATTAGTGAAAACAATCCTATCTTCCAAGGATCCTGTGCCAGCTATGGGAAATAGCAAGTTACCTGGGCCTCAGCAGAGGTTTCTCTGCAAAAAGCATCATAGGCTTCAGGATGCAGAGACCGAACTCATGACTATTACGGTGCCAAACGCCATGGAAATGGCAAATAATTACCAACACACTGGTCATTTGAAAGTGTCAGGATGAAACCTGAAGCATGATCCACACTTTTCCCATCTCACGCAAATATGCACTTTCCAACTCTGGAGGTAAACAAATCAAAGGCAGGGCCTAAAGAAGCCCCGGGCTTACACCCCACCCAGAAATCTCAACTACCAGGCAGGATTCTTATGCTAATGCGAGAACCCTGCTCGGGTTCTGAAAATAATGCTGAAACCACAACGGAATAATACTTAAAAGAACACTTTCTTGGTAGTCTCTAGGACCAACTATTGGAAATGCCAAGATTACTGGGCCTCAGCCTGTTTCGTCTGTGAAGACTCTGGTATGCTTAAGGATGCAGAGACCAGCCTTATGACAATTACGGTGAAAAGTGCTTAGGAAAAATACCAAATATTTCTCCACTTAGCAGTTCTTTCAAAAGTTGGGACACACACCTCTTGGAAAGATTGAGTTACTTTGGCCTAGCCTTCGATTGGTCTGCAGAAGCAATCGCCATTCCTAGCTGATGAATCAAATGATTCTGAAAGGAACGGTGAAAAGTGCAGATCCTGTTTCAGTCTTTAGACTGAAACAGGATCCGCACTATTGACCTGTCCCACAAAGGCGCACTTCTCATGTCTGGCGCTAGTCCAACAAACCCTGGACTGACAGAGGCCCTGCACTTACCACCCCAGAAAAATATCTCATCTCCAAAGAAGGATTCTTCCGCTAACGGTTGGAAAGGGCTCCCGTTCTTGAAACAGCGGTGAAAGGATGGTGAAATATTACTGAAAACAATCCTATCTTCCAAGGCTCCTGTTCCTGCTATGGGAAATAGCAAGTTACCTGGGCCTCAGCAGAGGTTTCTCTGCAAAAACATCATAGGCTTCAGGATGCAGAGACCGACCTCATGACTATTACGGAGCCAAACGCCATGGAAATGGCAAATAATTACCAACACACTGGTCATTTCAAAGTGTCAGGATGAAATCTGAAGCACGATCCACACTTTTCCCATCTCACGCAAATATGCACTTTCCAACTCTGGAGGTAAACAAATCAAAGGCAGGGCCTACAGAAGCCCTGTGCTTACACCCCACCCAGAAATCTCAACTACCAGGCAGGATTCTTATGCTAATGCGAGAACCCTGCTCGGGTTCTGAAAATAATGCTGAAACCACAACGGAATAATACTTAAAAGAACACTTTCTTGGTAGTCTCTAGGACCAACTATTGGAAATGCCAACATTACTGCGCCTCAGCCTGTTTCGTCTGTGAAGACTCTGGTATGCTTAAGGATGCAGAGACCAGCCTTATGACAATTACGGTGAAAAGTGCTTCGGAAAAATACCAAATAGTTCTCCACTTAGCGGTTCTTTCAAAAGTTGGGCCACACACCTCTTGGAAAGATCGAGTTACTTTGGCCTAGCTTTCGATTGGTCTGGAGAAGCAAAGGGCATTCCTAGCTGATGAATCAAATGATTCTGAAAGGAACGGTGAAAAGTGCGGATCCTGTTTCAGTCTTTAGACTGAAACAGGATCCGCACTATTCACCTGTCCCACAAAGGCGCACTTCTCATGTCTGGCGCTAGTCCAACAAACCCAGGACTGACAGAGGCCCTGCACTTGCCACCCCAGAAAAATATCTCGTCTCCAAAGAAGGATTCTTCCACTAACGGTTGAAAAGGGCTCCCGTTCTTGAAACAGCGATGAAAGGATGGTGAAATATTACTGAAAACAATCCTATCTTCCAAGGCTCCTGTGCCAGCTATGGGAAATAGCAAGTTACCTGGGCCTCAGCAGAGGTTTCTCTGCAAAAAGCATCATAGGCTTCAGGATGCAGAGACCGAACTCATGACTATTACGGTGCCAAACGTCATGGAAATGGCAAATAATTACCAACACACTGGTCATTTCAAAGTGTCAGGATGAAATCTGAAGCACGATCCACACTTTTCCCATCTCACGCAATTATGCAATTAAGAAATCTGGATGTAAACAAATCAAAGGCAGGGCCTACCGAAGCCCCGCGCTTATACCCCATCCAGAAATCTCAACTACCAGGCAGGATTCTTATGCTAATGTGAGAAACCTGCTCGGGTTCTGAACATAATGCTGAACCCACAACGGAATAATACTTAAAACAACACTTTCTTGGTAGTCTCTAGGACCAACTATTGGAAATGCCAACATTACTGGGCCTCAGCCTGTTTCGTCTGTGAAGACTCTGGTATGCTTAAGGATGCAGAGACCAGCCTTATGACAATTACGGTGAAAAGTGCTTCGGAAAAATACCAAATAGTTCTCCACTTAGCGGTTCTTTCAAAAGTTAGGCCACACACCCCTTGGAAAGATCGAGTTACTTTGGCCTAGCCTTCGATTGGTCTGGAGAAGCAATCGCCTTTCCTAGCTGATGAATCAAATGATTCTGAAAGGAACGGTGAAAAGTGCGGATCCTGATTCAGTCTTTAGACTGAAACAGGATCCGCACTATTCACCTGTCCCACAAAGGCGCACTTCTCATGTTTGGCGCTAGTCCAACAAAACCAGGACTTACAGAGGCCCTGCACTTGCCACCCCAAAAAATTATCTCATCTCCAAAGAAGGATTCTTCCGCTAACGGTTGAAAAGGGCTCCCGTTCTTGAAACAGTGGTGAAAGGATGGTGAAATATTAGTGAAAACAATCCTATCTTCCAAGGATCCTGTGCCAGCTATGGGAAATAGCAAGTTACCTGGGCCTCAGCAGAGGTTTCTCTGCAAAAAGCATCATAGGCTTCAGGATGCAGAGACCGAACTCATGACTATTACGGTGCCAAACGCCATGGAAATGGCAAATAATTACCAACACACTGGTCATTTCAAAGTGTCAGGATGAAATCTGAAGCACGATCCACACTTTTCCCATCTCACGCAAATATGCACTTTCCAACTCTGGAGGTAAACAAATCAAAGGCAGGGCCTAAAGAAGCCCCGGGCTTACACCCCACCCAGAAATCTCAACTACCAGGCAGCATTCTTATGCTAATGCGAGAACCCTGCTCGGGTTCTGAAAATAATGCTGAAACCACAGCGGAATAATACTTAAAAGAACACTTTCTTGGTAGTCTCTAGGACCAACTATTGGAAATGCCAAGATTACTGGGCCTCAGCCTGTTTCGTCTGTGAAGACTCTGGTATGCTTAAGGATGCAGAGACCAGCCTTATGACAATTACGGTGAAAAGTGCTTCGGAAAAATACCAAATAGTTCTCCACTTAGCGGTTCTTTCAAAAGTTAGGCCACACACATCTTGGAAAGATCGAGTTACTTTGGCCTAGCCTTCGATTGGTCTGGAGAAGCAATCGCCATTCCTAGCTGATGAATCAAATGATTCTGAAAGGAACGGTGAAAAGTGCGGATCCTGTTTCAGTCTTTAGACTGAAACAGGATCCGCACTATTCACCTGTCCCACAAAGGCGCACTTCTCATGTCTGGCGCTAGTCCAACAAACCCAGGACTGACAGAGGCCCTGCACTTGCCACCCCAGAAAAATATCTCATCTCCAAAGAAGGATTCTTCCGCTAACGGTTGGAAAGGGCTCCCGTTCTTGAAACAGTGGTGAAAAAATTGTGAAATAATACTGAAAGCAATCCTATCTTCCAAGGCTCCTGTGCCAGCTATGGGAAATAGCAAGTTACCTGGGCCTCAGCAGAGGTTTCTCTGCAAAAAGCATCATAGGCTTCAGGATGCAGAGACCGAACTCATGACTATTACGGTGCCAAACGCCATGGAAATGGCAAATAATTACCAACACACTGGTCATTTCAAAGTGTCAGGAAGAAATCTGAACCACGATCCACACTTTTCCCATCTCACGCAATTATGCAATTAAGAAATCTGGATGTAAACAAATCAAAGGCAGGGCCTACAGAAGCCCCGCCCTTACACCCCACCCAGAAATCTCAACTACCAGGCAGGATTCTTATGCTAATGCGAGAACCCTGCTCGGGTTCTGAAAATAATGCTGAAACCACAACGGAATAATACTTAAAAGAACACATTCTTGGTAGTCTCTAGGACCAACTATTGGAAATGCCAAGATTACTGGGCCTCAGCCTGTTTCGTCTGTGAAGACTCTGGTATGCTTAAGGATGCAGAGACCAGCCTTATGACAATTACGGTGAAAAGTGCTTCGGAAAAATACCAAATAGTTCTCCACTTAGCGGTTCTTTCAAAAGTTGGGCCACACACCTCTTGGAAAGATCGAGTTACTTTGGCCTAGCCTTCGATTGGTCTGGAGAAGCAATCGCCATTCCTAGCTGATGAATCAAATGATTCTGAAAGGAACGGTGAAAAGTGCGGATCCTGTTTCAGTCTTTAGACTGAAACAGGATCCGCACTATTCACCTGTCCCACAAAGGCGCACTTCTCATGTCTGGCGCTAGTCCAACAAACCCAGGACTGACAGAGGCCCTGCACTTGCCACCCCAGAAAAATATCTCATCTCCAAAGAAGGATTCTTCCGCTAACGGTTGAAAAGGGCTCCCGTTCTTGAAACAGCGATGAAAGGATGGTGAAATATTACTGAAAACAATCCTATCTTCCAAGGCTCCTGTGCCAGCTATGGGAAATAGCAAGTTACCTGGGACTCAGCAGAGGTTTCTCTGCAAAAAGCATCATAGGCTTCAGGATGCAGAGACCGACCTCATGACTATTACGGTGCCAAACGCCATGGAAATGGCAAATAATTACCAACACACTGGTCATTTCAAAGTGTCAGGATGAAATCTGAAGCACGATCAACACTTTTCCCATCTCACGCAATTATGCAATTAAGAAATCTGGATGTAAACAAATGAACGGCAGGGCCTACAGAAGCCCCGCGCTTACACCCCACCCAGAAATCTCAACTACCAGGCAGGATTCTTATGCTAATGCGAGAACCCTGCTCGGGTTCTGAAAATAATGCTGAAACCACAACGGAATAATACTTAAAAGAACACTTTCTTAATAGTTTCTAGGACCAACTATTGGAAATGCCAACATTACTGGGCCTCAGCCTGTTTCGTCTGTGAAGACTCTGGTATGCTTAAGGATGCAGAGACCAGCCTCATGACAATTACGGTGAAAAGTGCTTCGGAAAAATACCAAATAGTTCTCCACTTAGCGGTTCTTTCAAAAGTTAGGCCACACACCTCTTGGAAAGATCGAGTTACTTTGGCCTAGCCTTCGATTGTTCTGGAGAAGCAATCGCCATTCGTAGCTGATGAATCAAATGGTTCTGAAAGGAACGGTGAAAAGTGCCGATCCTGTTTCACTCTTTAGACTGAAACAGGATCTGCACTATTCACCTGTCCCACAAAGGCGCACTTCTCATGTCTTGCGCTAGTCCAACAAACCCAGGACTGACAGAGGCCCTGCACTTGCCACCCCAGAAAAATATCTCATCTCCAAAGAAGGATTCTTCCGCTAACGGTTGAAAAGGGCTCCCGTTCTTGAAACAGCAATGAAAGGATGGTGAAATATTACTGAAAACAACCCTATCTTCGAAGGCTCCTGTGCCAGCTATGGGAAATAGCAAGTTACCTGGGCCTCAGCAGAGGTTTCTCTGCAAAAAGCATCATAGGCTTCAGGATGCAGAGACCGACCTCATGACTATTACGGTGCCAAACGCCATGGAAATGGCAAATAATTACCAACACACTGGTCATTTCAAAGTGTCAGGATGAAATCTGAAGCACGATCCACACTTTTCCCATCTCATGCAAATATGCACTTTCCAACTCTGGAGGTAAACAAATCAAAGGCAGGGCCTACAGAAGCCCCGCGCTTACACCCCACCCAGAAATCTCAACTACCAGGCAGGATTCTTATGCTAATGCGAGAACCCTGCTCGGGTTCTGAACATAATGCTGAACCCACAACGGAATAATACTTAAAAGAACACTTTCTTGGTAGTCTCTAGGACCAACTATTGGAAATGCCAACATTACTGGGCCTCAGCCTGTTTCGTCTGTGAAGACTCTGGTATGCTTAAGGATGCAGAGACCAGCCTTATGACAATTACGGTGAAAAGTGCTTCGGAAAAATACCAAATAGTTCTCCACTTAGCGGTTCTTTCAAAAGTTAGGCCACACACCTCTTGGAAAGATCGAGTTACTTTGGCCTAGACTTCGATTGGTCTGGAGAAGCAAAGGGCATTCCTAGCTGATGAATCAAATGATTCTGAAAGGAACGGTGAAAAGTGCGGATCCTGATTCAGTCTTTAGACTGAAACAGGATCCGCACTATTCACCTGTCCCACAAAGGCGCACTTCTCATGTTTGGCGCTAGTCCAACAAAACCAGGACTTACAGAGGCCCTGCACTTGCCACCCCAAAAAATTATCTCATCACCAAAGAAGGATTCTTCCACTAATGGTTGAAAAGGGCTCCCGTTCTTGAAACAGTGGTGAAAGGATGGTGAAATATTAGTGAAAACAATCCTATCTTCCAAGGATTCTGTGCCAGCTATGGGAAATAGCAAGTTACCTGGGCCTCAGCAGAGGTTTCTCTGCAAAAAGCATCATAGGCTTCAGGATGCAGAGACCGAACTCATGACTATTACGGTGCCAAACGCCATGGAAATGGCAAATAATTACCAACACACTGATCATTTCAAAGTGTCAGGATGAATCCTGAAGCATGATCCACACTTTTCCCATCTCACGCAAATATGCACTTTCCAATCTGGAGGTAATCAAATCAAAGGCTGGGCCTAAAGAAGCCCCGCGCTTACACCCCACCCAGAAATCTCAACTACCAGGCAGGATTCTTATGCTAATGCGAGAACCCTGCTCGGGTTCTGAACATAATGCTGAACCCTCAACGGAATAATACTTAAAAGAACACTTTCTTGGTAGTCTCTAGGACCAACTCTTGGAAATGCCAAGATTACTGGGCCTCAGCCGGTTTCGTCTGTGAAGACTCTGGTATGCTTAAGGATGCAGAGACCAGCCTTATGACAATTACGGTGAAAAGTGCTTCGGAAAAATACCAAATAGTTCTCCACTTAGCGGTTCTTTCAAAAGTTGGGCCACACACCTCTTGGAAAGATCGAGTTACTTTGGCCTAGCCTTCGATTGTTCTGGAGAAGCAATCGCCATTCCTAGCTGATGAATCAAATGATTCTGAAAGGAACGGTGAAAAGTGCGGATCCTGTTTCAGTCTTTAGACTGAAACAGGATCCGCACTATTCACCTGTCCCACTAAGGCGCACTTCTCATGTCTGGCGCTAGTCCAACAAACCCAGGACTGACAGAGGCCCTGCACTTGCCACCCCAGAAAAATATCTCATCTCCAAAGAAGGATTCTTCCGCTAACGGTTGAAAAGGGCTCCCGTTCTTGAAACAGCGATGAAAGGATGGTGAAATATTACTGAAAACAATCCTATCTTCCAAGGCTCCTGTGCCAGCTATGGGAAATAGCAAGTTACCTGGGCCTCAGCAGAGGTTTCTCTGCAAAAAGCATCATGGGCTTCAGGATGCAGAGACCGAACTCATGACTATTACGGTGCCAAACGCCATGGAAATGGCAAATAATTACCAACACATTGGTCATTTCAAAGTGTCAGGATGAAATCTGAAGCACGATCCACACTTTTCCCATCTCACGCAATTATGCAATTAAGAAATCTGGATGTAAACAAATCAAAGGCAGGGCCTACAGAAGCCCCGCGCTTACAACCCATCCAGAAATCTCAACTACCAGGCAGGATTCTTATGCTAATGCGAGAAACCTGCTCGGGTTCTGAACATAATGCTGAACCCACAACGGAATAATACTTAAAAGAACACTTTCTTGGTAGTCTCTAGGACCAACTATTGGAAATGCCAACATTACTGAGCCTCAGCCTGTTTCGTCTGTGAAGACTCTGGTATGCTTAAGGATGCAGAGACCAGCCTTATGACAATTACGGTGAAAAGTGCTTCGGAAAAATACCAAATAGTTCTCCACTTAGCGGTTCTTTCAAAAGTTGGGCCACACACCTCTTGGAAAGATCGAGTTACTTTGGCCTAGCCTTCGATTGTTCTGGAGAAGCAATCGCCATTCCTAGCTGATGAATCAAATGATTCTGAAAGGAACGGTGAAAAGTGCAGATCCTGTTTCAGTCTTTAGACTGAAACAGGATCCGCACTATTCACCTGTCCCACAAAGGCGCACTTCTCATGTCTGGCGCTAGTCCAACAAACCCAGGACTGACAGAGGCCCTGCACTTGCCACCCCAGAAAAATATCTCATCTCCAAAGAAGGATTCTTCCGCTAACGGTTGAAAAGGGCTCCCGTTCTTGAAACAGCGATGAAAGGATGGTGAAATATTACTGAAAACAATCCTATCTTCCAAGGCTCCTGTGCCAGCTATGGGAAATAGCAAGTTACCTGGGCCTCAGCAGAGGTTTCTCTGCAAAAAGCATCATGGGCTTCAGGATGCAGAGACCGAACTCATGACTATTACGGTGCCAAACGCCATGGAAATGGCAAATAATTACCAACACACTGGTCATTTCAAAGTGTCAGGATGAAATCTGAAGCACGATCCACACTTTTCCCATCTCACGCAATTATGCAATTAAGAAATCTGGATGTAAACAAATCAAAGGCAGGGCCTACAGAAGCCCCGCCCTTACACCCCATCCAGAAATCTCAACTACCAGGCAGGATTCTTATGCTAATGCGAGAAACCTGCTCGGGTTCTGAACATAATGCTGAACCCACAACGGAATAATACTTAAAAGAACACATTCTTGGTAGTCTCTAGGACCAACTATTGGAAATGCCAACATTACTGGGCCTCAGCCTGTTTCGTCTGTGAAGACTCTGGTATGCTTAAGGATGCAGAGACCAGCCTTATGACAATTACGGTGAAAAGTGCTTCGGAAAAATACCAAATAGTTCTCCACTTAGCGGTTCTTTCAAAAGTTAGGCCACACACCTCTTGGAAAGATCGAGTTACTTTGGCCTAGCCTTCGATTGGTCTGGAGAAGCAATCGCCATTCATAGCTGATGAATCAAATTATTCTGAAAGGAACGGTGAAAAGTTCCGATCCTGTTTCAGTCTTTAGACTGAAACAGGATCTGCACTATTCACCTGTCCCACAAAGGCGCACTTCTCATGTCTTGCGCTAGTCCAACAAACCCAGGACTGACAGAGGCCCTGCACTTGCCACCCCAGAAAAATATCTCATCTCCAAAGAAGGATTCTTCCGCTAACGGTTGAAAAGGGCTCCCGTTCTTGAAACAGCAATGAAAGGATGGTGAAATATTACTGAAAACAACCCTATCTTCGAAGGCTCCTGTGCCAGCTATGGGAAATAGCAAGTTACCTGGGCCTCAGCAGAGGTTTCTCTGCAAAAAGCATCATAGGCTTCAGGATGCAGAGACCGACCTCATGACTATTACGGTGCCAAACGCCATGGAAATGGCAAATAATTACCAACACACTGGTCATTTCAAAGTGTCAGGATGAAATCTGAAGCACGATCCACACTTTTCCCATCTCACGCAAATATGCACTTTCCAACTCTGGAGGTAAACAAATCAAAGGCAGGGCCTACAGAAGCCCCGCGCTTACACCCCACCCAGAAATCTCAACTACCAGGCAGGATTCTTATGCTAATGCGAGAACCCTGCTCGGGTTCTGAAAATAATGCTGAAACCACAACGGAATAATACTTAAAAGAACACTTTCTTGGTAGTCTCTAGGACCAACTATTGGAAATGCCAACATTACTGGGCCTCAGCCTGTTTCGTCTGTGAAGACTCCGGTATGCTTAAGGATGCAGAAACCAGCCTTATGATAATTACGGTGAAAAGTGCTTCGGAAAAATACCAAATAGTTCTCCACTTAGCGGTTCTTTCAAAAGTTAGGCCACACACCTCTTGGAAAGATCGAGTTACTTTGGCCTAGCCTTCGATTGGTCTGGAGAAGCAATCGCCATTCCTAGCTGATGAATCAAATGATTCTGAAAGGAACGGTGAAAAGTGCGGATCCTGTTTCAGTCTTTAGACTGAAACAGGATCCGCACTATTCACCTGTCCCACAAAGGCACACTTCTCATGTCTGGCGTTAGTCCAACAAACCCAGGACTTACAGAGGCCCTGCACTTGCCACCCCAGAAAAATATCTCATCTCCAAAGAAGGATTCTTCCGCTAACGGTTGAAAAGGGCTCCCGTTCTTGAAACAGCGATGAAAAAATTGTGAAATAATACTGAAAGCAATCCTGTCTTCCAAGGCTCCTGTGCCAGCTATGGGAAATAGCAAGTTACCTGGGCCTCAGCAGAGGTTTCTCTGCAAAAAGCATCATAGGCTTCAGGATGCAGAGACCGACCTCATGACTATTACGGTGCCAAACGCCATGGAAATGGCAAATAATTACCAACACACTGGTCATTTCAAAGTGTCAGGATGAAATCTGAAGCACGATCCACACTTTTCCCATCTCAAGCAATTATGCAATTAACAAATCTGGATGTAAGCAAATCAAAGGCAGGGCCTACAGAAGCCCCGTGCTTACACCCCACCCAGAAATCTCAACTACCAGGCAGGATTCTTATGCTAATGCGAGAACCCTGCTCGGGTTCTGAAAATAATGCTGAAACCACAACGGAATAATACTTAAAAGAACACTTTCTTGGTAGTCTCTAGGACCAACTATTGGAAATGCCAAGATTACTGGGCCTCAGCCTGTTTCGTCTGTGAATACTCTGGTATGCTTAAGGATGCATGGACCAGCCTTATGACAATTACGGTGAAAAGTGCTTCGGAAAAATATCAAATAGTTCTCCACTTAGCGGTTCTTTCAAAAGTTGGGCCACACACCTCTTGGAAAGATCGAGTTACTTTGGCCTAGCCTTCGATTGGTCTGGAGAAGCAATCGCCATTCCTAGCTGATGAATCAAATGATTCTGAAAGGAACGGTGAAAAGTGCAGATCCTGTTTCAGTCTTTAGACTGAAACAGGATCCGCACTATTCACCTGTCCCACAAAGGCGCACTTCTCATGTCTGGCGCTAGTCCAACAAACCCAGGACTGACAGAGGCCCTGCACTTGCCACCCCAGAAAAATATCTCATCTCCAAAGAAGGATTCTTCCGCTAACGGTTGAAAAGGGCTCCCGTTCTTGAAACAGCGATGAAAGGATGGTGAAATATTACTGAAAACAATCCTATCTTCCAAGGCTCCTGTGCCAGCTATGGGAAATAGCAAGTTACCTGGGCCTCAGCAGAGGTTTCTCTGCAAAAAGCATCATGGGCTTCAGGATGCAGAGACCGAACTCATGACTATTAGGGTGCCAAACGCCATGGAAATGGCAAATAATTACCAACACACTGGTCATTTCAAAGTGTCAGGATGAAATCTGAAGCACGATCCACACTTTTCCCATCTCACGCAATTATGCAATTAAGAAATCTGGATGTAAACAAATCAAAGGCAGGGCCTACAGAAGCCCCGCCCTTACACCCCATCCAGAAATCTCAACTACCAGGCAGGATTCTTATGCTAATGCGAGAAACCTGCTCGGGTTCTGAACATAATGCTGAACCCACAACGGAATAATACTTAAAAGAACACTTTCTTGGTAGTCTCTAGGACCAACTATTGGAAATGCCAACATTACTGGGCCTCAGCCTGTTTCGTCTGTGAAGACTCTGGTATGCTTAAGGATGCAGAGACCAGCCTTATGACAATTACGGTGAAAAGTGCTTCGGAAAAATACCAAATAGTTCTGCACTTAGCGGTTCTTTCAAAAGTTAGGCCACACACCTCTTGGAAAGATCGAGTTACTTTGGCCTAGCCTTCGATTGGTCTGGAGAAGCAATCGCCTTTCCTAGCTGATGAATCAAATGATTCTGAAAGGAACGGTGAAAAGTGCGGATCCTGATTCAGTCTTTAGACTGAAACAAGATCCGCACTATTCACCTGTCCCACAAAGGCTCACTTCTCATGTTTAGCGCTAGTCCAACAAAACCAGGACTTACAGAGGCCCTGCACTTGCCACCCCAAAAAATTATCTCATCTCCAAAGAAGGATTCTTCCACTAACGGTTGAAATGAGCTCCCGTTCTTGAAACAGTGGTGAAAGGATGGTGAAATATTAGTGAAAACAATCCTATCTTCCAAGGATCCTGTGCCAGCTATGGGAAATAGCAAGTTACCTGGGCCTCAGCAGAGGTTTCTCTGCAAAAAGCATCATAGGCTTCAGGATGCAGAGACCGAACTCATGACTATTACGGTGCCAAACGCCATGGAAATGGCAAATAATTACCAACACACTGGTCATTTGAAAGTGTCAGGATGAAACCTGAAGCATGATCCACACTTTTCCCATCTCACGCAAATATGCACTTTCCAACTCTGGAGGTAAACAAATCAAAGGCAGGGCCTAAAGAAGCCCCGGGCTTACACCCCACCCAGAAATCTCAACTACCAGGCAGGATTCTTATGCTAATGCGAGAACCCTGCTCGGGTTCTGAAAATAATGCTGAAACCACAACGGAATAATACTTAAAAGAACACTTTCTTGGTAGTCTCTAGGACCAACTATTGGAAATGCCAAGATTACTGGGCCTCAGCCTGTTTCGTCTGTGAATACTCTGGTATGCTTAAGGATGCAGAGACCAGCCTTATGACAATTACGGTGAAAAGTGCTTAGGAAAAATACCAAATAGTTCTCCACTTAGCAGTTCTTTCAAAAGTTGGGACACACACCTCTTGGAAAGATTGAGTTACTTTGGCCTAGCCTTCGATTGGTCTGGAGAAGCAATCGCCATTCCTAGCTGATGAATCAAATGATTCTGAAAGGAACGGTGAAAATTGCGGATCCTGTTTCAGTCTTTAGACTGAAACAGGATCCGCACTATTCACCTGTCCCACAAAGGCGCACTTCTCATGTCTGGCGCTAGTCCAACAAACCCAGGACTGACATAGGCCCTGCACTTGCCACCCCAGAAAAATATCTCATCTCCAAAGAAGGATTCTTCCGCTAACGGTTGGAAAGGGCTCCCGTTCTTGAAACAGTGGTGAAAAAATTGTGAAATAATACTGAAAGCAATCCTATCTTCAGAGGCTCCTGTGCCAGCTATGGGAAATAGCAAGTTACCTGGGCCTCAGCAGAGGTTTCTCTGCAAAAATCATCATAGGCTTCAGGATTCAGAGACCGACCTCATGACTATTGCGGTGCCAAACGCCATGGAATTGGCAAATAATTACCAACACACTGGTCATTTCAAAGTGTCAGGATGAAATCTGAAGCACGATCCACACTTTTCCCATCTCGTGCAATTATGCAATTAAGAAATCTGGATGTAAACAAATGATGGCAGGGCCTACAGAAGCCCCGCGCTTATACCCCACCCAGAAATCTCAACTACCAGGCAGGATTCTTATGCTAATGCGAGAACCCTGCTCGGGTTCTGAAAATAATGCTGAAACCACAACGGAATAATACTTAAAAGAACACTTTCTTGGTAGTCTCTAGGACCAACTATTGGAAATGCCAACATTACTGGGCCTCAGCCTGTTTCGTCTGTGAAGACTCTGGTATGCTTAAGGATGCAGAAACCAGCCTTATGATAATTACGGTGAAAAGTGCTTCGGAAAAATACCAAATAGTTCTCCACTTAGCGGTTCTTTCAAAAGTTAGGCCACACACCTCTTGGAAAGATCGAGTTACTTTGGCCTAGCCTTCGATTGGTCTGGAGAAGCAATCGCCATTCCTAGCTGATGAATCAAATGATTCTGAAAGGAACGGTGAAAAGTGCGGATCCTGTTTCAGTCTTTAGACTGAAACAGGATCCGCACTATTCACCTGTCCCACAAAGGCACACTTCTCATGTCTGGCGTTAGTCCAACAAACCCAGGACTTACAGAGGCCCTGCACTTGCCACCCCAGAAAAATATCTCATCTCCAAAGAAGGATTCTTCCGCTAACGGTTGAAAAGGGTTCCCGTTCTTGAAACAGCGATGAAAAAATTGTGAAATAATACTGAAAGCAATCCTATCTTCCAAGGCTCCTGTGCCAGCTATGGGAAATAGCAAGTTACCTGGGCCTCAGCAGAGGTTTCTCTGCAAAAAGCATCATAGGCTTCAGGATGCAGAGACCGACCTCATGACTATTACGGTGCCAAACGCCATGGAAATGGCAAATAATTACCAACACACTGGTCATTTCAAAGTGTCAGGATGAAATCTGAAGCACGATCCACACTTTTCCCATCTCATGCAAATATGCACTTTCCAACTCTGGAGGTAAACAAATCAAAGGCAGGGCCTACAGAAGCCCCGCGCTTACACCCCACCCAGAAATCTCAACTACCAGGCAGGATTCTTATGCTAATGCGAGAACCCTGCTCGGGTTCTGAAAATAATGCTGAAACCACAACGGAATAATACTTAAAAGAACACTTTCTTGGTAGTCTCTAGGACCAACTATTGGAAATGCCAACATTACTGGGCCTCAGCCTGTTTCGTCTGTGAAGACTCCGGTATGCTTAAGGATGCAGAAACCAGCCTTATGATAATTACGGTGAAAAGTGCTTCGGAAAAATACCAAATAGTTCTCCACTTAGCGGTTCTTTCAAAAGTTAGGCCACACACCTCTTGGAAAGATCGAGTTACTTTGGCCTAGCCTTCGATTGGTCTGGAGAAGCAATCGCCATTCCTAGCTGATGAATCAAATGATTCTGAAAGGAACGGTGAAAAGTGCGGATCCTGTTTCAGTCTTTAGACTGAAACAGGATCCGCACTATTCACCTGTCCCACAAAGGCACACTTCTCATGTCTGGCGTTAGTCCAACAAACCCAGGACTTACAGAGGCCCTGCACTTGCCACCCCAGAAAAATATCTCATCTCCAAAGAAGGATTCTTCCGCTAACGGTTGAAAAGGGCTCCCGTTCTTGAAACAGCGATGAAAGGATGGTGAAATATTACTGAAAACAATCCTATCTTCCAAGGCTCCTGTGCCAGCTATGGGAAATAGCAAGTTACCTGGGCCTCAGCAGAGGTTTCTCTGCAAAAAGCATCATGGGCTTCAGGATGCAGAGACCGAACTCATGACTATTACGGTGCCAAACGCCATGGAAATGGCAAATAATTACCAACACACTGGTCATTTCAAAGTGTCAGGATGAAATCTGAAGCACGATCCACACTTTTCCCATCTCACGCAATTATGCAATTAAGAAATCTGGATGTAAACAAATCAAAGGCAGGGCCTACAGAAGCCCCGCCCTTACACCCCATCCAGAAATCTCAACTACCAGGCAGGATTCTTATGCTAATGCGAGAAACCTGCTCGGGTTCGGAACATAATGCTGAACCCACAACGGAATAATACTTAAAAGAACACTTTCTTGGTAGTCTCTAGGACCAACTATTGGAAATGCCAACATTACTGGGCCTCAGCCTGTTTCGTCTGTGAAGACTCTGGTATGCTTAAGGATGCAGAGACCAGCCTTATGACAATTACGGTGAAAAGTGCTTCGGAAAAATACCAAATAGTTCTCCACTTAGCGGTTCTTTCAAAAGTTAGGCCACACACCTCTTGGAAAGATCGAGTTACTTTGGCCTAGCCTTCGATTGGTCTGGAGAAGCAATCGCCTTTCCTAGCTGATGAATCAAATGATTCTGAAAGGAACGGTGAAAAGTGCGGATCCTGATTCAGTCTTTAGACTGAAACAAGATCCGCACTATTCACCTGTCCCACAAAGGCTCACTTCTCATGTTTAGCGCTAGTCCAACAAAACCAGGACTTACAGAGGCCCTGCACTTGCCACCCCAAAAAATTATCTCATCTCCAAAGAAGGATTCTTCCACTAACGGTTGAAATGGGCTCCCGTTCTTGAAACAGTGGTGAAAGGATGGTGAAATATTAGTGAAAACAATCCTATCTTCCAAGGATCCTGTGCCAGCTATGGGAAATAGCAAGTTACCTGGGCCTCAGCAGAGGTTTCTCTGCAAAAAGCATCATAGGCTTCAGGATGCAGAGACCGAACTCATGACTATTACGGTGCCAAACGCCATGGAAATGGCAAATAATTACCAACACACTGGTCATTTGAAAGTGTCAGGATGAAACCTGAAGCATGATCCACACTTTTCCCATCTCACGCAAATATGCACTTTCCAACTCTGGAGGTAAACAAATCAAAGGCAGGGCCTAAAGAAGCCCCGGGCTTACACCCCACCCAGAAATCTCAACTACCAGGCAGGATTCTTATGCTAATGCGAGAACCCTGCTCGGGTTCTGAAAATAATGCTGAAACCACAACGGAATAATACTTAAAAGAACACTTTCTTGGTAGTCTCTAGGACCAACTATTGGAAATGCCAAGATTACTGGGCCTCAGCCTGTTTCGTCTGTGAATACTCTGGTATGCTTAAGGATACAGAGACCAGCCTTATGACAATTACGGTGAAAAGTGCTTAGGAAAAATACCAAATAGTTCTCCACTTAGCAGTTCTTTCAAAAGTTGGGACACACACCTCTTGGAAAGATTGAGTTACTTTGGCCTAGCCTTCGATTGGTCTGGAGAAGCAATCGCCATTCCTAGCTGATGAATCAAATGATTCTGAAAGGAACGGTGAAAATTGCGGATCCTGTTTCAGTCTTTAGACTGAAACAGGATCCGCACTATTCACCTGTCCCACAAAGGCGCACTTCTCATGTCTGGCGCTAGTCCAACAAACCCAGGACTGACATAGGCCCTGCACTTGCCACCCCAGAAAAATATCTCATCTCCAAAGAAGGATTCTTCCGCTAACGGTTGGAAAGGGCTCCCGTTCTTGAAACAGTGGTGAAAAAATTGTGAAATAATACTGAAAGCAATCCTATCTTCCAAGGCTCCTGTGCCAGCTATGGGAAATAGCAAGTTACCTGGGCCTCAGCAGAGGTTTCTCTGCAAAAAGCATCATAGGCTTCAGGATGCAGAGACCGACCTCATGACTATTACGGTGCCAAACGCCATGGAAATGGCAAATAATTACCAACACACTGGTCATTTCAAAGTGTCAGGAAGAAATCTGAACCACGATCCACACTTTTCCCATCTCACGCAATTATGCAATTAAGAAATCTGGATGTAAACAAATCAAAGGCAGGGCCTACAGAAGCCCCGCCCTTACACCCCACCCAGAAATCTCAACTACCAGGCAGGATTCTTATGGTAATGCGAGAACCCTGCTCGGGTTCTGAAAATAATGCTGAAACCACAACGGAATAATACTTAAAAGAACACTTTCTTGGTAGTCTCTAGGACCAACTATTGGAAATGCCAACATTACTGGGCCTCAGCCTGTTTCGTCTGTGAAGACTCTGGTATGCTTAAGGATGCAGAAACCAGCCTTATGATAATTACGGTGAAAAGTGCTTCGGAAAAATACCAAATAGTTCTCCACTTAGCGGTTCTTTCAAAAGTTAGGCCACACACCTCTTGGAAAGATCGAGTTACTTTGGCCTAGCCTTCGATTGGTCTGGAGAAGCAATCGCCATTCCTAGCTGATGAATCAAATGATTCTGAAAGGAACGGTGAAAAGTGCGGATCCTGTTTCAGTCTTTAGACTGAAACAGGATCCGCACTATTCACCTGTCCCACAAAGGCACACTTCTCATGTCTGGCGTTAGTCCAACAAACCCAGGACTTACAGAGGCCCTGCACTTGCCACCCCAGAAAAATATCTCATCTCCAAAGAAGGATTCTTCCGCTAACGGTTGAAAAGGGTTCCCGTTCTTGAAACAGCGATGAAAAAATTGTGAAATAATACTGAAAGCAATCCTATCTTCCAAGGCTCCTGTGCCAGCTATGGGAAATAGCAAGTTACCTGGGCCTCAGCAGAGGTTTCTCTGCAAAAACCATCATAGGCTTCAGGATGCAGAGACCGAACTCATGACTATTACGGTGCCAAACGCCATGGAAATGGCAAATAATTACCAACACACTGGTCATTTCAAAGTGTCAGGATGAAATCTGAAGCACGATCCACACTTTTCCCATCTCACGCAATTATGCAATTAAGAAATCTGGATGTAAACAAATCAAAGGCAGGGCCTACAGAAGCCCCGCCCTTACACCCCATCCAGAAATCTCAACTACCAGGCAGGATTCTTATGCTAATGCGAGAAACCTGCTCGGGTTCGGAACATAATGCTGAACCCACAACGGAATAATACTTAAAAGAACACTTTCTTGGTAGTCTCTAGGACCAACTATTGGAAATGCCAACATTACTGGGCCTCAGCCTGTTTCGTCTGTGAAGACTCTGGTATGCTTAAGGATGCAGAGACCAGCCTTATGACAATTAGGGTGAAAAGTGCTTCGGAAAAATACCAAATAGTTCTCCACTTAGCGGTTCTTTCAAAAGTTAGGCCACACACCTCTTGGAAAGATCGAGTTACTTTGGCCTAGCCTTCGATTGGTCTGGAGAAGCAATCGCCTTTCCTAGCTGATGAATCAAATGATTCTGAAAGGAACGGTGAAAAGTGCGGATCCTGATTCAGTCTTTAGACTGAAACAGGATCCGCACTATTCACCTGTCCCAAAAAGGCGCACTTCTCATGTTTGGCGCTAGTCCAACAAAACCAGGACTTACAGAGGCCCTGCACTTGCCACCCCAAAAAATTATCTCATCTCCAAAGAAGGATTCTTCCGCTAACGGTTGAAAAGGGCTCCCGTTCTTGAAACAGTGGTGAAAGGATGGTGAAATATTAGTGAAAACAATCCTATCTTCCAAGGATCCTGTGCCAGCTATGGGAAATAGCAAGTTACCTGGGCCTCAGCAGAGGTTTCTCTGCAAAAAGCATCATAGGCTTCAGGATGCAGAGACCGAACTCATGACTATTACGGTGCCAAACGCCATGGAAATGGCAAATAATTACCAACACACTGGTCATTTCAAAGTGACAGGATGAAACCTGAAGCATGATCCACACTTTTCCCATCTCACGCAAATATGCACTTTCCAACTCTGGAGGTAAACAAATCAAAGGCAGGGCCTAAAGAAGCCCCGGGCTTACACCCCACCCAGAAATCTCAACTACCAGGCAGCATTCTTATGCTAATGCCAGAACCCTGCTCAGCTTCTGAAAATAATGCTGAAACCACAACGGAATAATACTTAAAAGAACACTTTCTTGGTAGTCTCTAGGACCAACTCTTGGAAATGCCAACATTACTGGGCCTCAGCCTGTTTCGTCTGTGAAGACTCTGGTATGCTTAAGGATGCAGAGACCAGCCTTATGACAATTACGGTGAAAAGTGCTTCGGAAAAATACCAAATAGTTCTCCACTTAGCGGTTCTTTCAAAAGTTGGGCCACACACCTCTTGGAAAGATCGAGTTACTTTGGCCTAGCCTTCGATTGTTCTGGAGAAGCAATCGCCATTCCTAGCTGATGAATCAAATGATTCTGAAAGGAACGGTGAAAAGTGCGGATCCTGGTTCAGTCTTTAGACTGAAACAGGATCCGCTCTATTCACCTGTCCCACAAAGGCGCACTTCTCATGTCTGGCGCTAGTCCAAGAAACCCAGGACTTACAGAGGCCCTGCACTTGCCACCCCAGAAAAATATCTCATCTCCAAAGAAGGATTCTTCCGCTAACGGTTGAAAAGGGCTCCCGTTCTTGAAACAGCGATGAAAGGATGGTGAAATATTACTGAAAACAATCCTATCTTCCAAGGCTCCTGTGCCAGCTATGGGAAATAGCAAGTTACCTGGGCCTCAGCAGAGGTTTCTCTGCAAAAAGCATCATAGGCTTCAGGATGCAGAGACCGACCTCATGACTATTACGGTGCCAAACGCCATGGAAATGGCAAATAATTACCAACACACTGGTCATTTCAAAGTGTCAGGATGAAATCTGAAGCACGATCCACACTTTTCCCATCTCATGCAAATATGCACTTTCCAACTCTGGAGGTAAACAAATCAAAGGCAGGGCCTACAGAAGCCCCACGCTTACACCCCACCTAGAAATCTCAAGTACCAGGCAGGATTCTTATGCTAATGCGAGAACCCTGCTCGGGTTCTGAAAATAATGCTGAAACCACAACGGAATAATACTTAAAAGAACACTTTCTTGGTAGTCTCTAGGACCAACTATTGGAAATGCCAAGATTACTGGGCCTCAGCCTGTTTCGTCTGTGAATACTCTGGTATGCTTAAGGATGCAGAGACCAGCCTTATGACAATTACGGTGAAAAGTGCTTAGGAAAAATACCAAATAGTTCTCCACTTAGCAGTTCTTTCAAAAGTTGGGACACACACCTCTTGGAAAGATTGAGTTACTTTGGCCTAGCCTTCGATTGGTCTGGAGAAGCAATCGCCATTCCTAGCTGATGAATCAAATGATTCTGAAAGGAACGGTGAAAATTGCGGATCCTGTTTCAGTCTTTAGACTGAAACAGGATCCGCACTATTCACCTGTCCCACAAAGGCGCACTTCTCATGTCTGGCGCTAGTCCAACAAACCCAGGACTGACATAGGCCCTGCACTTGCCACCCCAGAAAAATATCTCATCTCCAAAGAAGGATTCTTCCGCTAACGGTTGGAAAGGGCTCCCGTTCTTGAAACAGTGGTGAAAAAATTGTGAAATAATACTGAAAGCAATCCTATCTTCCAAGGCTCCTGTGCCAGCTATGGGAAATAGCAAGTTACCTGGGCCTCAGCAGAGGTTTCTCTGCAAAAAGCATCATAGGCTTCAGGATGCAGAGACCGACCTCATGACTATTACGGTGCCAAACGCCATGGAAATGGCAAATAATTACCAACACACTGGTCATTTCAAAGTGTCAGGAAGAAATCTGAACCACGATCCACACTTTTCCCATCTCACGCAATTATGCAATTAAGAAATCTGGATGTAAACAAATCAAAGGCAGGGCCTACAGAAGCCCCGCCCTTACACCCCACCCAGAAATCTCAACTACCAGGCAGGATTCTTATGCTAATGCGAGAACCCTGCTCGGGTTCTGAAAATAATGCTGAAACCACAACGGAATAATACTTAAAAGAACACTTTCTTGGTAGTCTCTAGGACCAACTATTGGAAATGCCAAGATTACTGGGCCTCAGCGTGTTTCGTCTGTGAAGACTCTGGTATGCTTAAGGATGCAGAGACCAGCCTTATGACAATTACGGTGAAAAGTGCTTCGGAAAAATACCAAATAGTTCTCCACTTAGCGGTTCTTTCAAAAGTTGGGACACACACCTCTTGGAAAGATCGAGTTACTTTGGCCTAGCCTTCGATTGGTCTGGAGAAGCAATCGCCATTCCTAGCTGATGAATCAAATGATTCTGAAAGGAACGGTGAAAAGTGCGGATCCTGTTTCAGTCTTTAGACTGAAACAGGATCCGCACTATTCACCTGTCCCACAAAGGCGCACTTCTCATGTCTGGCGCTAGTCCAACAAACCCAGGACTGACAGAGGCCCTGCACTTGCCACCCCAGAAAAATATCTCATCTCCAAAGAAGGATTCTTCCGCTAACGGTTGAAAAGGGCTCCCGTTCTTGAAACAGTGGTGAAAAAATTGTGAAATAATACTGAAGGCAATCCTATCTTCCAAGGCACCTGTGCCAGCTATGGAAATAGCAAGTTACCTGGGCCTCAGCAGAGGTTTCTCTGCAAAAATCATCATAGGCTTCAGGATTCAGAGACCGACCTCATGACTATTGCGGTGCCAAACGCCATGGAATTGGCAAATAATTACCAACACACTGGTCATTTCAAAGTGTCAGGATGAAATCTGAAGCACAATCCACACTTTTCCCATCTCGTGCAATTATGCAATTAAGAAATCTGGATGTAAACAAATGATGGCAGGGCCTACAGAAGCCCCGCGCTTATACCCCACCCAGAAATCTCAACTACCAGGCAGGATTCTTATGCTAATGCGAGAACCCTGCTCGGGTTCTGAAAATAATGCTGAAACCACAACGGAATAATACTTAAAAGAACACTTTCTTGGTAGTCTCTAGGACCAACTATTGGAAATGCCAACATTACTGGGCCTCAGCCTGTTTCGTCTGTGAAGACTCTGGTATGCTTAAGGATGCAGAAACCAGCCTTATGATAATTACGGTGAAAAGTGCTTCGGAAAAATACCAAATAGTTCTCCACTTAGCGGTTCTTTCAAAAGTTAGGCCACACACCTCTTGGAAAGATCGAGTTACTTTGGCCTAGCCTTCGATTGGTCTGGAGAAGCAATCGCCATTCCTAGCTGATGAATCAAATGATTCTGAAAGGAACGGTGAAAAGTGCGGATCCTGTTTCAGTCTTTAGACTGAAACAGGATCCGCACTATTCACCTGTCCCACAAAGGCACACTTCTCATGTCTGGCGTTAGTCCAACAAACCCAGGACTTACAGAGGCCCTGCACTTGCCACCCCAGAAAAATATCTCATCTCCAAAGAAGGATTCTTCCGCTAACGGTTGAAAAGGGTTCCCGTTCTTGAAACAGCGATGAAAAAATTGTGAAATAATACTGAAAGCAATCCTATCTTCCAAGGCTCCTGTGCCAGCTATGGGAAATAGCAAGTTACCTGGGCCTCAGCAGAGGTTTCTCTGCAAAAAGCATCATAGGCTTCAGGATGCAGAGACCGAACTCATGACTATTACGGTGCCAAACGCCATGGAAATGGCAAATAATTACCAACACACTGGTCATTTCAAAGTGTCAGGATGAAATCTGAAGCACGATCCACACTTTTCCCATCTAACGCAATTATGCAATTCAGAAATCTGGATGTAAACAAATCAAAGGCAGGGCCTACAGAAGCCCCGCGCTTATACCCCATCCAGAAATCTCAACTACCAGGCAGGATTCTTATGCTAATGTGAGAAACCTGCTCGGGTTCTGAACATAATGCTGAACCCACAACGGAATAATACTTAAAAGAACACTTTCTTGGTAGTCTCTAGGACCAACTATTGGAAATGCCAACATTACTGGGCCTCAGCCTGTTTCGTCTGTGAAGACTCTGGTATGCTTAAGGATGCAGAGACCAGCCTTATGACAATTAGGGTGAAAAGTGCTTCGGAAAAATACCAAATAGTTCTCCACTTAGCGGTTCTTTCAAAAGTTAGGCCACACACCTCTTGGAAAGATCGAGTTACTTTGGCCTAGCCTTCGATTGGTCTGGAGAAGCAATCGCCTTTCCTAGCTGATGAATCAAATGATTCTGAAAGGAACGGTGAAAAGTGCGGATCCTGATTCAGTCTTTAGACTGAAACAGGATCCGCACTATTCACCTGTCCCACAAAGGCGCACTTCTCATGTTTGGCGCTAGTCCAACAAAACCAGGACTTACAGAGGCCCTGCACTTGCCACCCCAAAAAATTATCTCATCTCCAAAGAAGGATTCTTCCGCTAACGGTTGAAAAGGGCTCCCGTTCTTGAAACAGTGGTGAAAGGATGGTGAAATATTAGTGAAAACAATCCTATCTTCCAAGGATCCTGTGCCAGCTATGGGAAATAGCAAGTTACCTGGGCCTCAGCAGAGGTTTCTCTGCAAAAAGCATCATAGGCTTCAGGATGCAGAGACCGAACTCATGACTATTACGGTGCCAAACGCCATGGAAATGGCAAATAATTACCAACACACTGGTCATTTCAAAGTGTCAGGAAGAAATCTGAACCACGATCCACACTTTTCCCATCTCACGCAATTATGCAATTGAGAAATCTGGATGTAAACAAATCAAAGGCAGGGCCTACAGAAGCCCCGCCCTTACACCCCACCCAGAAATCTCAACTACCAGGCAGGATTCTTATGCTAATGCGAGAACCCTGCTCGGGTTCTGAAAATAATGCTGAAACCACAACGGAATAATACTTAAAAGAACACATTCTTGGTAGTCTCTAGGACCAACTATTGGAAATGCCAAGATTACTGGGCCTCAGCCTGTTTCGTCTGTGAAGACTCTGGTATGCTTAAGGATGCAGAGACCAGCCTTATGACAATTACGGTGAAAAGTGCTTCGGAAAAATACCAAATAGTTCTCCACTTAGCGGTTCTTTCAAAAGTTGGGACACACACCTCTTGGAAAGATCGAGTTACTTTGGCCTAGCCTTCGATTGGTCTGGAGAAGCAATCGCCATTCCTAGCTGATGAATCAAATGATTCTGAAAGGAACGGTGAAAAGTGCGGATCCTGTTTCAGTCTTTAGACTGAAACAGGATCCGCACTATTCACCTGTCCCACAAAGGCGCACTTCTCATGTCTGGCGCTAGTCCAACAAACCCAGGACTGACAGAGGCCCTGCACTTGCCACCCCAGAAAAATATCTCATCTCCAAAGAAGGATTCTTCCGCTAACGGTTGAAAAGGGCTCCCGTTCTTGAAACAGCGATGAAAGGATGGTGAAATATTACTGAAAACAATCCTATCTTCCAAGGCTCCTGTGCCAGCTATGGGAAATAGCAAGTTACCTGGGCCTCAGCAGAGGTTTCTCTGCAAAAAGCATCATAGGCTTCAGGATGCAGAGACCAAACTCATGACTATTACGGTGCCAAACGCCATGGAAATGGCAAATAATTACCAACACACTGGTCATTTCAAAGTGTCAGGATGAAATCTGAAGCACGATCCACACTTTTCCCATCTCACGCAATTATGCAATTAAGAAATCTGGATGTAAACAAATCAAAGGCAGGGCCTACAGAAGCCCCGCGCTTATACCCCACCCAGAAATCTCAACTACCAGGCAGGATTCTTATGCTAATGCGAGAACCCTGCTCAGGTTCTGAACATAGTGCTGAACCCACAACGGAATAATACTTAAAAGAACACTTTCTTGGTAGTCTCTAGGACCAACTATTGGAAATGCCAACATTACTGGGCCTCAGCCTGTTTCGTCTGTGAAGACTCTGGTATGCTTAAGGATGCAGAGACCAGCCTTATGACAATTAGGGTGAAAAGTGCTTCGGAAAAATACCAAATAGTTCTCCACTTAGCGGTTCTTTCAAAAGTTAGGCCACACACCTCTTGGAAAGATCGAGTTACTTTGGCGTAGCCTTCGATTGGTCTGGAGAAGCAATCGCCCTTCCTAGCTGATGAATCAAATGATTCTGAAAGGAACGGTGAAAATTGCGGATCCTGTTTCAGTCTTTAGACTGAAACAGGATCCGCACTATTCACCTGTCCCACAAAGGCACACTTCTCATGTCTGGCGTTAGTCCAACAAACCCAGGACTTACAGAGGCCCTGCACTTGCCACCCCAGAAAAATATCTCATCTCCAAAGAAGGATTCTTCCGCTAACGGTTGAAAAGTGTTCCCGTTCTTGAAACAGCGGTGAACAAATTGTGAAATAATACTGAAAGCAATCCTATCTTCCAAGGCTCCTGTGCCAGCTATGGGAAATAGCAAGTTACCTGGGCCTCAGCAGAGGTTTCTCTGCAAAAAGCATCATAGGCTTCAAGATGCAGAGACCGACCTCATGACTATTACGGTGCCAAACGCCATGGAAATGGCAAATAATTACCAACACACTGGTCATTTCAAAGTGTCAGGATGAAATCTGAAGCACGATCCACACTTTTCCCATCTCACGCAATTATGCAATTAAGAAATCTGGATGTAAACAAATCAAAGGCAGGGCCTACAGAAGCCCCGCGCTTACACCCCACCCAGAAATCTCCACTACCAGGCAGGATTCTTATGCTAATGCGAGAACCCTGCTGGGGTTCTGAAAATAATGCTGAAACTACAAGGGAATAATACTTAAAAGAACACTTTCTTGGTAGTCTCTAGGACCAACTATTGGAAATGCCAAGATTACTGGGCCTCAGCCTGTTTCGTCTGTGAAGACTCTGGTATGCTTAAGGATGCAGAGACCAGCCTTATGACAATTACGGTGAAAAGTGCTTCGGAAAAATACAAAATAGTTCTCCACTTAGCAGTTCTTTAAAAAGTTGGGACACACACCTCTTGGAAAGATTGAGTTACTTTGGCCTAGCCTTCGATTGGTCTGGAGAAGCAATCGCCATTCCTAGCTGATGAATCAAATGATTCTGAAAGGAACGGTGAAAAGTGCGGATCCTGTTTCAGTCTTTAGACTGAAACAGGATCCGCACTATTCACCTGTCCTACAAAGGCGCAGTTCTCATGTCTGGTGCTAGTCCAACAAACCCAGGACTGACAGAGGCCCTGCACTTGCCACCCCAGAAAAATATCTCATCTCCAAAGAAGGATTCTTCCGCTAACGGTTGGAAAGGGCTCCCGTTCTTGAAACAGTGGTGAAAAAATTGTGAAATAATACTGAAAGCAATCCTATCTTCCAAGGCTCCTGTGCCAGCTATGGGAAATAGCAAGTTACCTGGGCCTCAGCAAAGGTTTCTCTGCAGAAAGCATCATAGGCTTCAGGATTCAGAGACCGACCTGATGACTATTACGGTGCCAAACGCCATGGAAATGGCAAATAATTACCAACACACTGGTCATTTCAAAGTGCCAGGATGAAATCTGAAGCACGATCCACACTTTTCCCATCTCACGCAAATATGCACTTTCCAACTATGGAGGTAAACAAATCAAAGGCAGGGCCTACAGAAGCCCCAGGCTTACACCCCACCCAGAAATCTCAACTACCAGGCAGGATTCTTATGCTAATGCGAGAACCCTGCTGGGGTTCTGAAAATAATGCTCAAACCACAACGGAATAATACTTAAAAGAACACTTTCTTGGTAGTCTTTAGGACCAACTATTGGAAATGCAAACATTACTGGGCCTCAGCCTGTTTCGTCTTTAGAAAACTCTGGTATGCTTAAGGATGCAGAGACCAGCCTTATGACATTTACGGTGAAAAGTGCTTCGGAAAAATACCAAATAGTTCTCCACTTAGCGGTTCTTTCAAAAGTTAGGCCACACACCTCTTGGAAAGATCGAGTTACTTTGGCCTAGCCTTCGATTGGTCTGGAGAAGCAATCGCCATTCCTAGCTGATGAATCAAATGAGTCTGAAAGGAACGGTGAAAAGTGCAGATCCTGTTTCAGTCTTTAGACTGAAACAGGATCCACACTATTCACCTGTCTGACAAAGGCACACTTCTCGTGTCTGGCGCTAGTCCAACAAAACCAGGACTTACAGAGGCCCTGCACTTGCCACCCCAGAAAAATATCTCATCTCCAAAGAAGGATTCTTCCGCTAACGGTTGAAAAGGGCTCCCGTTCTTGAAACAGTGGTGAAAGGATGGTGAAATATTAGTGAAAACAATCCTATCTTCCAAGGATCCTGTGCCAGCTATGGGAAATAGCAAGTTACCTGGGCCTCAGCAGAGGTTTCTCTGCAAAAAGCATCATAGGCTTCAGGATGCAGAGACCGAACTCATGACTATTACGGTGCCAAACGCCATGGAAATGGCAAATAATTACCAACACACTGGTCATTTCAAAGTGTCAGGATGAAATCTGAAGCACGATCCACACTTTTCCCATCTCACGCAAATATGCACTTTCCAACTCTGGAGGTAAACAAATCAAAGGCAGGGCCTAAAGAAGCCCCGGTCTTACACCCCACCCAGAAATCTCAACTACCAGGCAGCATTCTTATGCTAATGCGAGAACCCTGCTCGGCTTCTGAAAATAATGCTGAAACCACAACGGAATAATACTTAAAAGAACACTTTCTTGGTAGTCTCTAGGACCAACTATTGGAAATGCCAAGATTACTGGGCCTCAGCCTGTTTCGTCTGTGAAGACTCTGGTATGCTTAAGGATGCAGAGACCAGCCTTATGACAATTACGGTGAAAAGTGCTTCGGAAAAATACCAAATAGTTCTCCACTTAGCGGTTCTTTCAAAAGTTGGGCCACACACCTCTTGGAAAGATCGAGTTACTTTGGCCTAGCCTTCGATTGGTCTGGAGAAGCAATCGCCATTCCTAGCTGATGAATCAAATGATTCTGAAAGGAACGGTGAAAAGCGCGGATCCTGTTTCAGTCTTTAGACTGAAACAGGATCCGCACTATTCACCTGTCCCACAAAGGCGCACTTCTCATGTCTGGCGCTAGTCCAACAAACCCAGGACTGACAGAGGCCCTGCACTTGCCACCCCAGAAAAATATCTCATCTCCAAAGAAGGATTCTTCCGCTAACGGTTGAAAAGGGCTCCCGTTCTTGAAACAGTGGTGAAAAAATTGTGAAATAATACTGAAAGCAATCCTATCTTCCAAGGCTCCTGTGCCAGCTATGGGAAATAGCAAGTTACCTGGGCCTCAGCAAAGGTTTCTCTGCAAAAAGCATCATAGGCTTCAGGATTCAGAGACCGACCTGATGACTATTACGGTGCCAAACGCCATGGAAATGGCCAATAATTACCAACACACTGGTCATTTCAAAGTGCCAGGATGAAATCTGAAGCACGATCCACACTTTTCCCATCTCACGCAATTATGCACTTTCAAACTATGGAGGTAAACAAATCAAAGGCAGGGCCTACAGAAGCCCCAGGCTTACACCCCACCCAGAAATCTCAACTACCAGGCAGGATTCTTATGCTAATGCGAGAACCCTGCTGGGGTTCTGAAAATAATGCTCAAACCACAACGGAATAATACTTAAAAGAACACTTTCTTGGTAGTCTCTAGGACCAACTATTGGAAATGCAAACATTACTGGGCCTCAGCCTGTTTTGTCTTTTGAAAACTCTGGTATGCTTAAGGATGCAGAGACCAGCCTTATGACAATTACGGTGAAAAGTGCTTCGGAAAAATACCAAATAGTTCTCCACTTAGCGGTTCTTTCAAAAGTTAGGCCACACACATCTTGGAAAGATCGAGTTACTTTGGCCTAGCCTTCGATTGGTCTGGAGAAGCAATCGCCATTCCTAGCTGATGAATCAAATGATTCTGAAAGGAACGGTGAAAAGTGCGGATCCTGTTTCAGTCTTTAGACTGAAACAGGATCCGCACTATTCACCTGTCCCACAAAGGCGCACTTCTCATGTCTGGCGCTAGTCCAACAAACCCAGGACTGACAGATTCCCTGCACTTGCCCCCCCGAAAAATATCTCATCTCCAAAGAAGGATTCTTCTGCTAACGGTTGAAAAGCGTTCCCGTTCTTGAAACAGTGGTGAAAGGATGGTGAAATAATACTGAAGGCAATCCTATCTTCCAAGGCCCCTGTGCCAGCTATGGGAAATAGCAAGTTACCTGGGCCTCAGCAGAGGTTTCTCTGCAAAAACATCATAGGCTTCAGGATGCAGAGACCGAACTCATGACTATTACGGTGCCAAACGCCATGGAATTGGCAAATAATTACCAACACACTGGTCATTTCAAAGTGTCAGGATGAAATCTGAAGCACGATCCACACTTTTCCCATCTCACGCAATTATGCAATTAAGAAATCTGGATGTAAACAAATCAAAGGCAGGGCCTACAGAAGCCCCGCGCTTACACCCCATCCAGAAATCTCAACTACCAGGCAGGATTCTTATGCTAATGTGAGAAACCTGCTCGGGTTCTGAACATAATGCTGAACCCACAACGGAATAATACTTAAAAGAACACTTTCTTGGTAGTCTCTAGGACCAACTATTGGAAATGCCAAGATTACTGGGCCTCAGCCTGTTTCGTCTGTGAAGACTCTGGTATGCTTAAGGATGCAGAGACCAGCCTTATGACAATTACGGTGAAAAGTGCCTCGGAAAAATACCAAATAGTTCTCCACTTAGCGGTTCTTTCAAAAGTTGGGCCACACACCTCTTGGAAAGATCGAGTTACTTTGGCCTAGCCTTCGATTGGTCTGGAGAAGCAATCGCCATTCCTAGCTGATGAATCAAATGATTCAGAAAGGAACGGTGAAAAGCGCGGATCCTGTTTCAGTCTTTAGACTGAAACAGGATCCGCACTATTCACCTGTCCCACAAAGGCGCACTTCTCATGTCTGGCGCTAGTCCAACAAACCCAGGACTGACAGAGGCCCTGCATTTGCCACCCCGAAAAAATATCTCATCCCCAAAGAAGGATTCTTCCGCTAACGGTTGAAAAGGGCTCCCGTTCTTGAAACAGCGGTGAAAGGATGGTGAAATATTACTGAAAACAATCCTATCTTCCAAGGCTCCTGTTCCTGCTATGGGAAATAGCAAGTTACCTGGGCCTCAGCAGAGGTTTCTCTGCAAAAAGCATCATAGGCTTCAGGATGCAGAGACCGACCTCATGACTATTACGGTGCCAAACGCAATGGAAATGGCAAATAATTACCAACACACTGGTCATTTCAAAGTGTCAGGATGAAATCTGAAGCACGATCCACACTTTTCCCATCTCACGCAATTATGCAATTAAGAAATCTGGATGTAAACAAATCAAAGGCAGGGCCTACAGAAGCCCTGCGCTTACACCCCACCCAGAAATCTCAACTACCAGGCAGCATTCTTATGCTAATGCGAGAATCCTGCTCGGGTTCTGAAAATAATGCTGAAACCACAACGGAATAATACTTAAAAGAACACTTTCTTGGTAGTCTCTAGGACCAACTATTGGAAATGCCAACATTACTGGGCCTCAGCCTGTTTCGTCTGTGAAGACTCTGGTATGCTTAAGGATGCAGAGACCAGCCTTATGACAATTACGGTGAAAAGTGCTTCGGAAAAATACCAAATAGTTCTCCACTTAGCGGTTCTTTCAAAAGTTAGGCCACACACCTCTTGGAAAGATCGAGTTACTTTGGCCTAGCCTTCGATTGGTCTGGAGAAGCAATCGCCATTCCTAGCTGATGAATCAAATGATTCTGAAAGGAACGGTGAAAAGTGCGGATCCTGTTTCAGTCTTTAGACTGAAACAGGATCCGCACTATTCACCTGTCCCACAAAGGAGCACTTCTCATGTCTGGCGCTAGTCCAACAAACCCAGGACTTACAGAGGCCCTGCACTTGCCACCCCAGAAAAATATCTCATCTCCAAAGAAGGATTCTTCCGCTAACGGTTGAAAAGGGCTCCCGTTCTTGAAACAGCGGTGAAAGGATGGTGAAACATTACTGAAAACAATCCTATCTTCCAAGGCTCCTGTGCCAGCTATGGGAAATAGCAAGTTACCTGGGCCTCAGCAGAGGTTTCTCTGCAAAAAGCATCATAGGCTTCAGGATGCAGAGACCGAACTCATGACTATTACGGTGCCAAACGCCATGGAAATGGCAAATAATTACCAACACACTGGTCATTTCAAAGTGTCAGGATGAAATCTGAAGCACGATCCACACTTTTCCCATCTCACGCAATTATGCAATTAAGAAATCTGGATGTAAACAAATCAAAGGCAGGGCCTACAGAAGCCCCGCGCTTACACCCCATCCAGAAATCTCAACTACCAGGCAGGATTCTTATGCTAATGTGAGAAACCTGCTCGGGTTCTGAACATAATGCTGAAACCACAACGGAATAATACTTAAAAGAACACTTTCTTGGTAGTCTCTAGGACCAACTATTGGAAATGCCAACATTACTGGGCCTCAGCCTGTTTCGTCTGTGAAGACTCTGGTATGCTTAAGGATGCAGAGACCAGCCTTATGACAATTACGGTGAAAAGTGCTTCGGAAAAATACCAAATAGTTCTCCACTTAGCGGTTCTTTCAAAAGTTAGGCCACACACCTCTTGGAAAGATCGAGTTACTTTGGCCTAGCCTTCGATTGGTCTGGAGAAGCAATCGGTATTCCTAGCTGATGAATCAAATGATTCTGAAAGGAACGGTGAAAAGTGCGGATCCTGTTTCAGTCTTTAGACTGAAACAGGATCCGCACTATTCACCTGTCCCACAAAGGCGCACTTCTCATGTCTGGCGCTAGTGCAACAAACCCAGGACTGACAGAGGCCCTGCACTTGCCACCCCAGAAAAATATCTCATCTCCAAAGAAGGATTCTTTCGCTAACGGTTGGAAAGGGCTCCCGTTCTTGAAACAGTGGTGAAAAAATTGTGAAATAATACTGAAAGCAATCCTATCTTCCAAGGCTCCTGTGCCAGCTATGGGAAATAGCAAGTTACCTGGGCCTCAGCAGAGGTTTCTCTGCAAAAAGCATCATAGGCTTCAGGATGCAGAGACCGACCTCATGACTATTACGGTGCCAAACGCCATGGAAATGGCAAATAATTACCAACACACTGGTCATTTCAAAGTGTCAGGATGAAATCTGAAGCACGATCCACACTTTTCCCATCTCACGCAAATATGCACTTTCCAACTCTGGAGGTAAACAAATCAAAGGCAGGGCCTACAGAAGCCCCGCGCTTACACCCCACCCAGAAATCTCAACTACCAGGCAGGATTCTTATGCTAATGCGAGAACCCTGCTCGGGTTCCGAAAATAATGCTGAAACCACAACGGAATAATACTTAAAAGAACACATTCTTGGTAGTCTCTAGGACCAACTATTGGAAATGCCAAGATTACTGGGCCTCAGCCTGTTTCGTCTGTGAAGACTCTGGTATGCTTAAGGATGCAGAGACCAGCCTTATGACAATTACGTTGAAAAGTGCTTCGGAAAAATGCCAAATAGTTCTCCACTTAGCGGTTCTTTCAAAAGTTGGGCCACACACCTCTTGGAAAGATCGAGTTACTTTGGCCTAGCCTTCGATTGGTCTGGAGAAGCAATCGCCATTCCTAGCTGATGAATCAAATGATTCTGAAAGGAACGGTGAAAAGTGCGGATCCTGTTTCAGTCTTTAGACTGAAACAGGATCCGCACTATTCACCTCTCCCACAAAGGCGCACTTCTCGTGTCAGGCGCGAGTCCCACAAACCCAGGACGGAGAGAGGCCCTGCACTTGCCACCCCAGAAAAATATCTCATCTCCAAGGAAGGGTCCTTACGCTAACGGTTGAAAAGGGCTCCCGTTCTTGAAACGGTGGTGAAAGCACCGTGAAAGAATACTGAAAACAATCCTATCTTCCAAGGCTCCGGTGCCAGGTATGGGAAATACCAAGTTACCTGGGCCTCAACAGAGGTTTCTCTGCGAAAAGCATCCTAGGCTTCAGGATGCAGAGACCGACCTCATGCCTGTTACGGTGCAAAACGCTATGGAAATGGCCAACAATTACCAACATACTGGTGATCTCAAAAGGGTCAGGATGAAATCTGAAGCACGATCCACACTTTTCCCATCTCACGCAAATATGCACTTACCAACTCTGCAGGTAAGCAAACCAAAGGCAGGGCTGACAGAAGCACCGCAATTACACCCCACCCAGAAATCTCAACTACCAGGCAGGATTCTGACGCTAATGCGAGAAACCTGCTCGGGTTCTGAACATCATGGTGAAACCACAGTGGAATAATACCGAAAAGAACACTTTCTTTGCAGTCTCTAGCACCAACTATTGGAAATGCCAAGTTTACTGGGCCTCGGCCTGCTTTCCTCTGTGAAAACTCCCCTGTGCTTAAGGATGCAGAGACCAACCTTAGGACAGTTACGGGGAAAAGTGCTACGGAAAAATACCAAATAGTACTCCACCTAGCGGTTCTTTCCAAAGTTGCGCCACACACCTCTCGGAAAGATCGAGTGACTGCGGCCTAGCCTTCCATTGGTCTGGAGAAGGACTAGCCGTCCCTAGCTGATCAATCAAATGATTCTGAAAGGAACGGTGAAAAGCGCGGATCCTGTTTCAGTCTTTAGACTGAAACAGGATCCGCACTATTCACCTCTCCCACAAAGGCGCACTTCTCGTGTCTGGCGCGAGTCCTACAAACCCAGGACGGACAGAGGCCCTGCACTTGCCACCCCAGAAAAATATCTCATCTCCAAGGACGGGTCCTTACGCTAACGGTTGAAAAGGGCTCCCGTTCTTGAAACGGTGGTGAAAGGACGGTGAAAGAATACTGAAAATAATCCTATCTTCCAAGGCTCCGGTGCCAGGTATGGGAAATACCAAGTTACCTGGGCCTCAGCAGAGGTTTCTCTGCGAAAAGCATCCTAGGCTTCAGGATGCAGAGACCGACCTCATGACTGTTATGGTGCAAAACGCTATGGAAATGGCCAATAATTACCAACATACTGGTGATCACAAAAGAGTCATAATGAAATCTGAAGCACGATCCACACTTTTCCCATCTCACGCAAATATGCACTTACCAACTCTGCAGGTAAGCAAACCAAAGGCAGGGCTGACAGAAGCCCCGCACTTACACCCCACCCAGAAATCTCAACTACCAGGCAGGATTCTGACGCTAATGCGAGAAACTGCTCGGGTTCTGAACATCATGGCGAAACCACAGTGGAATACTACAGAAAAGAACACTTTCCTTGCAGTCTCTAGCACCAACTATTGGAAATGCCAAGTTTACTGGGCCTCGGCCTGCTTTCCTCTGTGAAAACTCCCCTGTGCTTAAGGATGCAGAGACCAACCTTAGGACAGTTACGGGGAAAAGTGCTACGGAAAAATACCAAATAGTTCTCCACCTAGCGGTTCTTTCCAAAGTTGCGCCACACACCTCTCGGAAAGATCGAGTGACTGCGGCCTAGCCTTCGATTGGTCTGGAGAAGGAATCGCCGTCCCTAGCTGATCAATCAAATGATTCTGAAAGGAATGGTGAAAAGCGCGGATCCTGTTTCAGTCTTTAGACTGAAACAGGATCCGCACTATTCACCTCTCCCACAAAGGCGCACTTCTCGTGTCTGGCGCGAGTCCCACAAACCCAGGACGGACAGAGGCCCTGCACTTGCCACCCCAGAAAAATATCTCATCTCCAAGGACGGGTCCTTACGCTAACGGTTGAAAAGGGCTCCCGTTCTTGAAACGGTGGTGAAAGGACGGTGAAAGAATACTGAAAATAATCCTATCTTCCAAGGCTCCGGTGCCAGGTATGGGAAATACCAAGTTACCTGGGCCTCAGCAGAGGTTTCTCTGCGAAAAGCATCCTAGGCTTCAGGATGCAGAGACCGACCTCATGACTGTTGCGGTGCAAAACGCTATGGAAATGGCCAATAATTACCAACATACTGGTGATCTCAAAAGGGTCAGGATGAAATCTGAAGCACGATCCACACTTTTCCCATCTCACGCAAATATGCACTTACCAACTCTGCAGGTAAGCAAACCAAAGGCAGGGCTGACAGAAGCCCCGCACTTACACCCCACCCAGAAATCTCAACTACCAGGCAGGATTCTGACGCTAATGCGAGAAACCTGCTCGGGTTCTGAACATCATGGCGAAACCACAGTGGAATACTACCGAAAAGAACACTTTCCTTGCAGTCTCTAGCACCAACTATTGGAAATGCCAAGTTTACTGGGCCTCGGCCTGCTTTCCTCTGTGAAAACTCCCCTGTGCTTAAGGATGCAGAGACCAACCTTAGGACAGTTACGGGGAAAAGTGCTACGGAAAAATACCAAATAGTTCTCCACCTAGCGGTTCTTTCCAACGTTGCGCCACACACCTCTCGGAAAGATCGAGTGACTGCGGCCTAGCCTTCCATTGGTCTGGAGAAGGAATCGCCGTTCCTAGCTGATGAATCAAATGATTCTGAAAGGAACGGTGAAAAGTGCGGATCCTGTTTCAGTCATTAGACTGAAACAGGATCCGCACTATTCACCTCTCCCACAAAGGCGCACTTCTCGTGTCTGGCGCGAGTCCCACAAACCCAGGACGGACAGAGCCCCTGCACTTGCCACCCCAGAAAAATATCTCATCTCCAAGGAAGGGTCCTTACGCTAACGGTTGAAAAGGGCTCCCGTTCTTGAAACGGTGGTGAAAGGACGGTGAAAGAATACTGAAAACAATACTATCTTAGAAGGCTCCAGTGCCAGGTATTGGAGATACCAAGTTACCTGGGCCTCAACAGAGGTTTCTCTGCGAAAAGCATCCTAGGCTTCAGGATGCAGAGACCGACCTCATGCCTGTTACGGTGCAAAACGCTATGGAAATGGCCAACAATTACCAACATACTGGTGATCTCAAAAGGGTCAGGATGAAATCTGAAGCACGATCCACACTTTTCCCATCTCACGCAAATATGCACTTACCAACTCTGCAGGTAAGCAAACCAAAGGCA
Source organism: Lemur catta (assembly GCF_020740605.2). Taxonomy (NCBI): domain Eukaryota; kingdom Metazoa; phylum Chordata; class Mammalia; order Primates; family Lemuridae; genus Lemur; species Lemur catta. Next base: position 249,566 of record NW_025423737.1, read on the forward strand.
GGGCTGACAGAAGCCCCGCAATTACACCCCACCCAGAAATCTGAACTACCAGGCAGGATTCTGACGCTAATGCGAGAAACCTGCTCGGGTTCTGAACATCATGGCGAAACCACAGTGGAATACTACCGAAAAGAACACTTTCCTTGCAGTCTCTAGCACCAACTATTGGAAATGCCAAGTTTACTGGGCCTCGGCCTGCTTTCCTCTGTGAAAACTCCCCTGTGCTTAAGGATGCAGAGACCAACCTTAGGACAGTTACGGGGAAAAGTGCTACGGAAAAATACCAAATAGTTCTCCACCTAGCGGTTCTTTCCAAAGTTGCGCCACACACCTCTCGGAAAGATCGTGTGACTGCGGCCTAGCCTTCCATTGGTCTGGAGAAGGAATCGCCGTTCCTAGCTGATGAATCAAATGATTCTGAAAGGAACGGTGAAAAGTGCGGATCCTGTTTCAGTCTAAAGACTGAAACAGGATCCGCACTATTCACCTCTCCCACAAAGGCGCACTTCTCGTGTCTGGCGCGAGTCCCACAAACCCAGGATGGACAGAGGCCCTGCACTTGCCACCCCAGAAAAATATCTCATCTCCAAGGAAGGGTCCTTACGCTAACGGTTGAAAAGGGCTCCCGTTCTTGAAACGGTGGTGAAAGCACCGTGAAAGAATACTGAAAACAATCCTATCTTCCAAGGCTCCGGTGCCAGGTATGGGAAATACCAAGTTACCTGGGCCTCAGCAGAGGTTTCTCTGCGAAAAGCATCCTAGGCTTCAGGATGCAGAGACCGACCTCATGCCTGTTACGGTGCAAAACGCTATGGAAATGGCCAATAATTACCAACATACTGGTGATCTCAAAAGGGTCAGGATGAAATCTGAAGCACGATCCACACTTTTCCCATCTCACGCAAATATGCACTTACCAACTCTGCAGGTAAGCAAACCAAAGGCAGGGCTGACAGAAGCCCCGCACTTACACCCCACCCAGAAATCTCAACTACCAGGCAGGATTCTGACGCTAATGTGAGAAACCTGCTCGGGTTCTGAACATCATGGCGAAACCACAGTGGAATACTACCGAAAAGAACACTTTCCTTGCAGTCTCTAGCACCAACTATTGGAAATGCCAAGTTTACTGGGCCTCGGCCTGCTTTCCTCTGTGAAAACTCCCCTGTGCTTAAGGATGCAGAGACCAACCTTAGGACAGTTACGGGGAAAAGTGCTACGGAAAAATACCAAATAGTTCTCCACCTAGCGGTTCTTTCCAAAGTTGCGCCACACACCTCTCGGAAAGATCCAGTGACTGCGGCCTAGCCTTCCATTGGTATGGAGAAGGAATCGCAGTTCCTAGCTGATGAATCAAATGATTCTGAAAGGAACGGTGAAAAGTGCGGATCCTGTTTCAGTCTTTAGACTGAAACAGGATCCGCACTATTCACCTCTCCCACAAAGGCGCACTTCTCGTGTCTGGCGCGAGTCCCACAAACCCAGGACGGACAGAGGCCCTGCACTTGCCACCCCAGAAAAATATCTCATCTCCAAGGAAGGGTCCTTACGCTAACGGTTGAAAAGGGCTCCCGTTCTTGAAACGGTGTGAAAGCACCGTGAAAGAATACTGAAAACAATCCTATCTTCCAAGGCTCCGGTGCCAGGTATGGGAAATACCAAGTTACCTGGGCCTCAACAGAGGTTTCTCTGCGAAAAGCATCCTAGGCTTCAGGATGCAGAGACCGACCTCATGCCTGTTACGGTGCAAAACGCTATGGAAATGGCCAATAATTACCAACATACTGGTGATCTCAAAAGGGTCAGGATGAAATCTGAAGCACGATCCACACTTTTCCCATCTCACGCAAATATGCACTTAACAACTCTGCAGGTAAGCAAACCAAAGGCAGGGCTGACAGAAGCACCGCAATTACACCCCACCCAGAAATCTCAACTACCAGGCAGGATTCTGACGCTAATGCGAGAAACCTGCTCGGGTTCTGAACATCATGGTGAAACCACAGTGGAATAATACCGAAAAGAACACTTTCTTTGCAGTCTCTAGCACCAACTATTGGAAATGCCAAGTTTACTGGGCCTCGGCCTGCTTTCCTCTGTGAAAACTCCCCTGTGCTTAAGGATGCAGAGACCAACCTTAGGACAGTTACGGGGAAAAGTGCTACGGAAAAATACCAAATAGTACTCCACCTAGCGGTTCTTTCCAAAGTTGCGCCACACACCTCTCGGAAAGATCGAGTGACTGCGGCCTAGCCTTCGATTGGTCTGGAGAAGGAATAGCCGTCCCTAGCTGATCAATCAAATGATTCTGAAAGGAACGGTGAAAAGCGCGGATCCTGTTTCAGTCTTTAGACTGAAACAGGATCCGCACTATTCACCTCTCCCACAAAGGCGCACTTCTCGTGTCTGGCGCGAGTCCTACAAACCCAGGACGGACAGAGGCCCTGCACTTGCCACCCCAGAAAAATATCTCATCTCCAAGGACGGGTCCTTACGCTAACGGTTGAAAAGGGCTCCCGTTCTTGAAACGGTGGTGAAAGGACGGTGAAAGAATACTGAAAATAATCCTATCTTCCAAGGCTCCGGTGCCAGGTATGGGAAATACCAAGTTACCTGGGCCTCAGCAGAGGTTTCTCTGCGAAAAGCATCCTAGGCTTCAGGATACAGAGACCGACCTCATGACTGTTACGGTGCAAAACGCTATGGAAATGGCCAATAATTACCAACATACTGGTGATCACAAAAGAGTCAGGATGAAATCTGAAGCACGATCCACACTTTTCCCATCTCACGCAAATATGCACTTACCAACTCTGCAGGTAAGCAAACCAAAGGCAGGGCTGACAGAAGCCCCGCACTTACAACCCACCCAGAAATCTCAACTACCAGGCAGGATTCTGACGCTAATGCGAGAAACCTGCTCAGGTTCTGAACATGATGGCGAAACCACAGTGGAAGAATACCGAAAAGAACACTTTCTTTGCAGTCTCTAGCACCAACTATTGGCAATGCCAAGTTTACTGGGCCTCGGCCTGCTTTCCTCTGTGAAAACTCCCCTATGCTTAAGGATTCAGAGACCAACCTTAGGACAGTTACAGGGAAAAGTGCTACGGAAAAATACCAAATAGTTCTCCACCTAGCGGTTCTTTCCAAAGTTGCGCCACACATCTCTCGGAAAGATCGTGTGACTACGGCCTAGCCTTCCATTGGTCTGGAGAAGGAATCGCCGTTCCTAGCTGATGAATCAAATGATTCTGAAAGGAACGGTGAAAAGTGCGGATCCTGTTTCAGTCTTTAGACTGAAACAGGATCCGCACTATTCACCTCTCCCACAAAGGCGCACTTCTCGTGTCTGGCGCGAGTCCCACAAACCCAGGACGGACAGAGGCCCTGCACTTGCCACCCCAGAAAAATATCTCATCTCCAAGGACGGGTCCTTACGCTAACGGTTGAAAAGGGCTCCCGTTCTTGAAACGGTGGTGAAAGCACCGTGAAAGAATACTGAAAACAATCCTATCTTCCAAGGCTCCGGTGCCAGGTATGGGAAATACCAAGTTACCTGGGCCACAGCAGAGGTTTCTCTGTGAAAAGCATCCTAGGCTTCAGGATGCAGAGACCGACCTCATGCCTGTTACGGTGCAAAACGCTATGGAAATGGCCAACAATTACCAACATACTGGTGATCTCAAAAGGGTCAGGATGAAATCTGAAGCACGATCCACACTTTTCCCATCTCACGCAAATATGCACTTACCAACTCTGCAGGTAAGCAAACCAAAGGCAGGGCTGACAGAAGCCCCGCACTTACACCCCACCCAGAAATCTCAACTACCAGGCAGGATTCTGACGCTAATGTGAGAAACCTGCTCGGGTTCTGAACATCATGGCGAAACCACAGTGGAATACTACCGAAAAGAACACTTTCCTTGCAGTCTCTAGCACCAACTATTGGAAATGCCAAGTTTACTGGGCCTCGGCCTGCTTTCCTCTGTGAAAACTCCCCTGTGCTTAAGGATGCAGAGACCAACCTTAGGACAGTTACGGGGAAAAGTGCTACGGAAAAATACCAAATAGTTCTCCACCTAGGGGTTCTTTCCAAAGTTGCGCCACACACCTCTCGGAAAGATCCAGTGACTGCGGCCTAGCCTTCCATTGGTATGGAGAAGGAATCGCAGTTCCTACCTGATGAATCAAATGATTCTGAAAGGAACGGTGAAAAGTGCGGATCCTGTTTCAGTCTTTAGACTGAAACAGGATCCGCACTATTCACCTCTCCCACAAAGGCGCACTTCTCGTGTCTGGCGCGAGTCCCACAAACCCAGGACGGACAGAGCCCCTGCACTTGCCACCCCAGAAAAATATCTCATCTCCAAGGAAGGGTCCTTACGCTAACGGTTGAAAAGGGCTCCCGTTCTTGAAACGGTGGTGAAAGGACGGTGAAAGAATACTGAAAACAATCCTAACTTCCAAGGCTCCGGTGCCAGGAATGGGAAATACCAAGTTACCTGGGCCTCAGCAGAGGTTTCTCTGCGAAAAGCATCCTAGGCTTCAGGATGCAGAGACCGACCTCATGACTGTTACGGTGCAAAACGCTATGGAAATGGCCAATAATTACCAACATACTGGTGATCTCAAAAGGGTCAGGATGAAATCTGAAGCACGATCCACACTTTTCCCATCTCACGCAAATATGCACTTACCAACTCTGCAGGTAAGCAAACCAAAGGCAGGGCTGACAGAAGCCCCGCACTTACACCCCACCCAGAAATCTCAACTACCAGGCAGGATTCTGACGCTAATGCGAGAAACCTGCTCGGGTTCTGAACATCATGGCGAAACCACAGTGGAATACTACCGAAAAGAACACTTTCCTTGCAGTGTCTAGCACCAACTATTGGAAATGCCAAGTTTACTGGGCCTCGGCCTGCTATCCTCTGTGAAAACTCCCCTGTGCTTAAGGATGCAGAGACCAACCTTAGGACAGTTACGGGGAAAAGTGCTACGGAAAAATACCAAATAGTTCTCCACCTAGCGGTTCTTTCCAACGTTGCGCCACACACCTCTCGGAAAGATCGAGTGACTGCGGCCTAGCCTTCCATTGGTCTGGAGAAGGAATCGCCGTTCCTAGCTGATGAATCAAATGATTCTGAAAGGAACGGTGAAAAGTGCGGATCCTGTTTCAGTCATTAGACTGAAACAGGATCCGCACTATTCACCTCTCCCACAAAGGCGCACTTCTCGTGTCTGGCGCGAGTCCCACAAACCCAGGACGGACAGAGGCCCTGCACTTGCCACCCCAGAAAAATATCTCATCTCCAAGGAAGGGTCCTTACGCTAACGGTTGAAAAGGGCTCCCGTTCTTGAAACGGTGGTGAAAGCACCGTGAAAGAATACTGAAAACAATCCTATCTTCCAAGGCTCCGGTGCCAGGTATGGGAAATACCAAGTTACCTGGGCCTCAGCAGAGGTTTCTCTGCGAAAAGCATCCTAGGCTTCAGGATGCAGAGACCGACCTCATGACTGTTACGGTGCAAAACGCTATGGAAATGGCCAATAATTACCAACATACTGGTGATCTCAAAAGGGTCAGGATGAAATCTGAAGCACGATCCACACTTTTCCCATCTCACGCAAATATGCACTTACCAACTCTGCAGGTAAGCAAACCAAAGGCAGGGCTGACAGAAGCCCCGCACTTACACCCCACCCAGAAATCTCAACTACCAGGCAGGATTCTGACGCTAATGTGAGAAACCTGCTCGGGTTCTGAACATCATGGCGAAACCACAGTGGAATACTACCGAAAAGAACACTTTCCTTGCAGTCTCTAGCACCAACTATTGGAAATGCCAAGTTTACTGGGCCTCGGCCTGCTTTCCTCTGTGAAAACTCCCCTGTGCTTAAGGATGCAGAGACCAACCTTAGGACAGTTACGGGGAAAAGTGCTACGGAAAAATACCAAATAGTTCTCCACCTAGCGGTTCTTTCCAAAGTTGCGCCACACACCTCTCGGAAAGATCGTGTGACTGCGGCCTAGCCTTCCATTGGTATGGAGAAGGAATCGCCGTTCCTAGCTGATGAATCAAATGATTCTGAAAGGAACGGTGAAAAGTGCGGATCCTGTTTCAGTCTTTAGACTGAAACAGGATCCGCACTATTCACCTCTCCCACAAAGGCGCACTTCTCGTGTCTGGCGCGAGTCCCACAAACCCAGGACGGACAGAGGCCCTGCACTTGCCACCCCAGAAAAATATCTCATCTCCAAGGAAGGGTCCTTACGCTAACGGTTGAAAAGGGCTCCCGTTCTTGAAACGGTGGTGAAAGCACCGTGAAAGAATACTGAAAACAATCCTGTCTTCCAAGGCTCCGGTGCCAGGTATGGGAAATACCAAGTTACCTGGGCCTCAACAGAGGTTTCTCTGCGAAAAGCATCCTAGGCTTCAGGATGCAGAGACCGACCTCATGCCTGTTACGGTGCAAAACGCTATGGAAATGGCCAACAATTACCAACATACTGGTGATCTCAAAAGGGTCAGGATGAAATCTGAAGCACGATCCACACTTTTCCCATCTCACGCAAATATGCACTTACCAACTCTGCAGGTAAGCAAACCAAAGGCAGGGCTGACAGAAGCCCCGCACTTACACCCCACCCAGAAATCTCAACTACCAGGCAGGATTCCGACGCTAATGCGAGAAACCTGCTCGGGTTCTGAACATCATGGCGAAACCACAGTGGAATACTACCGAAAAGAACACTTTCCTTGCAGTCTCTAGCACCAACTATTGGAAATGCCAAGTTTACTGGGCCTCGGCCTGCTTTCCTCTGTGAAAACTCCCCTGTGCTTAAGGATGCAGAGACCAACCTTAGGACAGTTACGGGGAAAAGTGCTACGGAAAAATACCAAATAGTTCTCCACCTAGCGGTTCTTTCCAACGTTGCGCCACACACCTCTCGGAAAGATCGAGTGACTGCGGCCTAGCCTTCCATTGGTCTGGAGAAGGAATCGCCGTTCCTAGCTGATGAATCAAATGATTCTGAAAGGAACGGTGAAAAGTGCGGATCCTGTTTCAGTCATTAGACTGAAACAGGATCCGCACTATTCACCTCTCCCACAAAGGCGCACTTCTCGTGTCTGGCGCGAGTCCCACAAACCCAGGACGGACAGAGCCCCTGCACTTGCCACCCCAGAAAAATATCTCATCTCCAAGGAAGGGTCCTTACGCTAACGGTTGAAAAGGGCTCCCGTTCTTGAAACGGTGGTGAAAGGACGGTGAAAGAATACTGAAAACAATACTATCTTAGAAGGCTCCAGTGCCAGGTATTGGAGATACCAAGTTACCTGGGCCTCAACAGAGGTTTCTCTGCGAAAAGCATCCTAGGCTTCAGGATGCAGAGACCGACCTCATGCCTGTTACGGTGCAAAACGCTATGGAAATGGCCAACAATTACCAACATACTGGTGATCTCAAAAGGGTCAGGATGAAATCTGAAGCACGATCCACACTTTTCCCATCTCACGCAAATATGCACTTACCAACTCTGCAGGTAAGCAAACCAAAGGCAGGGCTGACAGAAGCCCCGCAATTACACCCCTCCCAGAAATCTGAACTACCAGGCAGGATTCTGACGCAAATGCGAGAAACCTGCTCGGGTTCTGAACATCATGGCGAAATCACAGTGGAATACTACCGAAAAGAACACTTTCCTTGCAGTCTCTAGCACCAACTATTGGAAATGCCAAGTTTACTGGGCCTCGGCCTGCTTTCCTCTGTGAAAACTCCCCTGTGCTTAAGGATGCAGAGACCAACCTTAGGACAGTTATGGGGAAAAGTGCTACGGAAAAATACCAAATAGTTCTCCACCTAGCGGTTCTTTCCAAAGTTGCGCCACACACCTCTCGGAAAGATCCAGTGACTGCGGCCTAGCCTTCCATTGGTCTGGAGAAGGAATCGCCGTTCCTAGCTGATGAATCAAATTATTCTGAAAGGAACGGTGAAAAGTGCGGATCCTGTTTCAGTCTAAAGACTGAAACAGGATCCGCACTATTCACCTCTCCCACAAAGGCGCACTTCTCGTGTCTGGCGCGAGTCCCACAAACCCAGGATGGACAGAGGCCCTGCACTTGCCACCCCAGAAAAATATCTCATCTCCAAGGAAGGGTCCTTACGCTAACGGTTGAAAAGGGCTCCCGTTCTTGAAACGGTGGTGAAAGCACCGTGAAAGAATACTGAAAACAATCCTATCTTCCAAGGCTCCGGTGCCAGGTATGGGAAATACCAAGTTACCTGGGCCTCAGCAGAGGTTTCTCTGCGAAAAGCATCCTAGGCTTCAGGATGCAGAGACCGACCTCATGAATGTTACGGTGCAAAACGCTATGGAAATGGCCAATAATTACCAACATACTGGTGATCTCAAAAGGGTCAGGATGAAATCTGAAGCACGATCCACACTTTTCCCATCTCACGCAAATATGCACTTACCAACTCTGCAGGTAAGCAAACCAAAGGCAGGGCTGACAGAAGCCCCGCACTTACACCCCACCCAGAAATCTCAACTACCAGGCAGGATTCTGACGCTAATGTGAGAAACCTGCTCGGGTTCTGAACATCATGGCGAAACCACAGTGGAATACTACCGAAAAGAACACTTTCCTTGCAGTCTCTAGCACCAACTATTGGAAATGCCAAGTTTACTGGGCCTCGGCCTGCTTTCCTCTGTGAAAACTCCCCTGTGCTTAAGGATGCAGAGACCAACCTTAGGACAGTTACGGGGAAAAGTGCTACGGAAAAATACCAAATAGTTCTCCACCTAGCGGTTCTTTCCAAAGTTGCGCCACACACCTCTCGGAAAGATCCAGTGACTGCGGCCTAGCCTTCGATTGGTCTGGAGAAGGAATCGCCGTTCCTAGCTGATGAATCAAATGATTCTGAAAGGAACGGTGAAAAGTGCTGATCCTGTTTCAGTCTTTAGACTGAAACAGGATCCGCACTATTCACCTCTCCCACAAAGGCGCACTTCTCGTGTCTGGCGCGAGTCCCACAAACCCAGGACGGACAGAGGCCCTGCACTTGCCACCCCAGAAAAATATCTCATCTCCAAGGACGGGTCCTTACGCTAACGGCTGAAAAGGGCTCCCGTTCTTGAAACGGTGGTGAAAGCACCGTGAAAGAATACTGAAAACAATCCTATCTTCCAAGGCTCCGGTGCCAGGTATGGGAAATACCAAGTTACCTGGGCCACAGCAGAGGTTTCTCTGTGAAAAGCATCCTAGGCTTCAGGATGCAGAGACCGACCTCATGCCTGTTACGGTGCAAAACGCTATGGAAATGGCCAACAATTACCAACATACTGGTGATCTCAAAAGGGTCAGGATGAAATCTGAAGCACGATCCACACTTTTCCCATCTCACGCAAATATGCACTTACCAACTCTGCAGGTAAGCAAACCAAAGGCAGGGCTGACAGAAGCCCCGCACTTACACCCCACCCAGAAATCTGAACTACCAGGCAGGATTCTGACGCTAATGCGAGAAACCTGCTCGGGTTCTGAACATCATGGTGAAACCACAGTGGAATAATACCGAAAAGAACACTTTCTTTGCAGTCTCTAGCACCAACTATTGGAAATGCCAAGTTTACTGGGCCTCGGCCTGCTTTCCTCTGTGAAAACTCCCCTGTGCTTAAGGATGCAGAGACCAACCTTAGGACAGTTACGGGGAAAAGTGCTACGGAAAAATACCAAATAGTTCTCCACCTAGCGGTTCTTTCCAAAGTTGCGTCACACACCTCTCGGAAAGATCGAGTGACTGCGGCCTAGCCTTTGATTGGTCTGGAGAAGGAATCGCCGTCCCTAGCTGACTAATGAAATGATTCTGAAAGGAACGGTGAAAAGTGCGGATCTTGTTTCAGTCTTTAGACTGAAACAGGATCCGCACTATTCACCTCTCCCACAAAGGCGCACTTCTCGTGTCTGGCGCGAGTCCCAAAAACCCAGGACGGACAGAGGCCCTGCACTTGCCACCCCAGAAAAATATCTCATCTCCAAGGAAGGGTCCTTACGCTAACGGTTGAAAAGGGCTCCCGTTCTTGAAACGGTGGTGAAAGGACGGTGAAAGAATACTGAAAATAATCCTATCTTCCAAGGCTCCGGTGCCAGGTATGGGAAATACCAAGTTACCTGGGCCTCAGCAGAGGTTTCTCTGCGAAAAGCATCCTAGGCTTCAGGATACAGAGACCGACCTCATGACTGTTACGGTGCAAAACGCTATGGAAATGGCCAATAATTACCAACATACTGGTGATCTCAAAAGGGTCAGGATGAAATCTGAAGCACGATCCACACTTTTCCCATCTCACGCAAATATGCACTTACCAACTCTGCAGGTAAGCAAACCAAAGGCAGGGCTGACAGAAGCCCCGCACTTACACCCCACCCAGAAATCTCAACTACCAGGCAGGATTCTGACGCTAATGCGAGAAACCTGCTCGGGTTCTGAACATCATGGCGAAACCACAGTGGAATACTACCGAAAAGAACACTTTCCTTGCAGTGTCTAGCACCAACTATTGGAAATGCCAAGTTTACTGGGCCTCGGCCTGCTATCCTCTGTGAAAACTCCCCTGTGCTTAAGGATGCAGAGACCAACCTTAGGACAGTTACGGGGAAAAGTGCTACGGAAAAATACCAAATAGTTCTCCACCTAGCGGTTCTTTCCAACGTTGCGCCACACACCTCTCGGAAAGATCGAGTGACTGCGGCCTAGCCTTCCATTGGTCTGGAGAAGGAATCGCCGTTCCTAGCTGATGAATCAAATGATTCTGAAAGGAACGGTGAAAAGTGCGGATCCTGTTTCAGTCATTAGACTGAAACAGGATCCGCACTATTCACCTCTCCCACAAAGGCGCACCTCTCGTGTCTGGCGCGAGTCCCACAAACCCAGGACGGACAGAGGCCCTGCACTTGCCACCCCAGAAAAATATCTCATCTCCAAGGAAGGGTCCTTACGCTAACGGTTGAAAAGGGCTCCCGTTCTTGAAACGGTGGTGAAAGCACCGTGAAAGAATACTGAAAACAATCCTATCTTCCAAGGCTCCGGTGCCAGGTATGGGAAATACCAAGTTACCTGGGCCTCAGCAGAGGTTTCTCTGCGAAAAGCATCCTAGGCTTCAGGATGCAGAGACCGACCTCATGACTGTTACGGTGCAAAACGCTATGGAAATGGCCAATAATTACCAACATACTGGTGATCTCAAAAGGGTCAGGATGAAATCTGAAGCACGATCCACACTTTTCCCATCTCACGCAAATATGCACTTACCAACTCTGCAGGTAAGCAAACCAAAGGCAGGGCTGACAGAAGCCCCGCACTTACACCCCACCCAGAAATCTCAACTACCAGGCAGGATTCTGACGCTAATGTGAGAAACCTGCTCGGGTTCTGAACATCATGGCGAAACCACAGTGGAATACTACCGAAAAGAACACTTTCCTTGCAGTCTCTAGCACCAACTATTGGAAATGCCAAGTTTACTGGGCCTCGGCCTGCTTTCCTCTGTGAAAACTCCCCTGTGCTTAAGGATGCAGAGACCAACCTTAGGACAGTTACGGGGAAAAGTGCTACGGAAAAATACCAAATAGTTCTCCACCTAGCGGTTCTTTCCAAAGTTGCGCCACACACCTCTCGGAAAGATCGTGTGACTGCGGCCTAGCCTTCCATTGGTATGGAGAAGGAATCGCCGTTCCTAGCTGATGAATCAAATGATTCTGAAAGGAACGGTGAAAAGTGCGGATCCTGTTTCAGTCTTTAGACTGAAACAGGATCCGCACTATTCACCTCTCCCACAAAGGCGCACTTCTCGTGTCTGGCGCGAGTCCCACAAACCCAGGACGGACAGAGGCCCTGCACTTGCCACCCCAGAAAAATATCTCATCTCCAAGGAAGGGTCCTTACGCTAACGGTTGAAAAGGGCTCCCGTTCTTGAAACGGTGGTGAAAGCACCGTGAAAGAATACTGAAAACAATCCTGTCTTCCAAGGCTCCGGTGCCAGGTATGGGAAATACCAAGTTACCTGGGCCTCAACAGAGGTTTCTCTGCGAAAAGCATCCTAGGCTTCAGGATGCAGAGACCGACCTCATGCCTGTTACGGTGCAAAACGCTATGGAAATGGCCAACAATTACCAACATACTGGTGATCTCAAAAGGGTCAGGATGAAATCTGAAGCACGATCCACACTTTTCCCATCTCACGCAAATATGCACTTACCAACTCTGCAGGTAAGCAAACCAAAGGCAGGGCTGACAGAAGCCCCGCACTTACACCCCACCCAGAAATCTCAACTACCAGGCAGGATTCCGACGCTAATGCGAGAAACCTGCTCGGGTTCTGAACATCATGGCGAAACCACAGTGGAATACTACCGAAAAGAACACTTTCCTTGCAGTCTCTAGCACCAACTATTGGAAATGCCAAGTTTACTGGGCCTCGGCCTGCTTTCCTCTGTGAAAACTCCCCTGTGCTTAAGGATGCAGAGACCAACCTTAGGACAGTTACGGGGAAAAGTGCTACGGAAAAATACCAAATAGTTCTCCACCTAGCGGTTCTTTCCAACGTTGCGCCACACACCTCTCGGAAAGATCGAGTGACTGCGGCCTAGCCTTCCATTGGTCTGGAGAAGGAATCGCCGTTCCTAGCTGATGAATCAAATGATTCTGAAAGGAACGGTGAAAAGTGCGGATCCTGTTTCAGTCATTAGACTGAAACAGGATCCGCACTATTCACCTCTCCCACAAAGGCGCACTTCTCGTGTCTGGCGCGAGTCCCACAAACCCAGGACGGACAGAGCCCCTGCACTTGCCACCCCAGAAAAATATCTCATCTCCAAGGAAGGGTCCTTACGCTAACGGTTGAAAAGGGCTCCCGTTCTTGAAACGGTGGTGAAAGGACGGTGAAAGAATACTGAAAACAATACTATCTTAGAAGGCTCCAGTGCCAGGTATTGGAGATACCAAGTTACCTGGGCCTCAACAGAGGTTTCTCTGCGAAAAGCATCCTAGGCTTCAGGATGCAGAGACCGACCTCATGCCTGTTACGGTGCAAAACGCTATGGAAATGGCCAACAATTACCAACATACTGGTGATCTCAAAAGGGTCAGGATGAAATCTGAAGCACGATCCACACTTTTCCCATCTCACGCAAATATGCACTTACCAACTCTGCAGGTAAGCAAACCAAAGGCAGGGCTGACAGAAGCCCCGCAATTACACCCCTCCCAGAAATCTGAACTACCAGGCAGGATTCTGACGCAAATGCGAGAAACCTGCTCGGGTTCTGAACATCATGGCGAAATCACAGTGGAATACTACCGAAAAGAACACTTTCCTTGCAGTCTCTAGCACCAACTATTGGAAATGCCAAGTTTACTGGGCCTCGGCCTGCTTTCCTCTGTGAAAACTCCCCTGTGCTTAAGGATGCAGAGACCAACCTTAGGACAGTTATGGGGAAAAGTGCTACGGAAAAATACCAAATAGTTCTCCACCTAGCGGTTCTTTCCAAAGTTGCGCCACACACCTCTCGGAAAGATCCAGTGACTGCGGCCTAGCCTTCCATTGGTCTGGAGAAGGAATCGCCGTTCCTAGCTGATGAATCAAATTATTCTGAAAGGAACGGTGAAAAGTGCGGATCCTGTTTCAGTCTAAAGACTGAAACAGGATCCGCACTATTCACCTCTCCCACAAAGGCGCACTTCTCGTGTCTGGCGCGAGTCCCACAAACCCAGGATGGACAGAGGCCCTGCACTTGCCACCCCAGAAAAATATCTCATCTCCAAGGAAGGGTCCTTACGCTAACGGTTGAAAAGGGCTCCCGTTCTTGAAACGGTGGTGAAAGCACCGTGAAAGAATACTGAAAACAATCCTATCTTCCAAGGCTCCGGTGCCAGGTATGGGAAATACCAAGTTACCTGGGCCTCAGCAGAGGTTTCTCTGCGAAAAGCATCCTAGGCTTCAGGATGCAGAGACCGACCTCATGAATGTTACGGTGCAAAACGCTATGGAAATGGCCAATAATTACCAACATACTGGTGATCTCAAAAGGGTCAGGATGAAATCTGAAGCACGATCCACACTTTTCCCATCTCACGCAAATATGCACTTACCAACTCTGCAGGTAAGCAAACCAAAGGCAGGGCTGACAGAAGCCCCGCACTTACACCCCACCCAGAAATCTCAACTACCAGGCAGGATTCTGACGCTAATGTGAGAAACCTGCTCGGGTTCTGAACATCATGGCGAAACCACAGTGGAATACTACCGAAAAGAACACTTTCCTTGCAGTCTCTAGCACCAACTATTGGAAATGCCAAGTTTACTGGGCCTCGGCCTGCTTTCCTCTGTGAAAACTCCCCTGTGCTTAAGGATGCAGAGACCAACCTTAGGACAGTTACGGGGAAAAGTGCTACGGAAAAATACCAAATAGTTCTCCACCTAGCGGTTCTTTCCAAAGTTGCGCCACACACCTCTCGGAAAGATCCAGTGACTGCGGCCTAGCCTTCGATTGGTCTGGAGAAGGAATCGCCGTTCCTAGCTGATGAATCAAATGATTCTGAAAGGAACGGTGAAAAGTGCTGATCCTGTTTCAGTCTTTAGACTGAAACAGGATCCGCACTATTCACCTCTCCCACAAAGGCGCACTTCTCGTGTCTGGCGCGAGTCCCACAAACCCAGGACGGACAGAGGCCCTGCACTTGCCACCCCAGAAAAATATCTCATCTCCAAGGACGGGTCCTTACGCTAACGGCTGAAAAGGGCTCCCGTTCTTGAAACGGTGGTGAAAGCACCGTGAAAGAATACTGAAAACAATCCTATCTTCCAAGGCTCCGGTGCCAGGTATGGGAAATACCAAGTTACCTGGGCCACAGCAGAGGTTTCTCTGTGAAAAGCATCCTAGGCTTCAGGATGCAGAGACCGACCTCATGCCTGTTACGGTGCAAAACGCTATGGAAATGGCCAACAATTACCAACATACTGGTGATCTCAAAAGGGTCAGGATGAAATCTGAAGCACGATCCACACTTTTCCCATCTCACGCAAATATGCACTTACCAACTCTGCAGGTAAGCAAACCAAAGGCAGGGCTGACAGAAGCCCCGCACTTACACCCCACCCAGAAATCTGAACTACCAGGCAGGATTCTGACGCTAATGCGAGAAACCTGCTCGGGTTCTGAACATCATGGTGAAACCACAGTGGAATAATACCGAAAAGAACACTTTCTTTGCAGTCTCTAGCACCAACTATTGGAAATGCCAAGTTTACTGGGCCTCGGCCTGCTTTCCTCTGTGAAAACTCCCCTGTGCTTAAGGATGCAGAGACCAACCTTAGGACAGTTACGGGGAAAAGTGCTACGGAAAAATACCAAATAGTTCTCCACCTAGCGGTTCTTTCCAAAGTTGCGTCACACACCTCTCGGAAAGATCGAGTGACTGCGGCCTAGCCTTTGATTGGTCTGGAGAAGGAATCGCCGTCCCTAGCTGACTAATGAAATGATTCTGAAAGGAACGGTGAAAAGTGCGGATCTTGTTTCAGTCTTTAGACTGAAACAGGATCCGCACTATTCACCTCTCCCACAAAGGCGCACTTCTCGTGTCTGGCGCGAGTCCCAAAAACCCAGGACGGACAGAGGCCCTGCACTTGCCACCCCAGAAAAATATCTCATCTCCAAGGAAGGGTCCTTACGCTAACGGTTGAAAAGGGCTCCCGTTCTTGAAACGGTGGTGAAAGGACGGTGAAAGAATACTGAAAATAATCCTATCTTCCAAGGCTCCGGTGCCAGGTATGGGAAATACCAAGTTACCTGGGCCTCAGCAGAGGTTTCTCTGCGAAAAGCATCCTAGGCTTCAGGATACAGAGACCGACCTCATGACTGTTACGGTGCAAAACGCTATGGAAATGGCCAATAATTACCAACATACTGGTGATCTCAAAAGGGTCAGGATGAAATCTGAAGCACGATCCACACTTTTCCCATCTCACGCAAATATGCACTTACCAACTCTGCAGGTAAGCAAACCAAAGGCAGGGCTGACAGAAGCCCCGCACTTACACCCCACCCAGAAATCTCAACTACCAGGCAGGATTCTGACGCTAATGCGAGAAACCTGCTCGGGTTCTGAACATCATGGCGAAACCACAGTGGAATACTACCGAAAAGAACACTTTCCTTGCAGTGTCTAGCACCAACTATTGGAAATGCCAAGTTTACTGGGCCTCGGCCTGCTATCCTCTGTGAAAACTCCCCTGTGCTTAAGGATGCAGAGACCAACCTTAGGACAGTTACGGGGAAAAGTGCTACGGAAAAATACCAAATAGTTCTCCACCTAGCGGTTCTTTCCAACGTTGCGCCACACACCTCTCGGAAAGATCGAGTGACTGCGGCCTAGCCTTCCATTGGTCTGGAGAAGGAATCGCCGTTCCTAGCTGATGAATCAAATGATTCTGAAAGGAACGGTGAAAAGTGCGGATCCTGTTTCAGTCATTAGACTGAAACAGGATCCGCACTATTCACCTCTCCCACAAAGGCGCACCTCTCGTGTCTGGCGCGAGTCCCACAAACCCAGGACGGACAGAGGCCCTGCACTTGCCACCCCAGAAAAATATCTCATCTCCAAGGAAGGGTCCTTACGCTAACGGTTGAAAAGGGCTCCCGTTCTTGAAACGGTGGTGAAAGCACCGTGAAAGAATACTGAAAACAATCCTATCTTCCAAGGCTCCGGTGCCAGGTATGGGAAATACCAAGTTACCTGGGCCTCAGCAGAGGTTTCTCTGCGAAAAGCATCCTAGGCTTCAGGATGCAGAGACCGACCTCATGACTGTTACGGTGCAAAACGCTATGGAAATGGCCAATAATTACCAACATACTGGTGATCTCAAAAGGGTCAGGATGAAATCTGAAGCACGATCCACACTTTTCCCATCTCACGCAAATATGCACTTACCAACTCTGCAGGTAAGCAAACCAAAGGCAGGGCTGACAGAAGCCCCGCACTTACACCCCACCCAGAAATCTCAACTACCAGGCAGGATTCTGACGCTAATGTGAGAAACCTGCTCGGGTTCTGAACATCATGGCGAAACCACAGTGGAATACTACCGAAAAGAACACTTTCCTTGCAGTCTCTAGCACCAACTATTGGAAATGCCAAGTTTACTGGGCCTCGGCCTGCTTTCCTCTGTGAAAACTCCCCTGTGCTTAAGGATGCAGAGACCAACCTTAGGACAGTTACGGGGAAAAGTGCTACGGAAAAATACCAAATAGTTCTCCACCTAGCGGTTCTTTCCAAAGTTGCGCCACACACCTCTCGGAAAGATCGTGTGACTGCGGCCTAGCCTTCCATTGGTATGGAGAAGGAATCGCCGTTCCTAGCTGATGAATCAAATGATTCTGAAAGGAACGGTGAAAAGTGCGGATTCTGTTTCAGTCTTTAGACTGAAACAGGATCCGCACTATTCACCTCTCCCACAAAGGCGCACTTCTCGTGTCTGGCGCAAGTCCCACAAACCCAGGACGGACAGAGGCCCTGCACTTGCCACCCCAGAAAAATATCTCATCTCCAAGGAAGGGTCCTTACGCTAACGGTTGAAAAGGGCTCCCGTTCTTGAAACGGTGGTGAAAGCACCGTGAAAGAATACTGAAAACAATCCTGTCTTCCAAGGCTCCGGTGCCAGGTATGGGAAATACCAAGTTACCTGGGCCTCAACAGAGGTTTCTCTGCGAAAAGCATCCTAGGCTTCAGGATGCAGAGACCGACCTCATGCCTGTTACGGTGCAAAACGCTATGGAAATGGCCAACAATTACCAACATACTGGTGATCTCAAAAGGGTCAGGATGAAATCTGAAGCACGATCCACACTTTTCCCATCTCACGCAAATATGCACTTAAAAACTCTGCAGGTAAGCAAACCAAAGGCAGGGCTGACAGAAACCCCGCACTTACACCCCACCCAGAAATCTCAACTACCAGGCAGGATTCCGACGCTAATGCGAGAAACCTGCTCGGGTTCTGAACATCATGGCGAAACCACAGTGGAATACTACCGAAAAGAACACTTTCCTTGCAGTCTCTAGCACCAACTATTGGAAATGCCAAGTTTACTGGGCCTCGGCCTGCTTTCCTCTGTGAAAACTCCCCTGTGCTTAAGGATGCAGAGACCAACCTTAGGACAGTTACGGGGAAAAGTGCTACGGAAAAATACCAAATAGTTCTCCACCTAGCGGTTCTTTCCAACGTTGCGCCACACACCTCTCGGAAAGATCGAGTGACTGCGGCCTAGCCTTCCATTGGTCTGGAGAAGGAATCGCCGTTCCTAGCTGATGAATCAAATGATTCTGAAAGGAACGGTGAAAAGTGCGGATCCTGTTTCAGTCATTAGACTGAAACAGGATCCGCACTATTCACCTCTCCCACAAAGGCGCACTTCTCGTGTCTGGCGCGAGTCCCACAAACCCAGGACGGACAGAGCCCCTGCACTTGCCACCCCAGAAAAATATCTCATCTCCAAGGAAGGGTCCTTACGCTAACGGTTGAAAAGGGCTCCCGTTCTTGAAACGGTGGTGAAAGGACGGTGAAAGAATACTGAAAACAATACTATCTTAGAAGGCTCCAGTGCCAGGTATTGGAGATACCAAGTTACCTGGGCCTCAACAGAGGTTTCTCTGCGAAAAGCATCCTAGGCTTCAGGATGCAGAGACCGACCTCATGCCTGTTACGGTGCAAAACGCTATGGAAATGGCCAACAATTACCAACATACTGGTGATCTCAAAAGGGTCAGGATGAAATCTGAAGCACGATCCACACTTTTCCCATCTCACGCAAATATGCACTTACCAACTCTGCAGGTAAGCAAACCAAAGGCAGGGCTGACAGAAGCCCCGCAATTACACCCCTCCCAGAAATCTGAACTACCAGGCAGGATTCCGACGCTAATGCGAGAAACCTGCTCGGGTTCTGAACATCATGGCGAAATCACAGTGGAATACTACCGAAAAGAACACTTTCCTTGCAGTCTCTAGCACCAACTATTGGAAATGCCAAGTTTACTGGGCCTCGGCCTGCTTTCCTCTGTGAAAACTCCCCTGTGCTTAAGGATGCAGAGACCAACCTTAGGACAGTTACGGGGAAAAGTGCTACGGAAAAATACCAAATAGTTCTCCACCTAGCGGTTCTTTCCAAAGTTGCGCCACACACCTCTCGGAAAGATCCAGTGACTGCGGCCTAGCCTTCCATTGGTCTGGAGAAGGAATCGCCGTTCCTAGCTGATGAATCAAATTATTCTGAAAGGAACGGTGAAAAGTGCGGATCCTGTTTCAGTCTAAAGACTGAAACAGGATCCGCACTATTCACCTCTCCCACAAAGGCGCACTTCTCGTGTCTGGCGCGAGTCCCACAAACCCAGGATGGACAGAGGCCCTGCACTTGCCACCCCAGAAAAATATCTCATCTCCAAGGAAGGGTCCTTACGCTAACGGTTGAAAAGGGCTCCCGTTCTTGAAACGGTGGTGAAAGCACCGTGAAAGAATACTGAAAACAATCCTATCTTCCAAGGCTCCGGTGCCAGGTATGGGAAATACCAAGTTACCTGGGCCTCAGCAGAGGTTTCTCTGCGAAAAGCATCCTAGGCTTCAGGATGCAGAGACCGACCTCATGAATGTTACGGTGCAAAACGCTATGGAAATGGCCAATAATTACCAACATACTGGTGATCTCAAAAGGGTCAGGATGAAATCTGAAGCACGATCCACACTTTTCCCATCTCACGCAAATATGCACTTACCAACTCTGCAGGTAAGCAAACCAAAGGCAGGGCTGACAGAAGCCCCGCACTTACACCCCACCCAGAAATCTCAACTACCAGGCAGGATTCTGACGCTAATGTGAGAAACCTGCTCGGGTTCTGAACATCATGGCGAAACCACAGTGGAATACTACCGAAAAGAACACTTTCCTTGCAGTCTCTAGCACCAACTATTGGAAATGCCAAGTTTACTGGGCCTCGGCCTGCTTTCCTCTGTGAAAACTCCCCTGTGCTTAAGGATGCAGAGACCAACCTTAGGACAGTTACGGGGAAAAGTGCTACGGAAAAATACCAAATAGTTCTCCACCTAGCGGTTCTTTCCAAAGTTGCGCCACACACCTCTCGGAAAGATCCAGTGACTGCGGCCTAGCCTTCCATTGGTATGGAGAAGGAATCGCAGTTCCTACCTGATGAATCAAATGATTCTGAAAGGAACGGTGAAAAGTGCGGATCCTGTTTCAGTCTTTAGACTGAAACAGGATCCGCACTATTCACCTCTCCCACAAAGGCGCACTTCTCGTGTCTGGCGCGAGTCCCACAAACCCAGGACGGACAGAGCCCCTGCACTTGCCACCCCAGAAAAATATCTCATCTCCAAGGAAGGGTCCTTACGCTAACGGTTGAAAAGGGCTCCCGTTCTTGAAACGGTGGTGAAAGGACGGTGAAAGAATACTGAAAACAATCCTAACTTCCAAGGCTCCGGTGCCAGGAATGGGAAATACCAAGTTACCTGGGCCTCAGCAGAGGTTTCTCTGCGAAAAGCATCCTAGGCTTCAGGATGCAGAGACCGACCTCATGACTGTTACGGTGCAAAACGCTATGGAAATGGCCAATAATTACCAACATACTGGTGATCTCAAAAGGGTCAGGATGAAATCTGAAGCACGATCCACACTTTTCCCATCTCACGCAAATATGCACTTACCAACTCTGCAGGTAAGCAAACCAAAGGCAGGGCTGACAGAAGCCCCGCACTTACACCCCACCCAGAAATCTCAACTACCAGGCAGGATTCTGACGCTAATGTGAGAAACCTGCTCGGGTTCTGAACATCATGGCGAAACCACAGTGGAATACTACCGAAAAGAACACTTTCCTTGCAGTCTCTAGCACCAACTATTGGAAATGCCAAGTTTACTGGGCCTCGGCCTGCTTTCCTCTGTGAAAACTCCCCTGTGCTTAAGGATGCAGAGACCAACCTTAGGACAGTTACGGGGAAAAGTGCTACGGAAAAATACCAAATAGTTCTCCACCTAGCGGTTCTTTCCAAAGTTGCGCCACACACCTCTCGGAAAGATCCAGTGACTGCGGCCTAGCCTTCCATTGGTATGGAGAAGGAATCGCAGTTCCTAGCTGATGAATCAAATGATTCTGAAAGGAACGGTGAAAAGTGCGGATCCTGTTTCAGTCTTTAGACTGAAACAGGATCCGCACTATTCACCTCTCCCACAAAGGCGCACTTCTCGTGTCTGGCGCGAGTCCCACAAACCCAGGACGGACAGAGGCCCTGCACTTGCCACCCCAGAAAAATATCTCATCTCCAAGGAAGGGTCCTTACGCTAACGGTTGAAAAGGGCTCCCGTTCTTGAAACGGTGGTGAAAGGACGGTGAAAGAATACTGAAAACAATCCTATCTTCCAAGGCTCCGGTGCCAGGTATGGGAAATACCAAGTTACCTGGGCCTCAGCAGAGGTTTCTCTGCGAAAAGCATCCTAGGCTTCAGGATGCAGAGACCTACCTCATGACTGTTACGGTGCAAAACGCTATGGAAATGGCCAATAATTACCAACATACTGGTGATCTCAAAAGGGTCAGGATGAAATCTGAAGCACGATCCACACTTTTCCCATCTCACGCAAATATGCACTTACCAACTCTGCAGGTAAGCAAACCAAAGGCAGGGCTGACAGAAGCCCCGCACTTACACCCCACCCAGAAATCTCAACTACCAGGCAGGATTCTGACGCTAATGCGAGAAACTGCTCGGGTTCTGAACATCATGGCGAAACCACAGTGGAATACTACCGAAAAGAACACTTTCCTTGCAGTCTCTAGCACCAACTATTGGAAATGCCAAGTTTACTGGGCCTCGGCCTGCTTTCCTCTGTGAAAACTCCCCTGTGCTTAAGGATGCAGAGACCAACCTTAGGACAGTTACGGGGAAAAGTGCTACGGAAAAATACCAAATAGTTCTCCACCTAGCGGTTCTTTCCAAAGTTGCGCCACACACCTCTCGGAAAGATCGAGTGACTGCGGCCTAGCCTTCCATTGGTCTGGAGAAGGAATCGCCGTTCCTAGCTGATGATTCAAATGATTCTGAAAGGAACGGTGAAAAGTGCGGATCCTGTTTCAGTCTTTAGACTGAAACAGGATCCGCACTATTCACCTCTCCCACAAAGGCGCACTTCTCGTGTCAGGCGCGAGTCCCACAAACCCAGGACGGACAGAGGCCCTGCACTTGCCACCCCAGAAAAATATCTCATCTCCAAGGAAGGGTCCTTACGCTAACGGTTGAAAAGGGCTCCCGTTCTTGAAACGGTGTGAAAGCACCGTGAAAGAATACTGAAAACAATCCTATCTTCCAAGGCTCCGGTGCCAGGTATGGGAAATACCAAGTTACCTGGGCCTCAACAGAGGTTTCTCTGCGAAAAGCATCCTAGGCTTCAGGATGCAGAGACCGACCTCATGCCTGTTACGGTGCAAAACGCTATGGAAATGGCCAATAATTACCAACATACTGGTGATCTCAAAAGGGTCAGGATGAAATCTGAAGCACGATCCACACTTTTCCCATCTCACGCAAATATGCACTTACCAACTCTGCAGGTAAGCAAACCAAAGGCAGGGCTGACAGAAGCACCGCAATTACACCCCACCCAGAAATCTCAACTACCAGGCAGGATTCTGACGCTAATGCGAGAAACCTGCTCGGGTTCTGAACATCATGGTGAAACCACAGTGGAATAATACCGAAAAGAACACTTTCTTTGCAGTCTCTAGCACCAACTATTGGCAATGCCAAGTTTACTGGGCCTCGGCCTGCTTTCCTCTGTGAAAACTCCCCTGTGCTTAAGGATGCAGAGACCAACCTTAGGACAGTTACGGGGAAAAGTGCTACGGAAAAATACCAAATAGTACTCCACCTAGCGGTTCTTTCCAAAGTTGCGCCACACACCTCTCGGAAAGATCGAGTGACTGCGGCCTAGCCTTCGATTGGTCTGGAGAAGGAATAGCCGTCCCTAGCTGATCAATCAAATGATTCTGAAAGGAACGGTGAAAAGCACGGATCCTGTTTCAGTCTTTAGACTGAAACAGGATCCGCACTATTCACCTCTCCCACAAAGGCGCACTTCTCGTGTCTGGCGCGAGTCCTACAAACCCAGGACGGACAGAGGCCCTGCACTTGCCACCCCAGAAAAATATCTCATCTCCAAGGACGGGTCCTTACGCTAACGGTTGAAAAGGGCTCCCGTTCTTGAAACGGTGGTGAAAGGACGGTGAAAGAATACTGAAAATAATCCTATCTTCCAAGGCTCCGGTGCCAGGTATGGGAAATACCAAGTTACCTGGGCCTCAGCAGAGGTTTCTCTGCGAAAAGCATCTTAGGCTTCAGGATGCAGAGACCGACCTCATGACTGTTACGGTGCAAAACGCTATGGAAATGGCCAATAATTACCAACATACTGGTGATCACAAAAGAGTCAGGATGAAATCTGAAGCACGATCCACACTTTTCCCATCTCACGCAAATATGCACTTACCAACTCTGCAGGTAAGCAAACCAAAGGCAGGGCTGACAGAAGCCCCGCACTTACAACCCACCCAGAAATCTCAACTACCAGGCAGGATTCTGACGCTAATGCGAGAAACCTGCTCAGGTTCTGAACATGATGGCGAAACCACAGTGGAAGAATACCGAAAAGAACACTTTCTTTGCAGTCTCTAGCACCAACTATTGGCAATGCCAAGTTTACTGGGCCTCGGCCTGCTTTCCTCTGTGAAAACTCCCCTATGCTTAAGGATTCAGAGACCAACCTTAGGACAGTTACAGGGAAAAGTGCTACGGAAAAATACCAAATAGTTCTCCACCTAGCGGTTCTTTCCAAAGTTGCGCCACACACCTCTCGGAAAGATCGTGTGACTGCGGCCTAGCCTTCCATTGGTCTGGAGAAGGAATCGCCGTTCCTAGCTGATGAATCAAATGATTCTGAAAGGAACGGTGAAAAGTGCGGATCCTGTTTCAGTCTTTAGACTGAAACAGGATCCGCACTATTCACCTCTCCCACAAAGGCGCACTTCTCGTGTCTGGCGCGAGTCCCACAAACCCAGGACGGACAGAGGCCCTGCACTTGCCACCCCAGAAAAATATCTCATCTCCAAGGACGGGTCCTTACGCTAACGGTTGAAAAGGGCTCCCGTTCTTGAAACGGTGGTGAAAGCACCGTGAAAGAATACTGAAAACAATCCTATCTTCCAAGGCTCCGGTGCCAGGTATGGGAAATACCAAGTTACCTGGGCCACAGCAGAGGTTTCTCTGTGAAAAGCATCCTAGGCTTCAGGATGCAGAGACCGACCTCATGCCTGTTACGGTGCAAAACGCTATGGAAATGGCCAACAATTACCAACATACTGGTGATCTCAAAAGGGTCAGGATGAAATCTGAAGCACGATCCACACTTTTCCCATCTCACGCAAATATGCACTTACCAACTCTGCAGGTAAGCAAACCAAAGGCAGGGCTGACAGAAGCCCCGCACTTACACCCCACCCAGAAATCTGAACTACCAGGCAGGATTCTGACGCTAATGCGAGAAACCTGCTCGGGTTCTGAACATCATGGTGAAACCACAGTGGAATAATACCGAAAAGAACACTTTCTTTGCAGTCTCTAGCACCAACTATTGGAAATGCCAAGTTTACTGGGCCTCGGCCTGCTTTCCTCTGTGAAAACTCCCCTGTGCTTAAGGATGCAGAGACCAACCTTAGGACAGTTACGGGGAAAAGTGCTACGGAAAAATACCAAATAGTTCTCCACCTAGCGGTTCTTTCCAAAGTTGCGTCACACACCTCTCGGAAAGATCGAGTGACTGCGGCCTAGCCTTTCATTGGTCTGGAGAAGGAATCGCCGTCCCTAGCTGACTAATGAAATGATTCTGAAAGGAACGGTGAAAAGTGCGGATCTTGTTTCAGTCTTTAGACTGAAACAGGATCCGCACTATTCACCTCTCCCACAAAGGCGCACTTCTCGTGTCTGGCGCGAGTCCCAAAAACCCAGGACGGACAGAGGCCCTGCACTTGCCACCCCAGAAAAATATCTCATCTCCAAGGAAGGGTCCTTACGCTAACGGTTGAAAAGGGCTCCCGTTCTTGAAACGGTGGTGAAAGGACGGTGAAAGAATACTGAAAATAATCCTATCTTCCAAGGCTCCGGTGCCAGGTATGGGAAATACCAAGTTACCTGGGCCTCAGCAGAGGTTTCTCTGCGAAAAGCATCCTAGGCTTCAGGATGCAGAGACCGACCTCATGACTGTTACGGTGCAAAACGCTATGGAAATGGCCAATAATTACCAACATACTGGTGATCTCAAAAGGGTCAGGATGAAATCTGAAGCACGATCCACACTTTTCCCATCTCACGCAAATATGCACTTACCAACTCTGCAGGTAAGCAAACCAAAGGCAGGGCTGACAGAAGCCCCGCACTTACACCCCACCCAGAAATCTCAACTACCAGGCAGGATTCTGACGCTAATGCGAGAAACCTGCTCGGGTTCTGAACATCATGGCGAAACCACAGTGGAATACTACCGAAAAGAACACTTTCCTTGCAGTGTCTAGCACCAACTATTGGAAATGCCAAGTTTACTGGGCCTCGGCCTGCTATCCTCTGTGAAAACTCCCCTGTGCTTAAGGATGCAGAGACCAACCTTAGGACAGTTACGGGGAAAAGTGCTACGGAAAAATACCAAATAGTTCTCCACCTAGCGGTTCTTTCCAACGTTGCGCCACACACCTCTCGGAAAGATCGAGTGACTGCGGCCTAGCCTTCCATTGGTCTGGAGAAGGAATCGCCGTTCCTAGCTGATGAATCAAATGATTCTGAAAGGAACGGTGAAAAGTGCGGATCCTGTTTCAGTCATTAGACTGAAACAGGATCCGCACTATTCACCTCTCCCACAAAGGCGCACTTCTCGTGTCTGGCGCGAGTCCCACAAACCCAGGACGGACAGAGGCCCTGCACTTGCCACCCCAGAAAAATATCTCATCTCCAAGGAAGGGTCCTTACGCTAACGGTTGAAAAGGGCTCCCGTTCTTGAAACGGTGGTGAAAGGACGGTGGAAGAATACTGAAAACAATACTATCTTCCAAGGCTCCCGTGCCAGGTATTGGAGATACCAAGTTACCTGGGCCTCAACAGAGGTTTCTCTGCGAAAAGCATCCTAGGTTTCAGGATGCAGAGACCGACCTCATGCCTGTTACGGTGCAAAACGCTATGGAAATGGCCAGCAATTACCAACATACTGGTGATCTCAATAGGGTCAGGATGAAATCTGAAGCACGATCCACACTTTTCCCATCTCACGCAAATATGCACTTACCAACTCTGCAGGTAAGCAAACCAAAGGCAGGGCTGACAGAAGCCCCGCAATTACACCCCACCCAGAAATCTGAACTACCAGGCAGGATTCTGATGCTAATGCGAGAAACCTCCTCGGGTTCTGAACATCATGGCGAAACCACAGTGGAATACTACCGAAAAGAACACTTTCCTTGCAGTCTCTAGCACCAACTATTGGAAATGCCAAGTTTACTGGGCCTCGGCCTGCTTTCCTCTGTGAAAACTCCCCTGTGCTTAAGGATGCAGAGACCAACCTTAGGACAGTTACGGGGAAAAGTGCTACGGAAAAATACCAAATAGTTCTCCACCTAGCGGTTCTTTCCAAAGTTGCGCCACACACCTCTCGGAAAGATCCAGTGACTGCGGCCTAGCCTTCCATTGGTCTGGAGAAGGAATCGCCGTTCCTAGCTGATGAATCAAATTATTCTGAAAGGAACGGTGAAAAGTGCGGATCCTGTTTCAGTCTAAAGACTGAAACAGGATCCGCACTATTCACCTCTCCCACAAAGGCGCACTTCTTGTGTCTGGCGCGAGTCCCACAAACCCAGGATGGACAGAGGCCCTGCACTTGCCACCCCAGAAAAATATCTCATCTCCAAGGAAGGGCCCTTACGCTAACGGTTGAAAAGGGCTCCCGTTCTTGAAACGGTGGTGAAAGCACCGTGAAAGAATACTGAAAACAATCCTATCTTCCAAGGCTCCGGTGCCAGGTATGGGAAATACCAAGTTACCAGGGCCTCAGCAGAGGTTTCTCTGCGAAAAGCATCCTAGGCTTCAGGATGCAGAGACCGACCTCATGACTGTTACGGTGCAAAACGCTATGGAAATGGCCAATAATTACCAACATACTGGTGATCTCAAAAGGGTCAGGATGAAATCTGAAGCACGATCCACACTTTTCCCATCTCACGCAAATATGCACTTACCAACTCTGCAGGTAAGCAAACCAAAGGCAGGGCTGACAGAAGCCCCGCACTTACACCCCACCCAGAAATCTCAACTACCAGGCAGGATTCTGACGCTAATGTGAGAAACCTGCTCGGGTTCTGAACATCATGGCGAAACCACAGTGGAATACTACCGAAAAGAACACTTTCCTTGCAGTCTCTAGCACCAACTATTGGAAATGCCAAGTTTACTGGGCCTCGGCCTGCTTTCCTCTGTGAAAACTCCCCTGTGCTTAAGGATGCAGAGACCAACCTTAGGACAGTTACGGGGAAAAGTGCTACGGAAAAATACCAAATAGTTCTCCACCTAGCGGTTCTTTCCAAAGTTGCGCCACACACCTCTCGGAAAGATCGAGTGACTGCGGCCTAGCCTTCCATTGGTCTGGAGAAGGAATCGCCGTTCCTAGCTGATGATTCAAATGATTCTGAAAGGAACGGTGAAAAGTGCGGATCCTGTTTCAGTCTTTAGACTGAAACAGGATCCGCACTATTTACCTCTCCCACAAAGGCGCACTTCTCGTGTCAGGCGCGAGTCCCACAAACCCAGGACGGACAGAGGCCCTGCACTTGCCACCCCAGAAAAATATCTCATCTCCAAGGAAGGGTCCTTACGCTAACGGTTGAAAAGGGCTCCCGTTCTTGAAACGGTGGTGAAAGCACCGTGAAAGAATACTGAAAACAATCCTATCTTCCAAGGCTCCGGTGCCAGGTATGGGAAATACCAAGTTACCTGGGCCTCAACAGAGGTTTCTCTGCGAAAAGCATCCTAGGCTTCAGGATGCAGAGACCGACCTCATGCCTGTTACGGTGCAAAACGCTATGGAAATGGCCAACAATTACCAACATACTGGTGATCTCAAAAGGGTCAGGATGAAATCTGAAGCACGATCCACACTTTTCCCATCTCACGCAAATATGCACTTACCAACTCTGCAGGTAAGCAAACCAAAGGCAGGGCTGACAGAAGCACCGCAATTACACCCCACCCAGAAATCTCAACTACCAGGCAGGATTCTGACGCTAATGCGAGAAACCTGCTCGGGTTCTGAACATCATGGTGAAACCACAGTGGAATAATACCGAAAAGAACACTTTCTTTGCAGTCTCTAGCACCAACTATTGGAAATGTCAAGTTTACTGGGCCTCGGCCTGCTTTCCTCTGTGAAAACTCCCCTGTGCTTAAGGATGCAGAGACCAACCTTAGGACAGTTACAGGGAAAAGTGCTACGGAAAAATACCAAATAGTACTCCACCTAGCGGTTCTTTCCAAAGTTGTGCCACACACCTCTCGGAAAGATCGAGTGACTGCGGCCTAGCCTTCGATTGGTCTGGAGAAGGAATAGCCGTCCCTAGCTGATGAATCAAATGATTCTGAAAGGAACGGTGAAAAGCGCGGATCCTGTTTCAGTCTTTAGACTGAAACAGGATCCGCACTATTCACCTCTCCCACAAAGGCGCACTTCTCGTGTCTGGCGCGAGTCCTACAAACCCAGGACGGACAGAGGCCCTGCACTTGCCACCCCAGAAAAATATCGCATCTCCAAGGACGGGTCCTTACGCTAACGGTTGAAAAGGGCTCCCGTTCTTGAAACGGTGGTGAAAGGACGGTGAAAGAATACTGAAAATAATCCTATCTTCCAAGGCTCCGGTGCCAGGTATGGGAAATACCAAGTTACCAGGGCCTCAGCAGAGGTTTCTCTGCGAAAAGCATCCTAGGCTTCAGGATGCAGAGACCGACCTCATGACTGTTACGGTGCAAAACGCTATGGAAATGGCCAATAATTACCAACATACTGGTGATCACAAAAGAGTCAGGATGAAATCTGAAGCACGATCCACACTTTTCCCATCTCACGCAAATACGCACTTACCAACTCTGCAGGTAAGCAAACCAAAGGCAGGGCTGACAGAAGCCCCGCACTTACAACCCACCCAGAAATCTCAACTACCAGGCAGGATTCTGACGCTAATGCGAGAAACCTGCTCAGGTTCTGAACATGATGGCGAAACCACAGTGGAAGAATACCGAAAAGAACACTTTCTTTGCAGTCTCTAGCACCAACTATTGGCAATGCCAAGTTTACTGGGCCTCGGCCTGCTTTCCTCTGTGAAAACTCCCCTATGCTTAAGGATTCAGAGACCAACCTTAGGACAGTTACGGGGAAAAGTGCTACGGAAAAATACCAAATAGTTCTCCACCTAGCGGTTCTTTCCAAAGTTGCGCCACACACCTCTCGGAAAGATCGTGTGACTGCGGCCTAGCCTTCCATTGGTCTGGAGAAGGAATCGCCGTTCCTAGCTGATGAATCAAATGATTCTGAAAGGAACGGTGAAAAGTGCGGATCCTGTTTCAGTCTTTAGACTGAAACAGGATCCGCACTATTCACCTCTCCCACAAAGGCGCACTTCTCGTGTCTGGCGCGAGTCCCACAAACCCAGGACGGACAGAGGCCCTGCACTTGCCACCCCAGAAAAATATCTCATCTCCAAGGACGGGTCCTTACGCTAACGGTTGAAAAGGGCTCCCGTTCTTGAAACGGTGGTGAAAGCACCGTGAAAGAATACTGAAAACAATCCTATCTTCCAAGGCTCCGGTGCCAGGTATGGGAAATACCAAGTTACCTGGGCCACAGCAGAGGTTTCTCTGCGAAAAGCATCCTAGGCTTCAGGATGCAGAGACCGACCTCATGCCTGTTACGGTGCAAAACGCTATGGAAATGGCCAACAATTACCAACATACTGGTGATCTCAAAAGGGTCAGGATGAAATCTGAAGCACGATCCACACTTTTCCCATCTCACGCAAATATGCACTTACCAACTCTGCAGGTAAGCAAACCAAAGGCAGGGCTGACAGAAGTCCCGCACTTACACCCCACCCAGAAATCTCATCTACCAGGCAGGATTCTGACGCTAATGTGAGAAACCTGCTCGGGTTCTGAACATCATGGCGAAACCACAGTGGAATACTACCGAAAAGAACACTTTCCTTGCAGTCTCTAGCACCAACTATTGGAAATGCCAAGTTTACTGGGCCTCGGCCTGCTTTCCTCTGTGAAAACTCCCCTGTGCTTAAGGATGCAGAGACCAACCATAGGACAGTTACGGGGAAAAGTGCTACGGAAAAATACCAAATAGTTCTCCACCTAGCGGTTCTTTCCAAAGTTGCGCCACACACCTCTCGGAAAGATCGAGTGACTGCGGCCTAGCCTTCCATTGGTCTGGAGAAGGAATCGCCGTTCCTAGCTGATGATTCAAATGATTCTGAAAGGAACGGTGAAAAGTGCGGATCCTGTTTCAGTCTTTAGACTGAAACAGGATCCGCACTATTTACCTCTCCCACAAAGGCGCACTTCTCGTGTCAGGCGCGAGTCCCACAAACCCAGGACGGACAGAGGCCCTGCACTTGCCACCCCAGAAAAATATCTCATCTCCAAGGAAGGGTCCTTACGCTAACGGTTGAAAAGGGCTCCCGTTCTTGAAACGGTGGTGAAAGCACCGTGAAAGAATACTGAAAACAATCCTATCTTCCAAGGCTCCGGTGCCAGGTATGGGAAATACCAAGTTACCTGGGCCTCAACAGAGGTTTCTCTGCGAAAAGCATCCTAGGCTTCAGGATGCAGAGACCGACCTCATGCCTGTTACGGTGCAAAACGCTATGGAAATGGCCAACAATTACCAACATACTGGTGATCTCAAAAGGGTCAGGATGAAATCTGAAGCACGATCCACACTTTTCCCATCTCACGCAAATATGCACTTACCAACTCTGCAGGTAAGCAAACCAAAGGCAGGGCTGACAGAAGCACCGCAATTACACCCCACCCAGAAATCTCAACTACCAGGCAGGATTCTGACGCTAATGCGAGAAACCTGCTCGGGTTCTGAACATCATGGTGAAACCACAGTGGAATAATACCGAAAAGAACACTTTCTTTGCAGTCTCTAGCACCAACTATTGGAAATGCCAAGTTTACTGGGCCTCGGCCTGCTTTCCTCTGTGAAAACTCCCCTGTGCTTAAGGATGCAGAGACCAACCTTAGGACAGTTACGGGGAAAAGTGCTACGGAAAAATACCAAATAGTACTCCACCTAGCGGTTCTTTCCAAAGTTGCGCCACACACCTCTCGGAAAGATCGAGTGACTGCGGCCTAGCCTTCGATTGGTCTGGAGAAGGAATAGCCGTCCCTAGCTGATCAATCAAATGATTCTGAAAGGAACGGTGAAAAGCGCGGATCCTGTTTCAGTCTTTAGACTGAAACAGGATCCGCACTATTCACCTCTCCCACAAAGGCGCACTTCTCGTGTCTGGCGCGAGTCCTACAAACCCAGGACGGACAGAGGCCCTGCACTTGCCACCCCAGAAAAATATCTCATCTCCAAGGACGGGTCCTTACGCTAACGGTTGAAAAGGGCTCCCGTTCTTGAAACGGTGGTGAAAGGACCGTGAAAGAATACTGAAAATAATCCTATCTTCCAAGGCTCCGGTGCCAGGTATGGGAAATACCAAGTTACCTGGGCCTCAGCAGAGGTTTCTCTGCGAAAAGCATCCTAGGCTTCAGGATGCAGAGACCGACCTCATGACTGTTACGGTGCAAAACGCTATGGAAATGGCCAATAATTACCAACATACTGGTGATCACAAAAGAGTCAGGATGAAATCTGAAGCACGATCCACACTTTTCCCATCTCACGCAAATATGCACTTACCAACTCTGCAGGTAAGCAAACCAAAGGCAGGGCTGACAGAAGCCCCGCACTTACAACCCACCCAGAAATCTCAACTACCAGGCAGGATTCTGACGCTAATGCGAGAAACCTGCTCAGGTTCTGAACATGATGGCGAAACCACAGTGGAAGAATACCGAAAAGAACACTTTCTTTGCAGTCTCTAGCACCAACTATTGGCAATGCCAAGTTTACTGGGCCTCGGCCTGCTTTCCTCTGTGAAAACTCCCCTATGCTTAAGGATTCAGAGACCAACCTTAGGACAGTTACAGGGAAAAGTGCTACGGAAAAATACCAAATAGTTCTCCACCTAGCGGTTCTTTCCAAAGTTGCGCCACACACCTCTCGGAAAGATCGTGTGACTGCGGCCTAGCCTTCCATTGGTCTGGAGAAGGAATCGCCGTTCCTAGCTGATGAATCAAATGATTCTGAAAGGAACGGTGAAAAGTGCGGATCCTGTTTCAGTCTTTAGACTGAAACAGGATCCGCACTATTCACCTCTCCCACAAAGGCGCACTTCTCGTGTCTGGCGCGAGTCCCACAAACCCAGGACGGACAGAGGCCCTGCACTTGCCACCCCAGAAAAATATCTCATCTCCAAGGACGGGTCCTTACGCTAACGGTTGAAAAGGGCTCCCGTTCTTGAAACGGTGGTGAAAGCACCGTGAAAGAATACTGAAAACAATCCTATCTTCCAAGGCTCCGGTGCCAGGTATGGGAAATACCAAGTTACCTGGGCCTCAACAGAGGTTTCTCTGCGAAAAGCATCCTAGGCTTCAGGATGCAGAGACCGACCTCATGCCTGTTACGGTGCAAAACGCTATGGAAATGGCCAACAATTACCAACATACTGGTGATCTCAAAAGGGTCAGGATGAAATCTGAAGCACGATCCACACTTTTCCCATCTCACGCAAATATGCACTTACCAACTCTGCAGGTAAGCAAACCAAAGGCAGGGCTGACAGAAGCACCGCAATTACACCCCACCCAGAAATCTCAACTACCAGGCAGGATTCTGACGCTAATGCGAGAAACCTGCTCGGGTTCTGAACATCATGGTGAAACCACAGTGGAATAATACCGAAAAGAACACTTTCTTTGCAGTCTCTAGCACCAACTATTGGAAATGCCAAGTTTACTGGGCCTCGGCCTGCTTTCCTCTGTGAAAACTCCCCTGTGCTTAAGGATGCAGAGACCAACCTTAGGACAGTTACGGGGAAAAGTGCTACGGAAAAATACCAAATAGTACTCCACCTAGCGGTTCTTTCCAAAGTTGCGCCACACACCTCTCGGAAAGATCGAGTGACTGCGGCCTAGCCTTCGATTGGTCTGGAGAAGGAATAGCCGTCCCTAGCTGATCAATCAAATGATTCTGAAAGGAACGGTGAAAAGCGCGGATCCTGTTTCAGTCTTTAGACTGAAACAGGATCCGCACTATTCACCTCTCCCACAAAGGCGCACTTCTCGTGTCTGGCGCGAGTCCTACAAACCCAGGACGGACAGAGGCCCTGCACTTGCCACCCCAGAAAAATATCTCATCTCCAAGGACGGGTCCTTACGCTAACGGTTGAAAAGGGCTCCCGTTCTTGAAACGGTGGTGAAAGGACCGTGAAAGAATACTGAAAATAATCCTATCTTCCAAGGCTCCGGTGCCAGGTATGGGAAATACCAAGTTACCTGGGCCTCAGCAGAGGTTTCTCTGCGAAAAGCATCCTAGGCTTCAGGATGCAGAGACCGACCTCATGACTGTTACGGTGCAAAACGCTATGGAAATGGCCAATAATTACCAACATACTGGTGATCACAAAAGAGTCAGGATGAAATCTGAAGCACGATCCACACTTTTCCCATCTCACGCAAATATGCACTTACCAACTCTGCAGGTAAGCAAACCAAAGGCAGGGCTGACAGAAGCCCCGCACTTACAACCCACCCAGAAATCTCAACTACCAGGCAGGATTCTGACGCTAATGCGAGAAACCTGCTCAGGTTCTGAACATGATGGCGAAACCACAGTGGAAGAATACCGAAAAGAACACTTTCTTTGCAGTCTCTAGCACCAACTATTGGCAATGCCAAGTTTACTGGGCCTCGGCCTGCTTTCCTCTGTGAAAACTCCCCTATGCTTAAGGATTCAGAGACCAACCTTAGGACAGTTACAGGGAAAAGTGCTACGGAAAAATACCAAATAGTTCTCCACCTAGCGGTTCTTTCCAAAGTTGCGCCACACACCTCTCGGAAAGATCGTGTGACTGCGGCCTAGCCTTCCATTGGTCTGGAGAAGGAATCGCCGTTCCTAGCTGATGAATCAAATGATTCTGAAAGGAACGGTGAAAAGTGCGGATCCTGTTTCAGTCTTTAGACTGAAACAGGATCCGCACTATTCACCTCTCCCACAAAGGCGCACTTCTCGTGTCTGGCGCGAGTCCCACAAACCCAGGACGGACAGAGGCCCTGCACTTGCCACCCCAGAAAAATATCTCATCTCCAAGGACGGGTCCTTACGCTAACGGTTGAAAAGGGCTCCCGTTCTTGAAACGGTGGTGAAAGCACCGTGAAAGAATACTGAAAACAATCCTATCTTCCAAGGCTCCGGTGCCAGGTATGGGAAATACCAAGTTACCTGGGCCACAGCAGAGGTTTCTCTGTGAAAAGCATCCTAGGCTTCAGGATGCAGAGACCGACCTCATGCCTGTTACGGTGCAAAACGCTATGGAAATGGCCAACAATTACCAACATACTGGTGATCTCAAAAGGGTCAGGATGAAATCTGAAGCACGATCCACACTTTTCCCATCTCACGCAAATATGCACTTACCAACTCTGCAGGTAAGCAAACCAAAGGCAGGGCTGACAGAAGCCCCGCACTTACACCCCACCCAGAAATCTGAACTACCAGGCAGGATTCTGACGCTAATGCGAGAAACCTGCTCGGGTTCTGAACATCATGGTGAAACCACAGTGGAATAATACCGAAAAGAACACTTTCTTTGCAGTCTCTAGCACCAACTATTGGAAATGCCAAGTTTACTGGGCCTCGGCCTGCTTTCCTCTGTGAAAACTCCCCTGTGCTTAAGGATGCAGAGACCAACCTTAGGACAGTTACGAGGAAAAGTGCTACGGAAAAATACCAAATAGTTCTCCACCTAGCGGTTCTTTCCAAAGTTGCGCCACACAACTCTCGGAAAGATGGAGTGACTGCGGCCTAGCCTTCCATTGGTCTGGAGAAGGAATCGTCGTTCCTAGCTGATGAATCAAATGATTCTGAAAGGAACGGTGAAAAGCGCGGATCCTGTTTCAGTCTTTAGACTGAAACAGGATCCGCACTATTCACCTCTCCCACAAAGGCGCACTTCTCGTGTCTGGCGCGAGTCCTACAAACCCAGGACGGACAGAGGCCCTGCACTTGCCACCCCAGAAAAATATCTCATCTCCAAGGACGGGTCCTTACGCTAACGGTTGAAAAGGGCTCCCGTTCTTGAAACGGTGGTGAAAGGACGGTGAAAGAATACTGAAAATAATCCTATCTTCCAAGGCTCCGGTGCCAGGTATGGGAAATACCAAGTTACCTGGGCCTCAGCAGAGGTTTCTCTGCGAAAAGCATCCTAGGCTTCAGGATGCAGAGACCGACCTCATGACTGTTACGGTGCAAAACGCTATGGAAATGGCCAATAATTACCAACATACTGGTGATCACAAAAGAGTCAGGATGAAATCTGAAGCACGATCCACACTTTTCCCATCTCACGCAAATACGCACTTACCAACTCTGCAGGTAAGCAAACCAAAGGCAGGGCTGACAGAAGCCCCGCACTTACACCCCACCCAGAAATCTCAACTACCAGGCAGGATTCTGACGCTAATGCGAGAAACCTGCTCAGGTTCTGAACATGATGGCGAAACCACAGTGGAAGAATACCGAAAAGAACACTTTCTTTGCAGTCTCTAGCACCAACTATTGGCAATGCCAAGTTTACTGGGCCTCGGCCTGCTTTCCTCTGTGAAAACTCCCCTATGCTTAAGGATTCAGAGACCAACCTTAGGACAGTTACGGGGAAAAGTGCTACGGAAAAATACCAAATAGTTCTCCACCTAGCGGTTCTTTCCAAAGTTGCGCCACACACCTCTCGGAAAGATCGTGTGACTGCGGCCTAGCCTTCCATTGGTCTGGAGAAGGAATCGCCGTTACTAGCTGATGAATCAAATGATTCTGAAAGGAACGGTGAAAAGTGCGGATCCTGTTTCAGTCTTTAGACTGAAACAGGATCCGCACTATTCACCTCTCCCACAAAGGCGCACTTCTCGTGTCTGGCGCGAGTCCCACAAACCCAGGACGGACAGAGGCCCTGCACTTGCCACCCCAGAAAAATATCTCATCTCCAAGGACGGGTCCTTACGCTAACGGTTGAAAAGGGCTCCCGTTCTTGAAACGGTGGTGAAAGCACCGTGAAAGAATACTGAAAACAATCCTATCTTCCAAGGCTCCGGTGCCAGGTATGGGAAATACCAAGTTACCTGGGCCACAGCAGAGGTTTCTCTGCGAAAAGCATCCTAGGCTTCAGGATGCAGAGACCGACCTCATGCCTGTTACGGTGCAAAACGCTATGGAAATGGCCAACAATTACCAACATACTGGTGATCTCAAAAGGGTCAGGATGAAATCTGAAGCACGATCCACACTTTTCCCATCTCACGCAAATATGCACTTACCAACTCTGCAGGTAAGCAAACCAAAGGCAGGGCTGACAGAAGTCCCGCACTTACACCCCACCCAGAAATCTCATCTACCAGGCAGGATTCTGACGCTAATGTGAGAAACCTGCTCGGGTTCTGAACATCATGGCGAAACCACAGTGGAATACTACCGAAAAGAACACTTTCCTTGCAGTCTCTAGCACCAACTATTGGAAATGCCAAGTTTACTGGGCCTCGGCCTGCTTTCCTCTGTGAAAACTCCCCTGTGCTTAAGGATGCAGAGACCAACCTTAGGACAGTTACGGGGAAAAGTGCTACGGAAAAATACCAAATAGTTCTCCACCTAGCGGTTCTTTCCAAAGTTGCGCCACACACCTCTCGGAAAGATCGAGTGACTGCGGCCTAGCCTTCCATTGGTCTGGAGAAGGAATCGCCGTTCCTAGCTGATGATTCAAATGATTCTGAAAGGAACGGTGAAAAGTGCGGATCCTGTTTCAGTCTTTAGACTGAAACAGGATCCGCACTATTTACCTCTCCCACAAAGGCGCACTTCTCGTGTCAGGCGCGAGTCCCACAAACCCAGGACGGACAGAGGCCCTGCACTTGCCACCCCAGAAAAATATCTCATCTCCAAGGAAGGGTCCTTACGCTAACGGTTGAAAAGGGCTCCCGTTCTTGAAACGGTGGTGAAAGCACCGTGAAAGAATACTGAAAACAATCCTATCTTCCAAGGCTCCGGTGCCAGGTATGGGAAATACCAAGTTACCTGGGCCTCAACAGAGGTTTCTCTGCGAAAAGCATCCTAGGCTTCAGGATGCAGAGACCGACCTCATGCCTGTTACGGTGCAAAACGCTATGGAAATGGCCAACAATTACCAACATACTGGTGATCTCAAAAGGGTCAGGATGAAATCTGAAGCACGATCCACACTTTTCCCATCTCACGCAAATATGCACTTACCAACTCTGCAGGTAAGCAAACCAAAGGCAGGGCTGACAGAAGCACCGCAATTACACCCCACCCAGAAATCTCAACTACCAGGCAGGATTCTGACGCTAATGCGAGAAACCTGCTCGGGTTCTGAACATCATGGTGAAACCACAGTGGAATAATACCGAAAAGAACACTTTCTTTGCAGTCTCTAGCACCAACTATTGGAAATGCCAAGTTTACTGGGCCTCGGCCTGCTTTCCTCTGTGAAAACTCCCCTGTGCTTAAGGATGCAGAGACCAACCTTAGGACAGTTACGGGGAAAAGTGCTACGGAAAAATACCAAATAGTACTCCACCTAGCGGTTCTTTCCAAAGTTGCGCCACACACCTCTCGGAAAGATCGAGTGACTGCGGCCTAGCCTTCGATTGGTCTGGAGAAGGAATCGCCCTCCCTAGCTGATCAATCAAATGATTCTGAAAGGAACGGTGAAAAGCGCGGATCCTGTTTCAGTCTTTAGACTGAAACAGGATCCGCACTATTCACCTCTCCCACAAAGGCGCACTTCTCGTGTCTGGCGCGAGTCCTACAAACCCAGGACGGACAGAGGCCCTGCACTTGCCACCCCAGAAAAATATCTCATCTCCAAGGACGGGTCCTTACGCTAACGGTTGAAAAGGGCTCCCGTTCTTGAAACGGTGGTGAAAGGACGGTGAAAGAATACTGAAAATAATCCTATCTTCCAAGGCTCCGGTGCCAGGTATGGGAAATACCAAGTTACCTGGGCCTCAGCAGAGGTTTCTCTGCGAAAAGCATCCTAGGCTTCAGGATGCAGAGACCGACCTCATGACTGTTACGGTGCAAAACGCTATGGAAATGGCCAATAATTACCAACATACTGGTGATCACAAAAGAGTCAGGATGAAATCTGAAGCACGATCCACACTTTTCCCATCTCACGCAAATATGCACTTACCAACTCTGCAGGTAAGCAAACCAAAGGCAGGGCTGACAGAAGCCCCGCACTTACAACCCACCCAGAAATCTCAACTACCAGGCAGGATTCTGACGCTAATGCGAGAAACCTGCTCAGGTTCTGAACATGATGGCGAAACCACAGTGGAAGAATACCGAAAAGAACACTTTCTTTGCAGTCTCTAGCACCAACTATTGGCAATGCCAAGTTTACTGGGCCTCGGCCTGCTTTCCTCTGTGAAAACTCCCCTATGCTTAAGGATTCAGAGACCAACCTTAGGACAGTTACAGGGAAAAGCCCTACGGAAAAATACCAAATAGTTCTCCACCTAGCGGTTCTTTCCAAAGTTGCGCCACACACCTCTCGGAAAGATCGTGTGACTGCGGCCTAGCCTTCCATTGGTCTGGAGAAGGAATCGCCGTTCCTAGCTGATGAATCAAATGATTCTGAAAGGAACGGTGAAAAGTGCGGATCCTGTTTCAGTCTTTAGACTGAAACAGGATCCGCACTATTCACCTCTCCCACAAAGGCGCACTTCTCGTGTCTGGCGCGAGTCCCACAAACCCAGGACGGACAGAGGCCCTGCACTTGCCACCCCAGAAAAATATCTCATCTCCAAGGACGGGTCCTTACGCTAACGGTTGAAAAGGGCTCCCGTTCTTGAAACGGTGGTGAAAGCACCGTGAAAGAATACTGAAAACAATCCTATCTTCCAAGGCTCCGGTGCCAGGTATGGGAAATACCAAGTTACCTGGGCCTCAGCAGAGGTTTCTCTGCGAAAAGCATCCTAGGCTTCAGGATGCAGAGACCGACCTCATGCCTGTTACGGTGCAAAACGCTATGGAAATGGCCAACAATTACCAACATACTGGTGATCTCAAAAGGGTCAGGATGAAATCTGAAGCACGATCCACACTTTTCCCATCTCACGCAAATATGCACTTACCAACTCTGCAGGTAAGCAAACCAAAGGCAGGGCTGACAGAAGCCCCGCACTTACACCCCACCCAGAAATCTGAACTACCAGGCAGGATTCTGACGCTAATGCGAGAAACCTGCTCGGGTTCTGAACATCATGGTGAAACCACAGTGGAATAATACCGAAAAGAACACTTTCTTTGCAGTCTCTAGCACCAACTATTGGAAATGCCAAGTTTACTGGGCCTCGGCCTGCTTTCCTCTGTGAAAACTCCCCTGTGCTTAAGGATGCAGAGACCAACCTTAGGACAGTTACGGGGAAAAGTGCTACGGAAAAATACCAAATAGTTCTCCACCTAGCGGTTCTTTCCAAAGTTGCGTCACACACCTCTCGGAAAGATCGAGTGACTGCGGCCTAGC
Source organism: Lemur catta (assembly GCF_020740605.2). NCBI lineage: Eukaryota > Metazoa > Chordata > Mammalia > Primates > Lemuridae > Lemur > Lemur catta. Next base: position 289,658 of record NW_025423737.1, read on the forward strand.
CTTTGATTGGTCTGGAGAAGGAATCGCCGTCCCTAGCTGACTAATGAAATGATTCTGAAAGGAACGGTGAAAAGTGCGGATCTTGTTTCAGTCTTTAGACTGAAACAGGATCCGCACTATTCACCTCTCCCACAAAGGCGCACTTCTCGTGTCTGGCGCGAGTCCCAAAAACCCAGGACGGACAGAGGCCCTGCACTTGCCACCCCAGAAAAATATCTCATCTCCAAGGAAGGGTCCTTACGCTAACGGTTGAAAAGGGCTCCCGTTCTTGAAACGGTGGTGAAAGGACGGTGAAAGAATACTGAAAATAATCCTATCTTCCAAGGCTCCGGTGCCAGGTATGGGAAATACCAAGTTACCTGGGCCTCAGCAGAGGTTTCTCTGCGAAAAGCATCCTAGGCTTCAGGATGCAGAGACCGACCTCATGACTGTTACGGTGCAAAACGCTATGGAAATGGCCAATAATTACCAACATACTGGTGATCTCAAAAGGGTCAGGATGAAATCTGAAGCACGATCCACACTTTTCCCATCTCACGCAAATATGCACTTACCAACTCTGCAGGTAAGCAAACCAAAGGCAGGGCTGACAGAAGCCCCGCACTTACACCCCACCCAGAAATCTCAACTACCAGGCAGGATTCTGACGCTAATGCGAGAAACCTGCTCGGGTTCTGAACATCATGGCGAAACCACAGTGGAATACTACCGAAAAGAACACTTTCCTTGCAGTGTCTAGCACCAACTATTGGAAATGCCAAGTTTACTGGGCCTCGGCCTGCTATCCTCTGTTAAAACTCCCCTGTGCTTAAGGATGCAGAGACCAACCTTAGGACAGTTACGGGGAAAAGTGCTACGGAAAAATACCAAATAGTTCTCCACCTAGCGGTTCTTTCCAAAGTTGCGCCACACACCTCTCGGAAAGATCGAGTGACTGCGGCCTAGCCTTCCATTGGTCTGGAGAAGGAATCGCCGTTCCTAGCTGATGAATCAAATGATTCTGAAAGGAACGGTGAAAAGTGCGGATCCTGTTTCAGTCATTAGACTGAAACAGGATCCGCACTATTCACCTCTCCCACAAAGGCGCACTTCTCGTGTCTGGCGCGAGTCCCACAAACCCAGGACGGACAGAGGCCCTGCACTTGCCACCCCAGAAAAATATCTCATCTCCAAGAAAGGGTCCTTACGCTAACGGTTGAAAAGGGCTCCCGTTCTTGAAACGGTGGTGAAAGGACGGTGAAAGAATACTGAAAACAATACTATCTTCCAAGGCTCCAGTGCCAGGTATTGGAGATACCAAGTTACCTGGGCCTCAACAGAGGTTTCTCTGCGAAAAGCATCCTAGGTTTCAGGATGCAGAGACCGACCTCATGCCTGTTACGGTGCAAAACGCTATGGAAATGGCCAGCAATTACCAACATACTGGTGATCTCAATAGGGTCAGGATGAAATCTGAAGCACGATCCACACTTTTCCCATCTCACGCAAATATGCACTTACCAACTCTGCAGGTAAGCAAACCAAAGGCAGGGCTGACAGAAGCCCCGCAATTACACCCCACCCAGAAATCTGAACTACCAGGCAGGATTCTGATGCTAATGCGAGAAACCTGCTCGGGTTCTGAACATCATGGCGAAACCACAGTGGAATACTACCGAAAAGAACACTTTCCTTGCAGTCTCTAGCACCAACTATTGGAAATGCCAAGTTTACTGGGCCTCGGCCTGCTTTCCTCTGTGAAAACTCCCCTGTGCTTAAGGATGCAGAGACCAACCTTAGGACAGTTACGGGGAAAAGTGCTACGGAAAAATACCAAATAGTTCTCCACCTAGCGGTTCTTTCCAAAGTTGCGCCACACACCTCTCGGAAAGATCCAGTGACTGCGGCCTAGCCTTCCATTGGTCTGGAGAAGGAATCGCCGTTCCTAGCTGATGAATCAAATTATTCTGAAAGGAACGGTGAAAAGTGCGGATCCTGTTTCAGTCTAAAGACTGAAACAGGATCCGCACTATTCACCTCTCCCACAAAGGCGCACTTCTCGTGTCTGGCGCGAGTCCTACAAACCCAGGACGGACAGAGGCCCTGCACTTGCCACCCCAGAAAAATATCTCATCTCCAAGGACGGGTCCTTACGCTAACGGTTGAAAAGGGCTCCCGTTCTTGAAACGGTGGTGAAAGGACGGTGAAAGAATACTGAAAATAATCCTATCTTCCAAGGCTCCGGTGCCAGGTATGGGAAATACCAAGTTACCTGGGCCTCAGCAGAGGTTTCTCTGCGAAAAGCATCCTAGGCTTCAGGATGCAGAGACCGACCTCATGACTGTTACGGTGCAAAACGCTATGGAAATGGCCAATAATTACCAACATACTGGTGATCACAAAAGAGTCAGGATGAAATCTGAAGCACGATCCACACTTTTCCCATCTCACGCAAATATGCACTTACCAACTCTGCAGGTAAGCAAACCAAAGGCAGGGCTGACAGAAGCCCCGCACTTACAACCCACCCAGAAATCTCAACTACCAGGCAGGATTCTGACGCTAATGCGAGAAACCTGCTCAGGTTCTCAACATGATGGCGAAACCACAGTGGAAGAATACCGAAAAGAACACTTTCTTTGCAGTCTCTAGCACCAACTATTGGCAATGCCAAGTTTACTGGGCCTCGGCCTGCTTTCCTCTGTGAAAACTCCCCTGTGCTTAAGGATGCAGAGACCAACCTTAGGACAGTTACGGGGAAAAGTGCTACGGAAAAATACCAAATAGTTCTCCACCTAGCGGTTCTTTCCAAAGTTGCGCCACACACCTCTCGGAAAGATCGTGTGACTGCGGCCTAGCCTTCCATTGGTCTGGAGAAGGAATCGCCGTTCCTAGCTGATGAATCAAATGATTCTGAAAGGAACGGTGAAAAGTGCGGATCCTGTTTCAGTCTTTAGACTGAAACAGGATCCGCACTATTCACCTCTCCCACAAAGGCGCACTTCTCGTGTCTGGCGCGAGTCCCACAAACCCAGGACGGACAGAGGCCCTGCACTTGCCACCCCAGAAAAATATCTCATCTCCAAGGACGGGTCCTTACGCTAACGGTTGAAAAGGGCTCCCGTTCTTGAAACGGTGGTGAAAGCACCGTGAAAGAATACTGAAAACAATCCTATCTTCCAAGGCTCCGGTGCCAGGTATGGGAAATACCAAGTTACCTGGGCCACAGCAGAGGTTTCTCTGCGAAAAGCATCCTAGGCTTCAGGATGCAGAGACCGACCTCATGCCTGTTACGGTGCAAAACGCTATGGAAATGGCCAACAATTACCAACATACTGGTGATCTCAAAAGGGTCACGATGAAATCTGAAGCACGATCCACACTTTTCCCATCTCACGCAAATATGCACTTACCAACTCTGCAGGTAAGCAAACCAAAGGCAGGGCTGACAGAAGTCCCGCACTTACACCCCACCCAGAAATCTCATCTACCAGGCAGGATTCTGACGCTAATGTGAGAAACCTGCTAGGGTTCTGAACATCATGGCGAAACCACAGTGGAATACTACCGAAAAGAACACTTTCCTTGCAGTCTCTAGCACCAACTATTGGAAATGCCAAGTTTACTGGGCCTCGGCCTGCTTTCCTCTGTGAAAACTCCCCTGTGCTTAAGGATGCAGAGACCAACCTTAGGACAGTTACGGGGAAAAGTGCTACGGAAAAATACCAAATAGTTCTCCACCTAGCGGTTCTTTCCAAAGTTGCGCCACACACCTCTCGGAAAGATCGAGTGACTGCGGCCTAGCCTTCCATTGGTCTGGAGAAGGAATCGCCGTTCCTAGCTGATGATTCAAATGATTCTGAAAGGAACGGTGAAAAGTGCGGATCCTGTTTCAGTCTTTAGACTGAAACAGGATCCGCACTATTTACCTCTCCCACAAAGGCGCACTTCTCGTGTCAGGCGCGAGTCCCACAAACCCAGGACGGACAGAGGCCCTGCACTTGCCACCCCAGAAAAATATCTCATCTCCAAGGAAGGGTCCTTACGCTAACGGTTGAAAAGGGCTCCCGTTCTTGAAACGGTGGTGAAAGCACCGTGAAAGAATACTGAAAACAATCCTATCTTCCAAGGCTCCGGTGCCAGGTATGGGAAATACCAAGTTACCTGGGCCACAACAGAGGTTTCTCTGCGAAAAGCATCCTAGGCTTCAGGATGCAGAGACCGACCTCATGCCTGTTACGGTGCAAAACGCTATGGAAATGGCCAACAATTACCAACATACTGGTGATCTCAAAATGGTCAGGATGAAATCTGAAGCACGATCCACACTTTTCCCATCTCACGCAAATATGCACTTACCAACTCTGCAGGTAAGCAAACCAAAGGCAGGGCTGACAGAAGCACCGCAATTACACCCCACCCAGAAATCTCAACTACCAGGCAGGATTCTGACGCTAATGCGAGAAACCTGCTCGGGTTCTGAACATCATGGTGAAACCACAGTGGAATAATACCGAAAAGAACACTTTCTTTGCAGTCTCTAGCACCAACTATTGGAAATGCCAAGTTTACTGGGCCTCGGCCTGCTTTCCTCTGTGAAAACTCCCCTGTGCTTAAGGATGCAGAGACCAACCTTAGGACAGTTACGGGGAAAAGTGCTACGGAAAAATACCAAATAGTACTCCACCTAGCGGTTCTTTCCAAAGTTGCGCCACACACCTCTCGGAAAGATCGAGTGACTGCGGCCTAGCCTTCGATTGGTCTGGAGAAGGAATCGCCCTCCCTAGCTGATCAATCAAATGATTCTGAAAGGAACGGTGAAAAGCGCGGATCCTGTTTCAGTCTTTAGACTGAAACAGGATCCGCACTATTCACCTCTCCCACAAAGGCGCACTTCTCGTGTCTGGCGCGAGTCCTACAAACCCAGGACGGACAGAGGCCCTGCACTTGCCACCCCAGAAAAATATCTCATCTCCAAGGACGGGTCCTTACGCTAACGGTTGAAAAGGGCTCCCGTTCTTGAAACGGTGGTGAAAGGACGGTGAAAGAATACTGAAAATAATCCTATCTTCCAAGGCTCCGGTGCCAGGTATGGGAAATACCAAGTTACCTGGGCCTCAGCAGAGGTTTCTCTGCGAAAAGCATCCTAGGCTTCAGGATGCAGAGACCGACCTCATGACTGTTACGGTGCAAAACGCTAAGGAAATGGCCAATAATTACCAACATACTGGTGATCACAAAAGAGTCAGGATGAAATCTGAAGCACCATCCACACTTTTCCCATCTCACGCAAATATGCACTTACCAACTCTGCAGGTAAGCAAACCAAAGGCAGGGCTGACAGAAGCCCCGCACTTACAACCCACCCAGAAATCTCAACTACCAGGCAGGATTCTGACGCTAATGCGAGAATCCTGCTCAGGTTCTGAACATGATGGCGAAACCACAGTGGAAGAATACCGAAAAGAACACTTTCTTTGCAGTCTCTAGCACCAACTATTGGAAATGCCATGTTTACTGGGCCTCGGCCTGCTTTCCTCTGTGAAAACTCCCCTATGCTTAAGGATTCAGAGACCAACCTTAGGACAGTTACGGGGAAAAGTGCTACGGAAAAATACCAAATAGTTCTCCACCTAGCGGTTCTTTCCAAAGTTGCGCCACACACCTCTCGGAAAGATCGTGTGACTGCGGCCTAGCCTTCCATTGGTCTGGAGAAGGAATCGCCGTTCCTAGCTGATGAATCAAATGATTCTGAAAGGAACGGTGAAAAGTGCGGATCCTGTTTCAGTCTTTAGACTGAAACAGGATCCGCACTATTCACCTCTCCCACAAAGGCGCACTTCTCGTGTCTGGCACGAGTCCCACAAACCCAGGACGGACAGAGGCCCTGCACTTGCCACCCCAGAAAAATATCTCATCTCCAAGGACGGGTCCTTACGCTAACGGTTGAAAAGGGCTCCCGTTCTTGAAACGGTGGTGAAAGCACCGTGAAAGAATACTGAAAACAATCCTATCTTCCAAGGCTCCGGTGCCAGGTATGGGAAATACCAAGTTACCTGGGCCACAGCAGAGGTTTCTCTGCGAAAAGCATCCTAGGCTTCAGGATGCAGAGACCGACCTCATGCCTGTTACGGTGCAAAACGCTATGGAAATGGCCAACAATTACCAACATACTGGTGATCTCAAAAGGGTCAGGATGAAATCTGAAGCACGATCCACACTTTTCCCATCTCACGCAAATATGCACTTACCAACTCTGCAGGTAAGCAAACCAAAGGCAGGGCTGACAGAAGCCCCGCACTTACACCCCACCCAGAAATCTCAACTACCAGGCAGGATTCTGACGCTAATGTGAGAAACCTGCTCGGGTTCTGAACATCATGGCGAAACCACAGTGGAATACTACCGAAAAGAACACTTTCCTTGCAGTCTCTAGCACCAACTATTGGAAATGCCAAGTTTACTGGGCCTCGGCCTGCTTTCCTCTGTGAAAACTCCCCTGTGCTTAAGGATGCAGAGACCAACCTTAGGACAGTTACGGGGAAAAGTGCTACGGAAAAATACCAAATAGTTCTCCACCTAGCGGTTCTTTCCAAAGTTGCGCCACACACCTCTCGGAAATATCGAGTGACTGCGGCCTAGCCTTCCATTGGTCTGGAGAAGGAATCGCCGTCCCTAGCTGACTAATGAAATGATTCTGAAAGGAACGGTGAAAAGTGCGGATCCTGTTTCAGTCTTTAGACTGAAACAGGATCCGCACTATTCACCTCTCCCACAAAGGCGCACTTCTCGTGTCTGGCGCGAGTCCCAAAAACCCAGGACGGACAGAGGCCCTGCACTTGCCACCCCAGAAAAATATCTCATCTCCAAGGAAGGGTCCTTACGCTAACGGTTGAAAAGGGCTCCCGTTCTTGAAACGGTGGTGAAAGGACGGTGAAAGAATACTGAAAATAATCCTATCTTCCAAGGCTCCGGTGCCAGGTATGGGAAATACCAAGTTACCTGGGCCTCAGCAGAGGTTTCTCTGCGAAAAGCATCCTAGGCTTCAGGATGCAGAGACCGACCTCATGACTGTTACGGTGCAAAACGCTATGGAAATGGCCAATAATTACCAACATACTGGTGATCTCAAAAGGGTCAGGATGAAATCTGAAGCACGATCCACACTTTTCCCATCTCACGCAAATATGCACTTACCAACTCTGCAGGTAAGCAAACCAAAGGCAGGGCTGACAGAAGCCCCGCACTTACACCCCACCCAGAAATCTCAACTACCAGGCAGGATTCTGACGCTAATGCGAGAAACCTGCTCGGGTTCTGAACATCATGGCGAAACCACAGTGGAATACTACCGAAAAGAACACTTTCCTTGCAGTGTCTAGCACCAACTATTGGAAATGCCAAGTTTACTGGGCCTCGGCCTGCTATCCTCTGTGAAAACTCCCCTGTGCTTAAGGATGCAGAGACCAACCTTAGGACAGTTACGGGGAAAAGTGCTACGGAAAAATACCAAATAGTTCTCCACCTAGCGGTTCTTTCCAACGTTGCGCCACACACCTTTCGGAAAGATCGAGTGACTGCGGCCTAGCCTTCCATTGGTCTGGAGAAGGAATCGCCGTTCCTAGCTGATGAATCAAATGATTCTGAAAGGAACGGTGAAAAGTGCGGATCCTGTTTCAGTCATTAGACTGAAACAGGATCCGCACTATTCACCTCTCCCACAAAGGCGCACTTCTCGTGTCTGGCGCGAGTCCCACAAACCCAGGATGGACAGAGGCCCTGCACTTGCCACCCCAGAAAAATATCTCATCTCCAAGGAAGGGTCCTTACGCTAACGGTTGAAAAGGGCTCCCGTTCTTGAAACGGTGGTGAAAGGACGGTGGAAGAATACTGAAAACAATACTATCTTCCAAGGCTCCCGTGCCAGGTATTGGAGATACCAAGTTACCTGGGCCTCAACAGAGGTTTCTCTGCGAAAAGCATCCTAGGTTTCAGGATGCAGAGACCGACCTCATGCCTGTTACGGTGCAAAACGCTATGGAAATGGCCAGCAATTACCAACATACTGGTGATCTCAATAGGGTCAGGATGAAATCTGAAGCACGATCCACACTTTTCCCATCTCACGCAAATATGCACTTACCAACTCTGCAGGTAAGCAAACCAAAGGCAGGGCTGACAGAAGCCCCGCAATTACACCCCACCCAGAAATCTGAACTACCAGGCAGGATTCTGATGCTAATGCGAGAAACCTGCTCGGGTTCTGAACATCATGGCGAAACCACAGTGGAATACTACCGAAAAGAACACTTTCCTTGCAGTCTCTAGCACCAACTATTGGAAATGCCAAGTTTCCTGGGCCTCGGCCTGCTTTCCTCTGTGAAAACTCCCCTGTGCTTAAGGATGCAGAGACCAACCTTAGGACAGTTACGGGGAAAAGTGCTACGGAAAAATACCAAATAGTTCTCCACCTAGCGGTTCTTTCCAAAGTTGCGCCACACACCTCTCGGAAAGATCCAGTGACTGCGGCCTAGCCTTCCATTGGTCTGGAGAAGGAATCGCCGTTCCTAGCTGATGAATCAAATTATTCTGAAAGGAACGGTGAAAAGTGCGGATCCTGTTTCAGTCTAAAGACTGAAACAGGATCCGCACTATTCACCTCTCCCACAAAGGCGCACTTCTCGTGTCTGGCGCGAGTCCCACAAACCCAGGATGGACAGAGGCCCTGCACTTGCCACCCCAGAAAAATATCTCATCTCCAAGGAAGGGTCCTTACGCTAACGGTTGAAAAGGGCTCCCGTTCTTGAAACGGTGGTGAAAGCACCGTGAAAGAATACTGAAAACAATCCTATCTTCCAAGGCTCCGGTGCCAGGTATGGGAAATACCAAGTTACCTGGGCCTCAGCAGAGGTTTCTCTGCGAAAAGCATCCTAGGCTTCAGGATGCAGAGACCGACCTCATGACTGTTACGGTGCAAAACGCTATGGAAATGGCCAATAATTACCAACATACTGGTGATCTCAAAAGGGTCAGGATGAAATCTGAAGCACGATCCACACTTTTCCCATCTCACGCAAATATGCACTTACCAACTCTGCAGGTAAGCAAACCAAAGGCAGGGCTGACAGAAGCCCCGCACTTACACCCCACCCAGAAATCTCAACTACCAGGCAGGATTCTGACGCTAATGTGAGAAACCTGCTCGGGTTCTGAACATCATGGCGAAACCACAGTGGAATACTACCGAAAAGAACACTTTCCTTGCAGTCTCTAGCACCAACTATTGGAAATGCCAAGTTTACTGGGCCTCGGCCTGCTTTCCTCTGTGAAAACTCCCCTGTGCTTAAGGATGCAGAGACCAACCTTAGGACAGTTACGGGGAAAAGTGCTACGGAAAAATACCAAATAGTTCTCCACCTAGCGGTTCTTTCCAAAGTTGCGCCACACACCTCTCGGAAAGATCGAGTGACTGCGGCCTAGCCTTCCATTGGTCTGGAGAAGGAATCGCCGTTCCTAGCTGATGATTCAAATGATTCTGAAAGGAACGGTGAAAAGTGCGGATCCTGTTTCAGTCTTTAGACTGAAACAGGATCCGCACTATTCACCTCTCCCACAAAGGCGCACTTCTCGTGTCAGGCGCGAGTCCCACAAACCCAGGACGGACAGAGGCCCTGCACTTGCCACCCCAGAAAAATATCTCATCTCCAAGGAAGGGTCCTTACGCTAACGGTTGAAAAGGGCTCCCGTTCTTGAAACGGTGGTGAAAGCACCGTGAAAGAATACTGAAAACAATCCTATCTTCCAAGGCTCCGGTGCCAGGTATGGGAAATACCAAGTTACCTGGGCCTCAACAGAGGTTTCTCTGCGAAAAGCATCCTAGGCTTCAGGATGCAGAGACCGACCTCATGCCTGTTACGGTGCAAAACGCTATGGAAATGGCCAACAATTACCAACATACTGGTGATCTCAAAAGGGTCAGGATGAAATCTGAAGCACGATCCACACTTTTCCCATCTCACGCAAATATGCACTTACCAACTCTGCAGGTAAGCAAACCAAAGGCAGGGCTGACAGAAGCACCGCAATTACACCCCACCCCGAAATCTCAACTACCAGGCAGGATTCTGACGCTAATGCCAGAAACCTGCTCGGGTTCTGAACATCATGGTGAAACCACAGTGCAATAATACCGAAAAGAACACTTTCTTTGCAGTCTCTAGCACCAACTATTGGAAATGCCAAGTTTACTGGGCCTCGGCCTGCTTTCCTCTGTGAAAACTCCCCTGTGCTTAAGGATGCAGAGACCAACCTTAGGACAGTTACGGGGAAAAGTGCTACGGAAAAATACCAAATAGTACTCCACC